>NC_041384.1:434254607-434302329 GCF_002162155.2 Triticum dicoccoides | reverse complement strand
ACCTCTCAAGAACCCACACACTATATCTGTCTAGGTTTGTATCTCTCTCACACAACCCCACGTAGGTGGTGTACGTATACAAGAAGAAAATAGGTGCACCGTGCATGTACCCACGCTTCGTGCCCAGCCACACCCGCGTGGGTACACGGTGGAGCTCATTTCTTTACGAAATGGCAGCCCACGTGCTAATTTGAATGCCTGTAGCGGTTGTTTACCTAGGGAGGTCGTGTACCACACTTGCACGAAACAAAGTTTGACTTGACCCGTTGCCGCATTATTTTTAAATAAAGTTATATCGCTCAATGGCACGTACACAGAATATAAAACGATTTTTATGGAGAAAAAGGTAGTCTGCTCACTATATACAATGGAGCCTGCCTGCCTGGTTTGTCGCTCTTCAGAGTATCCCACACAAGGTTGCGGTGGCCTCTCTCTCTCTCACCGTTGGTCACTGATCCGGCCGCATCCCGTCCGCCGGGGGAAAGGGAGTGCGGTGGCCTCTCTGTCTCTCACCGTTGGTCACTGATCTAGCCGCATCCCGTCTGCTGGGGGAAAGGGAGGAAGTGCATCGTTTCTCCGTTCAACGGCGCCGAGGCAGCATGTCCCGATCTGCGGTACACGCCGTTCTCTCTGACCAAGCTCCGGTGCGGCAGGGCCTACGCCACCTGCTCGCAGATTCCGCCTGCCGCCGCTCACCTAGTTACATCCCGACGACCTCCAGGTATCCCCTCCGGCCTTGCTCCACTACTCGTCTTCCCACGTCGCTGCATGTGGATCTTCCATAGTTCTTTGCCCAAAACATAGCTGGTCCGGCATACTTTCCATATTGCATTCTCGTCCTCACACCGTTTTAGACAAACACAACCGTGTTGTTATCTTCCCTTAGGACAAGGAATATGCTTCTTTTTTGTTGTCGCATGTGTCATCAACTGTTATTGGCCAGTAATTGTTTCCTTTCTACCTCTTTTTTGCAAACAGGGCTATCCATTTCACCTCGTTGCTATTGCGACCTTTTGGTGAACTGCACAAATCGCTTTTTTCTTAAGAGTGTTTTGTGCGGTTGTACTAAAATGACACACGGGCAACGTCTCTACATTTTAGTGCGACTACACAAAGGGAGATTGGTTTTGCTCTATCCTCCTCATCCAACTCCGAGCCTAATCTTCTCCAACTAGTTAGTCTTAAGAGAGACTGCAAAGGTGACCGGCTTCTATTTGTGTGTTTATTGTTTCATCTGCAGTCCTCTATTATCGTAATCACACTTAATATCTTTGGAACAGGGATGCTCAGCTCTATTTTAGTGGAACTGCACAAAATGATCGGAATGTTGCATGCTCCAGACAACTACTTTTTTCCCAACATGCCTTGTTGATTTAGACAGAGTTGGGGGGACGTTGCTGCCAATGAAAGCATGGATCAATTTTAATTTAACACCATCTCCCAACTCTGTCTTTAGTTGTGATATAATTATTAGCTCTGATATGCTAATAATTGACATGCATTAGCAAGGAAGTTAGTTTTTTATTGTTTCCGAAAGAGCATCGATGGAAGAGACGCGAAACAAAAGCTAAAAGCTCACACCATTGTACAATTTCATGTTGCTGGAAAATTATTTGTATAGTACATCAATTATGTAAAGAAATATGGAAGCTTGATAGCATTCCCAGAAGCCTCTTCATCATCTAGGTCCATGTGCCATGCACAAAATTATACTCCTTCGTTCCTAAATATTTGTCTTTTTACAAATTTCGAACGGGCATATTTTAGAGTGTAGATTCACTCATTTTGCTTCGTATGTGTACTCCCTCCATTCCTAAATATTCTATTCGTCTTTCTAGAGATTTCAACAAGTGACTACATACGGAGCAAAATGAGTGAATCTACACTCTAAAATATGTCTATATACATCCGTATGTGCCAGTCCATTTGAAATCTCTAAAAAGACAAATATTTGAGTAGTCACTCGTTGAAATCTCTAGAAATACAAATACTCTGGAGTATATTTAAGAACCGAGGGGGTAGTGCACAACCGCATGGGAGACTCAGCCCGGTCGTTGTGCCGCATTAATAGTGAGTAATGAGAAGTCAAATCATAAGCCCCACCTTTCCCACTGTAAGTTGCTCTGAAGAAGCAACCATCAATACGCTCTTCTTTGAATCCTCTCATACTACTCCATCCGTCACTGTTTATACAGCGCGCTTCAGAAAAAAGAAAAAAAATCTGTGGGACCAAGGTGACTAGAGATCGGCCTAAAAAATAGCATTGGTAGTTATAGCACGACGTCTATTACTAGAGGGAATAATGCATACACACATGCATGCAGTGCTTCCACCCCGGGTACACACATGCATGCACTTACTCCACTCCGTAGTAGTACAGTACATGGAGAGAAAATTGTGGACTTGATTGCGGTTACTACGCCCTAATTAATTGAGCATTAAACCAAACACGTCTAAAGTCTCTCTGGTGGTGGAAATGCATTGAGAGAAATGCATCATAATGAAGCGTGCCCTGTAAACTGTGACGGAGGGAGGAGTAGTATGAAGGTGCAAAACCAAGTACGCGTATGGCTAGTCGGTCAACGCACGTCCTCTTGGCATATCACTGACATGTGGGACAAGAGTGTGAGCAAACCGATCTCAATTGACGGCAAAGAGCCAACCCGCCGTTCCTTCAGAGAGACGAGGGGCTGTTTGGTTCTCAGCCTAAGGTTGCCACTTCTAACCTTAGTCATGCCACAACACCTTAGGCATATGTTTGGTTTATTGCCACACTTGTGGCTTGCCATAGTTTTCTAGTTATACGGCCCACAAGTCATAGGCTCAAATTTTTGCCAAATCTTGCCACACTTGTGGTGGCCATTTTGTTAGCCACACTTTTTGTGGCAGCCATAGTTTGCCTAAGATTAGTTGTGGCAAAGTTAGTCATGAACCAAACAAGCCCGAGGAGCAAGAACACACAGACAGGCCCGCATAGAGGCCAAGATATATTCGAGCATGGTTGGTTGATCGATATCATTCATTACATGTTGGGCTGCCGTTTTCCGCCCTTCTCCGGAATAAACGTGTACTTTGTCAGAGATAAAAAAATAAGAGTACAGACGCTCCACCATGCGGTTCTAGTAGTAGTACTACTTGTACTACTGCGCTTGCCTCTTCGTCTCTTCGTGAAGTCGAACAATGATGGTACTCCGCATGTTGGGTACTACAGTGTATGCCTCTCACAATCTGACACCAAATGGACTGATGCATGTCCACCGAGGGTAGGTTGCATTAGTCAAAAGGCATAAGCGAGCTTCACCTTGTCCTGCAAGCTTCTCCTCATTCTGCGAGTTGATGGGACACACCAAAAAGTAGTGCTAGTCCATACTCCCTCCTTTCCGGTTAATATGGCTTCGAAACTACTACGCAGATGATACTTGTTCGGACGAAAGCTGGACGATGGTGAATCCATTGGCATGTCGTAGTTTGCTCATAGGCATGGACGGCTTGATTAGCACTGTCGTGCAAGAATCGTGCACCATGAGTCGTCTGCATAGCAGCGCTCATATGGCTTAATCTTTTTTGCGGGTAAGTGAGAGAGCTTTATTCATATATAAGCATTCCTAGGACGATCAGCCAAGACACTGGTCACTAGGAAGCGAGGTACCCCGCAAAAAAGAAGTAGGAAGAGAGGTGTTTCATCAAGCCAACTCTCGGCCACATTCAAAGTGCAACAAGCACGGTTCGCACGAAGACGCGCCGCAAGGTTTGCTGACCTGTTTACATGCTGAATAACAAAAAATAGGAAATATTACCAAGCGCTACTATTTGTAATAGGATATGAGCCAGAATTAAGCGAGAATTGTGGCGAGTGTTCCATGCAATCAACTTCCATTATCACATGCGAGAATCCTCGAAGAGAACCAAATGTGTTGAAGATTGCTTTATCACATTTTAAAATTATAATAAGAGTGCAGACGCTCCTCCATCTGGTTCGTAATAGTATAGTACATACCTTTATACACTATAGTAGAAGTAATAGTAAACTTTGCGCTTGGCTGTTTGCCTATTCGGGAAGTCGAACAATAATAGCACTAGTAGTAGTATAGTGTATGCTTCTGGCAGTCTGACACCGAATTAACTGTTGCACGTCCACCGCTTGAGCGAGGGAGAGCTTGCATTAGTCAAAAGTTTCTCCTTGTCCTGCGATCCACCGCGCGCAAGCTTCTCCCGTCCTGCAAGCTTCTCCTCGTTCGACAAGTTGACGGGACACAACAAAGTGATGCTAGTCCATACTGCCTCCTCTCCGGTTAATATGGCTTAATTTCAAACGAGATAAATACACTGTCCGTCACTGTATATTTGTAAAAATACGGTCAGTGGACTTCATAATATGCTCATTGCGCTCAATATATATATATATATATATATATATATATATATATATATATATATATATTTCTGTGTTTATACGGTCACTAGCTCACCCTGACTGAGTATGTGTGTGCATGCACGTGTAGGTTGAGCACTTGAGCGTGATCGTGTGTGTTCCGTCGTGTGCTCGGACATGCATGCATTAGGGCGTCCCGCGCATTTTTGCGTCCATGTGTACGTGTGACTGTTGCATACACGTAGGGGGAGTACGTGTAGGGGCCACTAAGGAGCAGTCAAATCACACAGTAAGTTAGTCGGAAGAAGCAACCATCATTTCACTCTTGAATGACACATACGCAATATAAAATGGTTGATATGGAGAGAAAAAAACCCACTATATATACACTAGCAGGAGCCTAAGCTACAAGCCTGCTTG
This sequence comes from Triticum dicoccoides, assembly GCF_002162155.2. Taxonomy (NCBI): domain Eukaryota; kingdom Viridiplantae; phylum Streptophyta; class Magnoliopsida; order Poales; family Poaceae; genus Triticum; species Triticum dicoccoides. The sequence continues at coordinate 434,297,537 of NC_041384.1, read as the reverse complement.
CTTAGGTTGCTCTCTTCACAAGCATAGAACGACGGACCTGATCCCGCAGCTGGGGGAAGGGAACAATGTTCTGCATAGATGCGGTCGACATCGGCGAGGGAGAAAACCCATAGTCGGTGCGTCCCAATCAGGGGTCACCGCGGTATGCGCCGATGCCGCGTCCCAACCGCCCTTCTAGCTACAACCCGACATCCCAGGTAGTCCATCTTCCTTTTGGAGCCGGCTTGCTCCACTGCCGTAGCTCCATCTCCATGTCGATCTTTTTCTACTTCTACCGGCTTCTACTTGTGATGAGTTTATGTATCATGAACTAGTGCCAGTACTATTATTCTAATCACACTTCTTCAATATCTTTGCCATCAGGGATGCTCAGGTCGATTTTAGTGGAACTACACAAAAGCATCGTATGATCCGAGGGTGCCAGCCGTCTTTCCTTCGACAGGTTCTACCTGGCCAGGAAATTAAATCATGTTTAGGGTTTAGGGTTTAAGTCGTAGTGACCCCATCAGTAGTTTTTCTTTCGTACACGCTCTCACAACTTTTTTCTTTAGTTGTGAAGTAAATATTGACTATGATCTATGAATCATTGAGATGCATCAGCATGCGTGTTAGTTTTCCTTTCTATTTGATGGAATGTTGTAACGGGGCAACCTTGGAATAGGAATGAAAATGGAGTGGAAAGTTTCCGTTTTTTCGGAGAAAAAATGGAAACAAAGAGAAACCAACATTTCATTTCGTTGGATCGCACCATCGAGCAAAACCAACATTTAAATCACGTCTGTCGTGTTCGTGTCTCACCCTCCTCCACGGCTCGACCCCACATGGTCGCTCGGCATGCCACTCACCGCAAACCGAGTATACGATAACTTTCCCGCCTGCTTGTCGATGGATCACGCCATGGAGTACTAGCACTACTGGAAGAGATTGACGAGTTGGGGGAGGACAGCTAGTTGTAGCATGAACTCCCAAGAACTTTTTACATGCATGTTGTAGCCGACTATTGCGACCTTTGAACGCGGAGCAGCCGCGTGCACCCGGAAGCGGCACGGGCGACGCTCTCTCGGCCGGTGCGCCGCTTCATTGCCGGCGCCAGTGAGAGGTCGCGTCCGCTCTGGCCGGGCATGAATGCGCCACTGACCGTTTCGGGCGGGAAGCACGCACGGGTGATGAAGAGGGTTCGGGTTGGTCAGGATCGGCCGTGGCAGCGGTCCGGACGTGCGCAAACAAGAGATGATGTACGTTAATATTGCTGCGTATATAATTAACAACATAAATAATGTGCTAGTTGGACAAATATGATTGGATATGGAGATGGAAATGGAATTTTACGTAAACACGTATATGCATGTCTATGTCTATGTGTGTGTGCGCGACAACTCTCGCAACCTGGAAGCGGGGGCGTGTTTTTGATCGAGTTTTATTTCTTGGTACGTTAGAAAATCAATTTTTCTAATTCACATCTAGATGTTATTTAAGGATATCACATCTAAGCTCCCACAAGTACATAATGTAGCAACAAGAAACAAAAAAAACTAGGAAAAAATAGACCACAAACAGAGTGGACATCAACTTAGGGTTTGCACTCTCCACACGCTCGCCGCACTACGTATATGTTACACGCTGAAGGCTCGTCGTTCATTTGCTAGGGTTTGCTATATTCACAGTCTCTCACCCTCTCTTCCCCAGATCTAAACAAGACTGCGTTGGCCTCTTGTCTCTCCCTCCCCCCTCATAGCTGGTGAAGGAGGCGTCCGTATCCCGTCGTACCGGGAAGGGGAGGAGGTGCAGCGTTCACTCTATCGCCTTCGGTGAAGGAGGCAATCCACTGCCGGCTGCGCTGTTCTCTTTCACCCAGCGCCTGTGCGGGAGGGCCACCGACCCCTTCTTCCTCGCTGCCATACGTAGTGTGGGCAGATTCGGCCTCCCGCCGCACGCCTTGCCACATCCCGACGACCCTAAGGTATAAGTTTCTTTGAAACCGTCGTTGCTCTAGCTGCATGTGGATCTTTTTCGATCTGTAGTCGAATCTAGGTCTTGGTTCAAAGAGGAAAGAATGGTGCGGTGGGCTGGAGCAAGAATCTAGGACGTGGTTCAATGAGGAAAGGAGGGGCGGAAAGTAGTATAGACTGGCTATCCAGCCGCTTTGTAGGTCGAAAAGGGAAAAAGGGGGTAACCCAGCACACACATATGTAAAGAACCGATCTCTTTGTTGAAAAGGGAAAGAAACTGGGGGGTCGGGTAGTTTGTGCAGGACTAGATTTTCTGCCCTCACATAGGAAGAAGGTTCAAAGAGAACAAATATGGGACCAGCGCATATATGCTGCTTGGCTACATACTCTGCATCACCCATTTATACGTGTGGACGCACATGGTGCTGGCATGTCCCATACAACTATTTTGCTGTTGTTAATCTAAGAATACCACCGGAAAATTTAAGCAATGCCACTGTTAAAAGTAAATTACATTTTTTAACGAATGTTGTTTCAAGAAAATTCCTCTGTTAATATGAATCAATGCAACCATTTTAGAAATGCTACTGTCCTACTTTGTTTTCCATCCAAGATAAGTTAGATGCTTCTTTTTGTCACCATTTGTTTCATCCTCCTTTATGAGCAAGTAATTGTTTCCTTTTTTGCCTCTGTTAAAACAGGGGTATCGATTCAACTTGTTGCTATTGCGACATTTTGCTTCGCTACTCGAAACACTTATGTTTTAAGAGTGTTTTGTGCAGTTCAACTTGAATGTCCCACCAGTGACTTTGCTTAATTTTGGTGGAACTGCACAAAAGGAGATCGAGATTTGTTTGCAGTCTTCGTATCGATTCAACTTGTTGCTATTGCAACATTTTTCTTCGCTACGCGAAACACTTTGCTTGATTTTAGTGCAACTGCACAAAACGAGATTGGATTTCCTATTCATGTTGGCAGATTCGTATTTTATCTTGTCCGTCTCATGAAAGGTCAGTACAGGCCTTCATCCACATGATTGTGCAGTGTGCTTTGAGATGTTGTGCTACTTGTATTGGCACTGTTTTAAATAAATGTTGAATTGAAGCTATTGTATTGTTGTCTTTACCCATTAAGTAGTGAACAAAAATGGGACCAACCCAGACATGATGCTTGTTGCTTTGTTACAACAAACTCTGCATCACCCCCTTTATAAGTAGATGGAAGCACATACTGTTGTTGCGCCCACTCTCCCCTGGAACTGTTTATGCTTTTCGTTAATCTAATGCCGCTGGTAAAATTAAGCAATGCCACTCTCAGAATTAATTAACTATTGAGTCTTAGTTCAAAACTGCAACACTTGTTAGGAATGGTACTATCCTGCTTTGTAGTTCTTTCTACATGTTTAACCAAGGTATTGTTAAGATAATGTCTGTGTTAAAATGAATCAGTTGCATTGTTTTAGGAATGGTACTTTTCTGCTTTGTCGCTCTTTATACATGTTGAAACAAGGCATTGTTAAGATAATGTCTTAGTCAATATGAATGAATCACACTGATGGAGAATTGCTACTCTCCTGCTTTGTTTCCCATTAAGATAAAGTAGATCAGTAGATGTTTTTCTTCTGGGAGTACAAGTCATCAACCGTTATTTCTCAGTAATTGTTTCCCTTATACCTATTGTTGCTTACAGGGATATCAAAATTAAAGCTCGGTTTTATTTCGACTTCGGTTTTAGTTGAACTGCACAAAAGGAGCCAATGTGTCCAAGGCAAATTGCTGCATTACTGGGTCCAGTTGGTCGTTCCACTTTGCAGAAAGAAGCAGTCACTATTTGCACTACATTACAGAAGGAATGACCGAGAAGCTTCACAGAGTATTATTAGAAACCGGTGACATGACTAGTCTGGAGAGACCATTGGCAATTTAACAACACGTGGAGTGCCCTGGGCAAATAGTGCCCAAACAAGTACAAGAAGCTACGACAGGACGATCATAGGCATTACATATTTTGAATGGGAAAAGCTTGTCAAAGTTTAATCATTGATGTTAGCAAGAAGATGTTAGTTTAATATATTGGAATTGGAAAACATTGTCAAAATTTGCTCATTGATGTTAGCCAGAAGACATGCTTTTGATATTTTTGAGTGGGACGCCCTTGCTGTGAGCAGCATCGAGTGTTTTTTCCTATTCCTGTGTTCAGTTTAGAAGTAAATAGTTACTCTGCTGAGATATTCCTATGTTAAGAGTTTGTTTTGAATATTGTCTATGTAATGCCAGGCCTTGCATTTGATTGCAAAGTTGAGCTTGGAATGTTGTGGCATGCGGCATCATGAGCTGTTCACCGTGCCTCCTGAGAATAATGCTTCATATTCTTTTGCATGTCGATCTAATGCCAGTGATTTGCTTGTTAAGAAGATCATCCTCTTCTGTTGTTTCCGTGCTTAAGAAGTTCATCGTCTGATGTTTCATTCATAGCCTATACGACAAGTCGGGTAGGTTAGATGTGAAACCATATGATATTCCAACCAACTCATGATATTAGGCCGTGATTGGATCGTCGTTTTCCAACCAAAACAGCTTGTAAAACTGACACTTGTAAATTAAAGCAGATGGTCTTGGGCGAAGGCGCTTGGTTGGTCAATCTCGACTAGTAAATATCGGAAGTACTTCACACACGATAAAAACACTGAACGACACTCAGACGATTGCTAATCCAGCCGTTAGCTGCTGTTTCAGCCTTGCCCATGGATGGCATGATACGCACGTCGTGCATGTATTGTCTCGTAATGTCGTCCATATAGCAGTGCTCGTAAAATATACACTGGTCTCTCAAATTACACGCGTAACCCGCCGGTTTTACTTATAGACCTCGGGCCCTCGGTTTCATTACGCCTGTATTTTACGCGTTGTTTCCGATGATGAGTAAATTACACTTGTATGTTAATACAGGTTTGAAATACACCAGAGCTCCCAAGCGCGGCCTTACCATTTCATGTCGTCTTAGTTTCTCGAAGGTGCTCATAGGTGTCCAATGATCCTGGCTTCCTGAGTGAGCAACGGGCGCTGTATCAGACCATCCGTAGGGCCCGTGAGGCCCTCTCCGTTGTCCTTCGAGTTGTTGCGCTCGCCGTGGTGCCGAGCATTGTTAACATTGTCAACGAACATGAGGATTCAGGAGATGACTTTATTTTGACTGGATGACACTAGGGACCCACTAGGGCCATAGCCGTACGTACGCAAGTGCCTCCTTATTATGTACAACTATTTTTTTTGCTTTCTCCTGGTTTCCTGACATCACGGTCCCACACCATTGTCAACCTATGTAGTCAATATAAATGAGAGAATTGCACAAGGTGCGGCCGACAGCTGGGACCAAGCAGCTCGAGCAATATTTGTGTTTTTGAGGCGTGAGCATTGCAGAGTTTTCTTGGCGATGATTTCGTTGTTGTTCAAGGGAGAGCAGGGTATTAACTGGGCGGGCTGTGGCCCATCTAGCCCAGGCCAGATATCCAGCCCAGATACTAATTTTTTCAAGATGAAAATGGCTAGCCCAGCTATACGTCTTTTTGAGGAATACCCAGGCAAGGTCAACTTGTTATTCTCCGCCCTGCTGGGTTGCAAATCTTTCCTAGGAGGGATGCATTAGGCTTAACAGGAAAATGGGCTTTAAAAATAATAAATGAGATGTAATTATAAAAACTAGGCAGTAACTATAAAAAATGCACCAAACACGAAATTAGTTTATAAAATATTATTTATGGATTTTGAAAATCTTAAATTTTCATTGTTGCGCGCGCAATGTTTCGTTGGATTTTTACGTAATACAAATTTATATTTAATATGACTAGAAATTTCGGGATAAAAATATTTCGGATCCCATCAAAATGTGGGAAATTTTATTGAATTCTGTCTTCAACGGTTGGTTAAAATTATTAATCGTTGTCCTAGCTAGAAAATGGGCTCTTCTTTTAACAAACTGTAAATGGGCTGTTCTAAATTCCATTAGAATTCAAAAATGGGCTGTACATTCTTACAAAATGCAAATGGGCTATAAGTTCTCTGCCACACACTTGTGGCCCTACTAAGTGACGCGTCCCCTAAAAAAATAAGTTGACGCGTATGCAAGGCTTTGTCAACTTATTATAGTCAACACACGGTTCTAGCAGCAGTGGTCGTTGGATGTCTATCCAACGGATGTCGTGCTTCTTCTTCAATCTCGGATATTCTTAGCTTCGGTCGCCCAAAAAATAATTCCTCCCCCTGACATCTGGGGCGCATCGTTTCGGAGGCTGAGCTGTGGGCCTACTAAGTTAGAGCGTACCAAGGGCTTTGTCAACATAGTCAATATAAACAATTCTAGGTTCAGTGACCGTACCATGTCCATCCAACGACCGCAGTGCTTCTTCAACCTCTGGTCTTCTTGGTCCAGCCGCCCAAAGCAGCGCCGGTCATGCCGCCTACTCCTGCCTCCCGTGGCCGGCTGTGCTGCCGTGGAGGCCTCACCGCCCCCATACTACTCCCACCACTGGCCAGGCCATCCCTCCACTCACCCACACCCCCTATTATTCTGCGGCGACGGCAGCCTCACACCGCAGCCGAACCAGTGAACGCTCGTACTCCTCTCCGCGTGGGCATCCACTGCCGCGTCTTGCCCGGCTCCGCGTCGTCCCCTTCCTAGGCCTCGCCGTCGTCCACCGCCGTGGTGCTCTCGGCGCGGCGTGGTCAATGTGGTCAACGACCGACTTCCATCGGAAGAGTACTGTACGTGGAGAGGCTGACAGCTGGGTCCATGGCAGCTGCAAGGAAGTGCCTCCTTATTACGCGGAAAATAATTATTCCTCCACCTGACAGTGGGGACCCACCGGACGGGCCACCCGTATTTTGCGAAAAAATCGTTTCCCCCTGACTGCTGGGACCCACCGGACGGGCCACCGTATTTCGCGAAAAATACGTTCCCCCCGCTGTCAACTCAGACCCACCGGAAGTGCCTCCTTATTACGCACAAAAAAATGAATACTCCCCTGGCTAGCTGGGACCCACCTTGGTGGGAGGCTGACTTGTGGGCCTACTAAGTTGACTGGGACAAAGGGCTTTGTCAACTTAGTCAATATGAACGATTCTAGCTCCAATGACCATAGGATGTCCATCCAACGGCCGTAGTGCTTCTTCAATCTCTGGTCTTCTTGCTCCAGCCGCCCTAAGCAGCGCCGGTCGTGCCGTATGCTCCTGCCTTCCGTGGCCGGCTCCAATGACCGCAAGTCGCTTTGTCAGGCCTGTTGGGCTGCAAATCTTTCAAGACGAAGAGAGCTTTCATTCGGCTGGCCGAGAAAATGGCCCATCAGTAATGAGAAATGGGTTGTACATTTTTAAAACACATCAAACCAGCAATTACTTTCAAATATTTTTTTCATTTCAATATTTTAAATTACATTAATTTTTATGCGTGGAGAATTTGTTGGATTTTATATTGATATACATTTATTTTTAAAATCAGTTTGAATGTGAGTCAAAATTTCGGGATTAAAAACAGTTTGGACCGCACCGAAATATGCAAAATTTCATATACTTTTTTAACCGTGGCCACAATATGGGCTGTAATGCTAACAAAAAGAATATGGGCTCCAAAAAAAACCTTAAGAATTAGCAAATGGGCTGTAAATTATTAGAAATAATGACAGATGGGCTGTATGCTGTTTTCCATAGATTTGACGCTTTCCTAAAAAAGGTTGACGCACAAGCACTGACTGTTGGATGTCCATCCAACGACCGTTGTGCTTCTTCAATCTCTGCTCTTCCTACTCCAGCCACTCAAACAAGCGCCGGCGGGACTGCCTGCTCCCTCCTCCCCGCGGCCGGTTGTGCTGCCGCGCAGGCCTCACCGCCCCACCGTACTCCCATCGCTGGCCTAGCCATCCCTCTACTCACCCACACCTGTTGTTATTCTTTGGCGACGGCAAACGAACCAGTAAACCCTCGTACAATCGTACTCCCCTCCGCGTGGGAAAGAACTGCCGAGTCTTCCCTTCCTCCATATCGTCCCCTTCCTAGGCCTCGCCGTCGTCCACCGCCTTTGTGCTCTCGGTGCGGTATGGTCAATGTGGTTAACGACCGACTTCCATCGGAAGAGTACTGTGCGTGGAGACGCTGACAGCTGGGTCCACGGCCATAGCAAGGAAGTGCCTCCTTATTACACGCAAAATAATTATTCCTCCACCTGACAGCGGGGACCCACCGGACGGGCCATCGTATTTCATGAAAAAAACATTTCCCCCCTGACTGTTGGGACCCACCAGCTACACCTTCGCACGCAAGGAAGTGTGTCTGGGCAAAAAAAGACAAATTGATTCGCTCCGCTGACTGCTGGGACCCACCAGCTACATCTTCGCACGCAAGGAAGTGCCTGACAGTCGGGACCCACCTAGTCGAAGCGTACGTAGTGTTGTCATTCTGGTCGTGAACGTGTACATACATATATACTGGTGGATATAGAGGCGCGCACGTGTCGTAGTAGAGGCGCGCACATAGCATGTGCACGTACGTACAACGGCCATCGTGCAAGAAAGAAAATACGGCCACGTATGTGTACATACGGGCGGGGTCTCGAACTCCTACTCGCGCATACGTACGACGAGGGCTCGTTGACATGGCTGGGTCGGAATGGAGAAACAGCGTCGTCGTCGTGTTCATGGGGAGGCAGCGGAATGCGTCGTGTTTATGGGGAGGCAACGGAATGCGTCGCGTTCATCGGGAGGCAACGGAACGCGTGGGAGCCAACCGGCTGGGTCGGAACGGAATGCGTGGTCGTGTTCATCGGGAGGGCTTGGATGGAACAGGTGATGGAAACGAAGCCTGGCGTACCGCAGAACGGAGGAAACTGCCTTGTGTTTGACCGACCACGTTCGAAAACGGGACCCTGTTCATCGGGAGGGGTGTGGCGTACCGCAAAACGGATGAAACGGACTTCCTACGGTCGAAACGGGGGTCCTGTTGATCGGGAGGGGTGTGGCGTACCGCAAAACGGACGATACAGACTTGTGTTGGAGCGCTACGGTCGAAATGGGGGTCCTGTTCATCACGAGGGGTGTGACGTACCACAAAACGGGACTCCATGGGATACTGTTCATCTCCACCATCGACCTCCTCTAGCCTCCACGGGCTACCATCGACCTCCTCCAGCCTCCACGGGCTCCTGTTCATCCAGCCTCCACCGCGTGCTACTCCACCGGCTACTGTTCAACCACCCCTCCACCGTCTATTGTTCATCCATCCCTCCACACCACGGGGTCCTGTTCAACCACCCCTCCACACCACGGGGTCCTATTCATCCAGAGGCAACGCCGCCGCTCACTGTTCATCCAACCCCCCTGCAACGCTCACTGTTCATCCCAGAGGCAGCATCTATTGGCTTCAGTTAGCAGCAGTAGCGAAGGAATGCTCAATCGGATTCAGTTAACAGCCATCGATCGATCGCTCGGGTTCAGTAACACATAGCCTGCAGCGCAATCGCTCGGGTTCAGTTAGAGCCCAACACCTCGCTCGGGTTCAGTTAGAGCCAACGCCTCGAACACACGCGCGTACGTGTACAAGCGAAACACGCATCGCTCGGCCCCCGACATCCCACCGTAACCGGGAAATCCCCGAAATTTTCCTCGCCCTCGCTTCTACCATGGGTTTTTCCGTCATGGATAGCCCAAAGAATGTCATGCAGCTGCGTCTCCGGCCCGCCCAGGACGAAAAGCCCATTTTTTGTCATGATTTTTTGTCATAGAAGTAGGAGCCCACCACATCTATGATGATACCAGGTTTTGTCACAATTATCGTCATAGAAGTGTCATATGTATGACATAATTTTTTTTCGTTCGGCCCAAAATGTCACGGATGTGTCTTTTTTGTAGTGATCTATCCTCTCACATTTCCACTTTGATGCACATGAGACATGGCTACTACCTCATATGGACACATTGTGCATACTCAGGTATCATGGAGAAGCTAAGGAGCAAGGAGAAGAAGAAGAGGAAGATGGACGTGAAGACGGAGAAGAAGAAGAAGAGATGATGCAGAAGAAGCTACAGGCTCCGGACGACCGGCCATGACCGGACGTCTGACGATCTCCAGGCTCCGGACGTCTGACCCTGACCGGATGTCCGACGCTTCCACACCCGAGCCAAAACTACAGACTTCCGACGCCCCACGGACGACCGACGCCCGGACGTCCGACCCCGACCGGACGTTCGATCGAAGACCACCCGAGCCGAATCTACGGACGTCGGACAGGCGCCGGACGTCTGGACCCTCGCGAGCCTCCGGACGACCGGTGACTCCCGGACGTCCGACGCATGTGTGCTGTTTCATGTTGGGCCACAGCCCATGTACCCCTTCGCCCCCCTCTTTTGCACTAAGACTATATATAGACCTCCTATTCCTTCTAGCTGGGGTTAGCAAAGGATTAGTTCGTATTTCTTGTGAGAGCTTTGCTCATCCACTTGGTTAGCTTCTCCTCGGAGATTCGAGCCTCCACCGGAGAAGATCCCCCAAGCGGATTCAAGACCCCTTTTTAGGGAAGAACTCAAGACCTCCTTTGGAGAAGAACCAGCTACCGTGTACCATCTGTTGTTGACTTTGGATCTTGTATCTCGTATCGTGTTTCGAGGATCTAGCACTTGTGTGATCATTCTCATTGGTTTGAGTGTCTCTTTTGTGTTTCCCCCATGTTTACCCTCGTTTCCCTCCTCGTGTTCTTCGTGTTCATCACGGGATCCGCTTCCTTCGTGAAAGATTGGGCCACTAGAGTTCTACCCTACATCACCTTGGTATCAAGAGCCTTGTTGATCACGATTTCGGAGCCTCCCCGTTGTGTTGCTAGCCTAGTTCTTGTTGTTTTTGTCCCAAATTCGAAAATTCCCCACAAAAATAGCCCAATTTTTTTGATTTGTAGGTGTGTCGAAATTTTGTTGGATTTGATCCGTGGATTTGCTTTGTTTTGAGTGGATCTAGCTTTTCCCCCTTGTCTCCACCCTTTCCATCCACAAAATCCTCTGGATTCGACGAATTCCCACATCTCCACCACGAACCCTAGATGTTCATCTCGTGCCCAAATTTCGCCCAGGCACCGGATGTCCGACCCCTACCGGACGTCCGACGACCGGACGACCGGCCCAGCCCGGACGTCCGACGAACCCTGACGAAACTGATTTTTTTTCAGTTTTGCACCACCACCGCCCACATTTCCACATACGCACTCCTACCACCTATACACCATCACCACTTCCGCATACCACCACCATTGCTTACCCATTTCATACTCCGACACGTGTTTCCACTTCGAGCATTGAGAATTTGAGTTGTAGTTCTGTATCCTTTTGTGTTTCGGCTATCTAGGTACGGTTCGACATCAACATCACCGCCGCTCATATTCACCACGGACGCGTCATCAACAACGACCACCTCGACTACATCTTGGTATTCGGTCCACCATTTTGACACCATACCGTCAGCAAGAAACGGTAACCTCATCTTGGTATTGGACATATGACTCTTGCCATTACATTGATAGCCATCATAGCCTTACTCCTTTGCATTGCTTACCCATCGAGACTAGCCTTTGAGTATTGCCAGCAACGAGACTTGTGGAGATTAGTGATCTTACTCCCATAGCATACATACATCATGGATGCATATCTTGGTATCATCTCTTGTGTCACAAGGTTGTCATCGCATACACAATTGCTATCTTGGTTCGTCAAGCATTGCATGAGAAAAGAGCTCAAACATCAAAGAGCCAAACAAGCTTTTAAGCAAAAGGGAAAGATAAGCAAAGAGATTTTATGCAAGAACCATAGCACCATACAACATTAAGATTGTCATACTAGATCATCTTGGATCATATCATAGAAACACTTTGCATAGAGCATACTTGGGATAGAAGTCGTTGCATTTTTGCTTAGTAGGTTGTGCACAAGTCTTTGTATCCGCCTATTGTGCAATCGTGCTAGCGTCTCTCTAGTGTTGTGCAACAAGAGCATTTTTGTGGATTCCACATTTTGGCTCATCCTTGGTTGCCCAACCCCAATTATCTCTTTGCGTGTGTGTTTCCGTGTACACTACATTGCTTGGTCTACTTGTTACATTGCAATCTTGCGAATCTTTTCCAACATTATTGAAGCTCACTTACAATTGCATTAAATTTTGTGCCACCATCCTAACCAAGCTCCACCATAAGCTTTTACTTGTGTAGGTGTGAGAAACCAACAAGAATTGGTACCAATTGTGTTCTTTCCTTGTCCACATTGGAGTGATCATTGATCCACTTTCAACTTCGGTCAAGGTACATTTGGTATTCATTCTTCTCTTTCTACCACTCACATTGTGTATCTTGGAATGATGGATAGGCCAAGTACTTCTACCAACCCACTCTTCATTGAGCACGGCGACGACATGAACTCCTACGTCACCAAGAGCCACCTCTTTGGTGTACAACGTGCTTTGCATCAAGAGCAACAAGCAATGAGTGAATGCATTGACAACCTCACCGCTGACTTGCGACTCTCCGAGCAACGTACAAGGGACTACTTCGACCACAAGCTCGACGATCACAAGCAAGAGAATGACGCAAGGATGGACGGAATTCATGCTTTGTTGCTCAACTGCCCTTCTTCCACGTCGTCTTCATCAAGGACTCGCTCAAGTCGACAATCTGACTTTACCCTCTCCGGCTCAAGTACACTGACATCAAACACTCTACGCTGTGCCGCGCGCAACGATCGTCAAGCAAGCCTCAATCCTCTACGCGACACCGACTCTCAAGAGCACCAACAACGTCAAACCCGAGAGGCCTTTGTGCTAGCACAAGAACGGCAACGACAACGCCAACATGAAGAGGAAGAGCGCGCGCGTCTACACCAAGATGCACAAGATGCCGAGGCACAATGCCAAGAACAACAACTCCATGAAGCTCAAGCACTTGCGACGCAACAAGCCCTCCAAGATTCAAGTCATGCCATAGCCAACTGAGGCCAACAAGCTCGTGAACATGAAGAAGCACTTCGTGAAGAAGTTCAAGAACGAAGATTTCAAGCTCGCGTGCATCGTCAAGTTCCTCAATTTGCTCCTCGAGCTCGACAAGCGCCTCCACAAGCTCGCCAACAACATCAAGTTCATCAAGAGCATGGCGACGATGGAAATCCTCCACGACAAGAGCAACATGAGGTTGACAACCCTCCTCACCAAGAGCAACACGAGCTTGACAATCATCGACAACATGGGCATCATCATCCCCGACCACAACACAATGAAGAGCAACACTACGGCAAGCTCAAGTTCACCATGCCCAAGTTCAACGGAAGCAACGACCCCGAAGAGTACCTATCATGGGCATTGAAGGTTGACAAAATCTTCCGTTTGCACAACTATGAAGAAGATAAGAATATCGCAATCGCATCCCTTGAGTTCCAAGACTATGTCCTCATTTGATGGGAACAAGTTATCGAGCACCGAGAGGCAAGAGGTGAACCACCCATCACTACTTGGGCACAAATGAAGGATGTCACGAGAGCACGCTTCGTGCCTACGTACTACAACCGCGACCTCTTCAAGAAACTCCAACTAGTCAAGCAAGGAACCAAGAGCGTTGAAGAGTTCTACAAGGAGATGGAGATTGCCATGATACGAGCCAATGTCATGGAAGATGATGAGCAAAGTATGGCATGTTCATTGAATGGACTCAACCATCCTATCAAGAAGATCACCGACTTCCAACCATACTCGAACCTCATCGAGCTAGTGCATCAAGCTACCAAAGCGGAACATCAAGTGCAAGATGATTTCAAGTATGCCAAGTTCTCATCCAAGTCATATGGCTTCTCCAACACCGAAGCTTCAACGACTCCAACACCGTCTACCAAGCCTTCTACTAGCAACATCGACAAGTCGAGTTCCAAGAAAACTTCGTCAACTCCAAGTCATCCTCCTACTACGGTAAACTTCAAGCCGAGAGCTTCATCATCCTCAACCCCCACTGATTAGGCTGTCAAGACGAGTTCCTTCAAATGCGTCACATGCGGAGGCCAAGGCCACAAGTCCTACGATTGCACCAACAAGCGGACCATGATCCTCAACGACGACAGAACCTACGTCTCGATGAGTGAAGGAGAAATGGATGCTCTTGAGCAAGTCGCCATGCACCGGCAAGTGAACGATGAAGAGGAACAAGTCTTTTGCGATGAAGATTCAAGCCCCGCTCTTGTTGTCTCCAAGGTCTTGACTCTCCAACATCACCAAGAAGAAGACCAAAGATGCCACATATTCGACACCAAGGCCAACATCAATGGAAGATCCGTCAAGGTCATCATCGATGGAGGGAGTTGTCATAACCTCGCAAGTAAAGAACTTTGCTCCAAGCTCCAATTGCCCAAGACGAAGCACCCACGTCCATACAAAGTGCAATGGCTTAGCGACTCCAGCACTCTCCAAGTCGAGCATCGAGTCCAAGTCTCCTTCAAAATTGGCACCTATGAAGACACTTTGGAGTGCGACGTCATTCCAATGACCGTTTGCCACCTCCTCCTTGGACGCCCATGGCAATTTGATAGAGGAGTCATCCACAACAGCCAAACGAACCACTACATCTTCAAGATGAAAGGGAAGGAGTACGTACTTCGTCCAATGTCGCCAAGCCAAGTGATCACCGACAAGCAAGCAACCCATCATGGAGATAATAGTGAGAGAGCGAGCCACCAAAAAGAGAGTGAGCGCCACAAGTCCAACTCGAACACCTCCATGATGAGGCGAAAAGAAGAATTTAGTCCTATTTGCCACCAAAAGTGAGATAAGAGGAGTTTGTGAGAACCCATCTAGTGTCCTACACTACATCCTTTTGTGCAAGGACAATGCACCACAAGCTAACACCTCTCACACTCTTCCTCTAGTGCTGCCTTCTCTTTTGCAGGAATTTCACGATGTTTTCCCCGACGAGCTACCTCCGGAACTACCTCCACTACGCGGCGTCGAGCACCGCATCAACCTCATCCCTGGAGCACCGCTTCCGATCAAAGATCCCTACTGCGTCAACCCCGAAGAAACCAAAGAAATACAAAGGCAAGTACAACATCTCATAGACCATGGACATGTGCGTGAAAGTTTGAGCCATTGTGCCATCCCGGTCATCCTTGTGCCAAAATGAGACGGTAGCTTTCGCATGTGCTCCGATTGTAGACCTATCAATACTATCACCGTTCATTATAGGTAGCCCATTCCATGCCTTGATGATATGCTTGATGAACTTAGTGGTGCCACTATATTTTCAAAAATCGATCTTAAGAGTGCTTACTATCAAATCCGCATACAAGAGGGTGATGAATGGAAAACCGCTTTCAAAACCAAGTTTGGGTTGTATGAGTGGTTAGTCATGCCTATGGGTCTATCGGAAGCACCGGGTACTTTCATGCGTCTTATGAATCATGTTTTCCTCCCTTACATTGGTGTATTTGTTGTGGTCTACTTCGATGATATCCTTGTTTTTATCAAGTCTCTCAAAGAGCATGTCACCCATGTCCGAACCGTTTTACAAACTCTTAGAAAAGAGAGTCTCTATGCTAATATGGAGAAATGCCTTTTTGGCGTTGACAAGCTCGTTTTCTTGGGTTTTGTTGTATCTTCTAAGGGTGTTCATGTTGATGAGTCCAAGATCAATGCTATTAAGACTTGGCCACAACCAACCAATTTGCAACAAGTGCGTAGCTTTCTTGGCCTTGCGGGTTTCTATCGTCGCTTTGTGAAAGATTTTAGCACCATCACTTCGCCTTTCCATGCTTTGAGCAAGAAGAATGTGCCTTTTGTTCGGGGACCATCCCAAGATACCGCTTTCCATGATATTAAGAATTTGCTTACTCATGCTCCCGTGCTTGCATTACCCAACTTTGACAAACCCTTTGAGATTCATTGCGATGCTAGTGGTAATGGCCTAGGAGGTGTGTTAACGCAAGAGAAGCGCACAATAGCATACTTTAGTGAGAAACTCTCTAGCACGCAACTCAATTACCCCATCTATGACAAAGAGCTCTATGCTTTAGTCCATGTTTTGCATGAATGGGAACTCTATCTTCGCCCTCATGAATTTATCATTCATACCGATCATGAAACGCTCAAGTACCTTAAGGGCCAAACCAAGTTGAACAAGCATCACGCTAAATGGAGTGAATTTATTGAGTCTTTTACTTATGTCATCAAGTACATTAAGGGTAAGGAAAACATTGTGGCAGATGCCCTTTCCCGCATATGCATGCTTATTACTCAACTTGAATTGGATGTCATTGGTTTTGAGCATATAAAAGACTTGTATGAGCATGACCCTACTTTTGCTACTCCTTATGCCAAGTGTTTGATGCACATCTCTTGGGAATGCTATTACATTAAACATGGATATCTTATGAGAGCTAACAAACTTTGCATCCCCGAGTCTTCTCTTCGTTTGTTGCTTTTGCAGGAATCTCATGGAGGAGGCTTAATGGGACACTTTGGACGCGACAAGACGTTCGCTACGCTCTCAAAGAACTACTATTGGCCCAAGATGTTTCGTGACGTCAACCGATTCACCAACTGATGCCCTACATGTCGCAAAGCTAAGTCTAAAGCTCAATCCCATGGCCTTTATATGCCTCTACCAATTCCATATCAACCATGGGAAGACATTAGCATGGACTTTGTACTTGGTTTGCCTAGGACTCGAAATGGGAAGGATTCGGTATTTGTCGTTGTGGACCGTTTCTCCAAGATGGCGCATTTCATTCCTTGCAACAAGATAGACGATGCTTCACATGTTGCTAATTTCTTTTGTAGGGAAATATTGCGTCTACATGGAGTGCCAAAGACGACCGTCTCAGGCCGCGATGTCAAGTTCCTTAGCTACTTTTGGAAGACCCTATGCGCCAAGCTTGGAATCAAGCTACTCTTCTCCACGGCTTACCATACTCAAACCGACGGCCAAACGGAAGTTACCAACCACACACTCTCCGCTCTACTTTGAGTACTCATCAAGAAGAACATCAAGGAGTGGGAGGAGTGCCTACCTATCGCCGAGTTCGCCTACAACCGAGCAAGACACTCAACAACCAGCAAGTCCCCCTTCGAGGTCGTCTACAGATTGAAGCCATTGTCACCATTGGACATTGTTCCTCTACCACTCCAAGAGCGCATCAATTTGGACGCAAGTGCATGAGTGACACATCTCAAGAAGGTACATGAAGATACAAGAAACACCATCGAGCGCCAAGTTCAATGCCTTGCGACTAAGCTCAACTTCAACAAGCAACCTATGGTATTCAACACCGGAGATCTCGTGTGGCTACACCTTCGCAAGGACCTCTTTCCACAAGAACGCAAGTCCAAGCTTCGACCACGAGCGGATGGACCCTTCAAAGTGCTTGCACGCTACAACGACAACGCCTACAAGATCGACATTCCACGTGACAAGTACTCCGTGAGCGATATCTTCAATGTCAAAGATCTCTCTCCCCACTATGGTGATGAAGAATTTGATCCAAGGACGGATCTTCCCCAAGGGAGGGGAGATGATGTGGAGCATCCCAAGGTCATCCCCATGGACCTACCATTGTCTCACCAAGTGCGTAGCGGACCCATGACACGAGCACGTGCAAGAGCTCTTGAAACCGAGGTGACATCTCTCCTCTCACATTTCCACTTTGATGCACATGAGACATGGCTACTACCTCATATGGACACATTGTGCATACTCAGGTATCATGGAGAAGCTAAGGAGCAAGGAGAAGAAGAAGAGGAAGATGGGCGTGAAGACGGAGGAGAAGAAGAAGAGATGATGCAGAAGAAGCTACAGGCTCCAGACGACTGGCCAGGACCGGACGTCCGACGATCTCCAGGCTCCGGACGTCCGACCCGGACCGGATGTCCGACGCTTCCACATCCGAGCCAAAACTACGGACTTCCGACCCCCACGGACGACCGACGCCCCGATGTCCGACCCTGACCGGACGTCCGACCGAAGACCACCCGAGCCGAATCTATAGATGTCCGACAGGCATCGGACGTCCGGACCCTCGTGATCCTCCAGACGATCAGTGACTCCCGGACGTCCGACGCCTGTGTGCTGTTTCGTGTTGGGCCGCACCCCATCCACCCCTTCGCCCCTCTCTTTTGCACTAAGACTATATATAGACCTCCTATTCCTTCTAGCTAGGGTTAGCAAAGGGTTAGCTCATATTTTGTGTGAGAGCTTTGCTCATCCACTTGGTTACCTTCTCCTCGGAGATTCGAGCCTCCACCGGAGAAGATCCCCCAAGCAGATTAAAGACCCCTTTTTAGGGAAGAACTCAAGACCTCCTTTGGAGAAGAACTGGCTACCGTGTACCATTGGATCTTGTATCTCCTATCGTGTTTCGAGGATCTAGCACTTGTGTGATCATTCTCGTTGGTTTGAGTGTCTGTTTTGTGTTTCCCCCATGTTTACCCTCGTTTCCCTCCTCGTGTTCTTCGTGTTCATCGTGGGATCCGCTTGCTTCGTGAAAGATCAGGCTACTAGGGTTCTACCCTACATCACTTGGCACTTGGTGACTAATGCATATTTGTTCAAGTTAAAGACTATGGATTTTTCTGCCATCAATCAACTTGGTGGTTCATCGGTTTACAAGGATTTTCAAATGAATGTTGAGTCTTATAGTAAAAAGACCATGTTCATCTTGAAAAGATAAACCGGCCCTTAGGGGCTACACAGGAAAAGTTGAAGTATTTTTTAAAAGTCCCGGTTCATATCAGTATTATAAACCAGTTATAAGAGAAGAGTAGTTATGCAGAAATCAGCAGCATTTACCTCATATCGCTCCTTCATGATGTTCAATAACCCGGCTTCATAATCACGGCTGGTGTATAGCCGGTTTAAAAACCCATAGTGGATATCTTGGGCGCTGAGATGGGTATAACTTTCCAGATCCACCTTCCACTTGCGCTTATCTATAGCAGAAAATTCTTCCTTGGCACTATGTTTTGACAAAGCAGTGGGGTTTCCTGGGGCTGTATAGCTGACGCCAGTAACGACAACATCGTCCGTTTTATCATCAGCAGCTATGGTTGGGCTTGGCGGTTTATCGTCATGAGACACCGTATCAATTTCCATTTGCTCAACAAAGGTTTCATGATCTTGTGCTGGTGGATCATCAAGGATAGCATCAATATTTGGTTCAGACGGCTCTAGAGTCTTTTCCGGATCAGCTGCCATGTCGTCATCAGTCGGTTTATTCAGCTTGGCCTGTTTGCTAGGTCTGGCCTTGGCTCTGAAAGGGATGAACGAAAAGGTTAGTAGGCAAACATAAGGTATAAAGGGTTAGTTTAATATGCTCACCCAGGAACAGTTTGAGGGGTGGAAGTTGTGTCCTTGTGGACTCGCTAGAAGAGGAGTGAGAAGTTACCTGACAGTTCGAATCAGACAGATTAAGAGGTTGTCGGAAATAACCCGCCTTGGGATAAGATGTGTCAGAAATATGAGAGACCTCTGGGCGGCGTTTACGAACCAGTGTGTTCGGTAAACCGGACGAAGTGACCACATGACCACTATGCCGGGTTGTGCGGCGAGCTTCATGTTGTTGTTTCTTCAAAATAAAGTTCGTATCCAAGTGAGCTAGGGGTGAGAAAATTTTACTTTCTGGATTGCTTGTCGGGTTCTCTGCGTGGGTAGAGAGTCTAAACTGGATGAGAGAGTAATTACCTCAACGTCACTCGCATGGCTGGCTTTCGCGTCATCCTGATAACAGTCATTGTCAATGAGGTGCATGAATAAAGAGCCAAGTGAATCAAGTTCTACCTCTGACTCCGGATCATCATTGTTAATGATTAAATCGGAAGAGTAGGCCGTCTTCTTCTTGGCAGATTTCTTCGTGACCTTGGTCTTGGTGCGGGGTGTTTTAGCCGGTTTGTCTTGAGTTTTCCTCTTCCAGAATGGATCATCGCCCTATTAAAAATCGGAAAAGGTCATAAGGAAGTATTAAAAACATGGATTAAGACAGGAGTAAAGTAACTCTTACAGCTGGTGGTTTATTCGTAACGCAGAAAGGACTAAGCCCCGTTTTGCTGCAATTAGCTACCGGTTCATCCAACATCTTCTTGACAGGTAATTTCAGCATCAGTCAGCTGAATATCAATGTGCCATTGAGGGTCTTTTACGTCCCCTGTGTACTCGCACATTAAACCGGGGCGACGGCTTAAGGGCAAAATGCTCCAAGAAACCCAGCAATGAATGAAATCAATGCCTGTCAAGCCATTTGCTACAAAAGCTCTGAGCTTCGAAAGCTGTGGGGCATATTTGGCCCGTTCCTTTGCACTAAGTCTTTGAGGGAGTGGGTGTGAACCGGTGAGCCGATGAGCACGGTAACCCGGTAGAGGGTTTTCATCTGCAGGAGAGGTATCTTTGCAATAGAACCAAGTCTGGTTCCAATCCTTGGGGTGGCTGTGATTCTTGGCGTGAGGGAAGCTAACATCTTTTCTTTTCTGAATTGACACCCCAACAAGTTCAGTATTGGGCCCATCAGTAAACTCAGTACGGCGGTTTAAGTAGAAGAAATCTCTAAACAACTCGACTGTGGGCTCTTCTTGCAAGTAAGCTTCGCAAAAATCTTGAAAGTTGCAAATATTGGACATGGAGTTAGGTCCGATATCTTGAGGGTGGAGTTGGAAATATGAAGTACATCACAGATCCGGGAGGTTTAAACCCGCGGCTCAGATGATCAACAAACACAATCACTTCACCATCCTTGGGTTTAGGAAGATTTTCTGGACCGGGGGCCCTCCGATGGATCTCATTCTTTTTTGATAATGCGCCAATTGCAACACATCCGTTCAGTTCTTCTTCTGTAATCCGGGACGGAACCCAGTTGCAAGCATAAAACTGCTTGGCCATTTTTTGGCAACATGAATGAAGATTTGTGGCGGTTTAAGATTTGTGGTTAATCCGTCAAAGTTTAAAGGGCAGAAATTGTTCAAGCATGCAAGTACGGTAAACCGGAGACTGAGGTTATCAATTTACAGAAATGAGCAAGTGGCGGTTTAGAGGGGACTAATGGCATATGGCAGGTTATTTTCTAAAATGATAAACCGCCTACATGGACAATGAGAGTATAGATCTGAAGCCAAAAAATGACTAAGTGAGGAAGAACAAGTTTCACAGTTTCACATTATAATTTTAGATCTATTGCATGTCAGGAAAAGGAAAATATTTAGACCTAAAGGTTGGTGCTTGAGCAGTTCATGAAGTTCCAGATCGGGCTTTTCTACACAAAAGAGATGATTTGATGGCAAAAGAAGGACTATCGTTGCTACCGCGCAAGGATATATCAGGTTTGGAATCTATCATGTATGCTATGATGAAGAACAGGGGAAGAACACCATGGAACTTCCATGAGCCCGTGCGAACCCTAAACGGATCTATAGAGGAGAGGAAGAAGAACTCACCGAAACTGTTAAATGGCGGAGGTGCGTGAGCAGGGTCTGGTCCGAACAGGTTGATGCAGCCACCAAAGTTGAAGCAGAGGCGAAGTTCAACGGCGGCAGCGGAGCTCGAGCGCTGGGGCGTCGCGAGGAGGACGATGAGACGAACAGGCACGGGGGAGGAAAATGAAAGGGGCCCCCGGTCCTATTTATAAGGCAAATGGATAAGTGGCAAGCGCGGGAATCGAGGAGGCCCAAAATGAATCTGTCGATGCATAGACACCTCGATTTTCGGAGTTTCATTAAAGAAAGGAAGGCATATTAAAGGATTTGGGCTATGTATAAAGGTAGTGGCAGGTGATGTCACGACAGATTACTAAGATTCGAGAAGATGACGCCATGGCGAGTTATAAGTTTGGGAAGGTGATGAAGACGGGATGTTTTCTAAGCATTGAAGATTGATATGAACAGGTTCAAATGAACCCAAGGCATAATGTTGGGGATATAACTATTGAGCATAAACTGCCCTGGAGGGGCCGGGTTATGCCCATAGTGAAGCACCTGTATTGAAGCCCATGAGGACATAAAGGATGGCGCTTTAGTAAAGAAACGTAATAACAAGACTCAGGGCCCAAAGACGGGTTAGAGCCTATAGATGTAAACCGCCATAAGGTGTATGACTTGTATTGTACGTTAGTAAAGAGTAGATACCGAGCCGGACACGATTATGAGCCGGCCAGGATTCTGTAAACCGACTGGGCGTCAACCTATGTATATAAAGGGGTGACCCGGCGGCGGTTTAGGGACAAGAAACAAGAGATTGAGAGACGGGTTAAGCGTATTCGCTCCCCGTTCATCGAAACCCTAGCAATACCAACTACAAACTGGACTAGGCTTTTACCTTCATCGTAAGGGGCCAAACCAGTATAAACTCCCTGTGTCCTTTCTCCTGTTTAAACCCTTTAAGCTAACCTCAATGCGATGGCTCCATGACTAAGTCCTCGCACTAGGACATCTGCCGTGATGTTTCCATGACATAAACGGCAACTTTGTGCATTGTTACACACATTTCCTCTCTGTGAACGATGTCGGATTATGATGTATATCACACACGCTGTGCTTTATTAACCATGTGCACTGTAATGACCTGCACACCATAATTTCGCCCTAATTTAATTGCTACTATTTAAAATTAAACCTAATTTAAACTTAAAAGTAGGCTATAGCTTTATTCATATCCATCAGGTTCAAACAACCAATGCATTATTCGATTCATAGGTACATATGTTTAAGAATTACATAAGCACCAAATAAAGAATGATGAACAAGGGTTCTATACTTGTACTATTACAGATGGTAAAGAAAGAGGCGACAGACATTCCGGTTGCCCAACAAGGTGAAGCAGAATGGCCCTATTGTGCTCTCCTGGATGCAGAAGGCATGCATGACTCTAGTTTGCGAGGTAGTCTTGAGTAAACTGCTTAAGGATCCACTGCAAAAGAAAAAAGATTCAAACATTGTCATCTAACACAACTCATTACGGGTAGTAAAAGAAGGCTAGAGGGTTCTTACTTACCATCATGCAGTTCACTGCTGTCTAGCATAAAGTGTAAACAAATAGTTCGATTGACGTCTTTGGACCCCTTTTAATAACAATCTTTATCAGTTTCCTCACTTGATGCTGGTTCATGAATACCTCATTGCCCCAGAAAGGGTCGAAGTGTGGAACTTTGGCAATGATATATGTACCTAAAAGCACCAAGTTATTATTGGAAGCTAAACAACAATTGAAAAATGATGTAGTACAACACTCCTTCCATCCCATTATATCAGATTTTATTACATGTATATCTAGATATCATCAGAACATTAAGTAACACTCTTCCTTGTTTCTATGTAGCCTGGGATTGCATATTTAGCCATTCAGTACAATGCATGTTGCTATGTGGCCTCAGATATATTAAATATGGCCCTAGTTAACCTACTGATAAATGGGTTACAGATATATTCAGTGAAATGTCCGATTCGCTGATTAATCCCTTGTCAGCCCCAGGCTATATGGTACCAGCTACCGACATCCTGAACAGTGCGTACATATAAGAAATGTGATGAAACTAACCTCGATGGAAAACAACACTGTTCTCAATATTCTCCTGCATGAGTACATATAAAGGCATGTTAAGCACAACAGGCTAAAAATCAACCAAATATATCCATGGTAGACAACATAATCTACAAATGATAGCTTCAGTGTGCAGGCTTAAGCATGCTAGTTAAGCAAAACAAGAAGTGGAAAGGTGTGTTAACTGCATCAGGCATAACATTTAAAAACAAGCAAATAGTCATTCAAACTGGTATTGTGCAGGTCTAAAGTACACTAGTTATTGTTAAAAAATGAAAATGCATGTTAACTGCAATATCCTTAACATGAACCAAATATCGTAATTCATAGTGGTATTGTTGAAACTGTTATTGATGAAATTGAACTACACGGCAAATAGTTGCACATATAGAGTATCACATTGTGAAGAACTGAAATAAACAAGTCATAAGGCCATCTCTAGCCGATCCTTTAAAAGTTAAAGGACTAAAACCCTTAGTGGATATATATATATATATATATATTATATACTCCAGCAATTTTTGGCCTTTTCTAGTCGATCCCCTAAACTTAACATTGTAAGCTTCAATTTGATCAAGTTCGAAGAAGGTTCAACTGAAAGTTTTACATAACCAAACATAAAACATAAATTTAAACTAAGCTAAACTACTTTCGGTCGAAGTAGAGGTCGAGCCAATCCTTCCTCGTCATGTACGGTGTGCCGCGAGCCGGGTCGGGGCTGGTGCCATTGTCGGGGTCATTAGGGAAGGCACTCCTCCACTCGTCGATGTCGATCTCCTCGTCCTCGGGGCCCACCTCGAGGCCCTCCGCGTCACCGCCTTAGACCTCGTCATTGGAGGAGAGCGCGATAACCTCGCTGCCCTTCGCGCCGCCATCCTTGGCGCCTTCGACCTCATCATCGAAGGAGAGCGCGATAACCTCGCCGCCCTCCGCGCCGGCAAAGATCGCCCGCTCTGCCTCCACGAGCTCTGGGTGCTGCCGGCGGAGCTCTTGCATGTAGGCCTCGTTGGTGGCCTCGGCCTCGAGGCGCTCCCATGCCATGCAGTCCTCCCGCGCCATAGCCGAGCTCACCACCCCTGGCTCCGGCAGAACGAGGTCGACTAGACGTGTGCTGAAGGGGAAATTGAGCCTAGTCATCGTGCCATGGTAGCAGACCTGCCAGCGATCGTACTCCCTGGTCGCGAGCTCTGCCGTGTGGAAGCTACCGAGACACCGGTGGGTGTGGGTCTCCCGATCTGTAATCTCGGCGACCCACTCCCCCCACCGCCGTTGCCGGACCCCGAGGTAGGACCTCGTCGGCTGCCAGGTCCAAGGGAGGACGGGGAAGTCCTCGAACTGGCGTAGGGGTGCGGCGGTGGGCGGATCGGGGGACCGGCGATGGCGGATTGAGCCCACGGAGGATGACGGGGCCACCTCGGTGGCCACCTCGCCGGCGTCGAGCGAAAGGCCACGATAAACCTCCTTTTGTCCATTGGCTCCTCAAGCTCCCCGGCACACAGACAGAGGTTGAGGATGGAGGCACCGGCAATGGCGGCGACCTACCAATAGTTTCAAGGGTTGTGTGTGTCTATGTGAGCGGAGGTTTTGGGATTGTGTGGTGTGTGTGGAGGGGGCGGGGGGTGGGGAAGGTGGTGTTTGAGGAAATACCACGGAAACTGAAAATTTTACTAGGCATGAGTAACAAGGCGGGGCTACTGAAAATTTGGATCAAGGGCGAGAAGATATTTTGGAGATTGCGAGGGATGCAGAGGAGGGAGTAAAATGCCGGGGCTACTGAAAATTTGAATCAAGGGACTGAAGCAGAGCGGGAGTAACAGACATCGCACATGGTCTGCACATAATAATCGTGTGCTATCAAACATTAAAACCTTCTTGGCGATAGATATTTTCGAGATTATGGGGCAGTAATATTTTCGAGATCGCGAGGGATGCAGTGAGGGTGTATTTGGGGAGCGAGCTAGTGTGCTTGACACGCCGGCTGTGGACTGTAGCTTGGATGCGTTCTCTCAGATCCTCGACAGTCACCATGGCTCAATCAAAGGCATTATCACGGGCTAGTTCCGTTCCAATGGCAAGGACCGAGCCAAGCTTGACGAGTGGTTCCAATCCCCCGCCATATATCAGCTCAAGAAGCTCAGTTTTAATGATGGGCATATGTGGTTGCTGCCAACATCCGCGCTCCGCTTCGCGCCCATGCTGCGGCTCACCAAGTTCATGAACTGCCATCCCCCCTCTTAATGATGCACCCGCTCTTTTTCTACCATGACTAAAGCACCTCGAGCTCGTTGCCGTCTGCATCCCAAAGGATGACATGGAGCGCCTGCTCCACGGCTGTACTGCACTCGAGTTCCTTCATCTTCAGGCAATGAATTGGTCGAGTACCTTGCACATCACCTCCAGGACTCTCCGGACTATTTATGTGTGTTGTTGGTACTGCAATGAGAGATCACAAAAGGTAGACGCCAATATGGTCATTGAGGACACACCTTCACTTGAGAGATTACTTGTAGTTGATCAACAAGGTCCAACAAGAATCAATGTCATTTTTGCGCCGAAATTGACAGTGGTGGGCTACTCGTCTGTAAAATACTACTACTTTCAGGTACAACAGTCGCCTTATACCTCTCCTTCTTGATATCAACATTATTTCTAGTTTTGAAGATGTATGTTCGTCTGTAATCCAGCAAAGCTTCACCCAGATTATGGGCATAGCGAATGTCTTGGAACTAGAATCTGTCGGCCCCAACCTGGACCAAGTTGTCAGTTGCCTGAGATGCTTTCAGTGCCTAAACAAGCTGTATATCGAGGTGATGTTCTCTTCCTGTTGAATGTTAACCGTAAGGGAGTTCATTTTTTTGCACCTTTTCCCAAGTTTACAATGACATTGTACAACGATTTCTGAAGGAATTTTGGAGTATTTCAGGACATACACCCACCCCATATTGGTTGCTTGATTCATATGGTTAAAATCCATAAGCATTTCTCCTTTGGATTCATCTGTACTAGTTTTCTTAGGGAATTTTTCATCCAGTCCAACCTCTTGTGAAGAAGTCTACATGTTTCTAGATTGTAATCAAATGCCCATGTTAATCATGTCAGATCAAAGATGGCACATTGGTGCATTTTACAAGTCCTGCAAACCAAATAGGACGGTAGTAGTGTTCAAAACTACATGTAGGCACTTACATGTTCTCTTCTTTTGCAGATAATAATAGGCCCGGAGTTGGATAATGTTTATAACGACAATCACATCGAATGCCTGGATCCGCATCTCTCAAATGTTACTTTGAACTCCTACCGAGGGACCTTACCAGAGATTATGCTCGCCAGGTTCTTTCTTGTCAGAGCAAGGGTGTTGAGGGTAATGAGGTTGAACACACATTTAATTAGCAAATATGAATGGTATGTTGATCAGAGCCGGTAGGTTCTGCATAATGGAAGAGGCTCCAAAAAAGCTAAAGTTCGTATTGGAAGAGAATATGACAGAGTAATTGGAAGTCATTGTGTCAAACTCATACATGAATTGTCAGCGGCTGATCCCTTTGCAGAAATGACGAAGTATGCAATGTGTGAATTTTGGCATTGTAATCTTTGAATTTGAACCTTGCAACATTTATGGTATTTGTTATATTGAACCGTTTCTATTCTCTTGTCTCAACGCATACAGTTCATCCGAGTGAACCCATGTCGTATATCGCACACACCTTGATCTGGCTGACCATTTCTTTTGTGTTGCCTAATCACAAATAGTTCATCCGAGTGAACCGTATGTTGTACATCACACACACCTTGATCTAGTTAACCGTTTTTTGTGTTGCCTAATCACAAACAGTTCATCTGAGTGAACCGTATGTTGTACATCATACACACCTTCATCTGGCTGCCCGTTTCTTTTGTTCCTCCTCATCGCAAACGGTTAATTGAACTGAACCATATGCTCTGCATCGCACACACAACTAAAATATGAACCATGTTTGATGCATCCTCCATCACAAATGTTTTGAACCTTTTTTCATGGTTTTTTACACCACCATTTGCGATTATTGCATCACACATAGTTTCGTCGAAGGGTCTCTGATCGTAGTGTCGCGTTAGCAGCATCCTACAGTAGTGCCAAGATGGGAAAGGACGTGATCTTGGGATGGTTTTGAGTATGGCAAGCCACTTTGGAGACTAGGAAGAGATGATCTTCCCAAGTTTCCAGACTACAGAGCCACAGAAAAGCAATTTCAAATAAAACCTTGAAGAAATTAAATGAAAAAGAAAGGGCCAAAAATCAGGGTGTGACAAACCTTCCCCCTTAAAGAAATCTCGTCCTTGAGATTTGGTTGCTCAGGGAACAAGTATGAATATTATGATTTAAGGAAACTATTTCCAACTCGGGTATCCTTTTTCCTTTGTATGTTCCCACTGAATTTCATATGGCTAACTACCTTGCTCTGGGCTGGTTTGTGTCACTGTATCCTCATTCTGACAGGTCTTACCTCACATGTTCCTATTTGTGTTGGCTCCAATTTCTTTCATATCTGCTACCTTAGCTAGGATGTGATAAATCATCATGACTGACATATGTGCCCTTCTCACAAGTCCGAGAGTGATTTTCGATGGATGTGTGAGCCAGCACTGACAACATTCCATGGAGTCATGAACAAATTTTCTCGATAGACACCAAATATTTTACTCCTTGTATGGGTTTTTTCACATAGATGCATGTCCTCCGAATTCAAAACAGGGTTACGAAGCATAACCGTTCTCCTGGCGGAATCTGACTTCTCGCAGGGATTCCCGAATCATCTTGACTGGCATCACTGTCCTGAGTATCAAGTCTGTACCACATATTTGACCGTCGCCTGTCGTGACCAGTATAAAAGGGGTACAACCTTATAACAATAGTGTCCGCTGACTTGACTGGCAATGGTTCTGGCAGAAGACTCTTGTTTCTAACATGTTATCCTTTAGCTGATTCCCATAGGTGTGGACACATGCTCTGAGACTATTTCAATATTTTGATTACTCATTCTGTCGGCATACCCATGTGGATAGTGGGCCGTGTGATGCCATAACATAGTTGTTGGAGTCAATTTGTTGAGTTGGCCTTTGTTCTGACAGGGCAGACTTGGATAGTCGATACTGACAAATTTGAGCATATACGGTTGGTTTAGTGGGTTGCCTTGATATGAGGTCCTTACCACGATGGAGTAGACCCCTTGGGCGTATATTCATGGTGATCGATACTGACTCAGATTGTCCGGTATATCTGCACCATGTTGGTCATGCAACAATTATCGTACCTGTATTGTCGATCTTGCTCCTTCGTTGTTGTTTTCTTGGTCTAGATCTTTTGGTGGAAGGATCTTGGCCATATATATATCCTTAATTGTGTGACCATAGGTTATGTCAGGGGAAATATTCCGGCAATCATACCTTGGCCTTGTTTATGACTCGGGTCATTGGATATATGCCAGGTCCACGTGTGCTTGTATAGAGCTTTATTCTCGTCAACCATACAAGACCATGACAAAGGTTGATGACATCACTCTATCAGGTGTGAGGGAACTGACCTCGATAACCACTGCCAAGATTGTTGTCCCATGTTGTTGTTGGGGAACGCAGTATTTCAAAAAATTGCTATGATCATAAAAGATCTATCTAGGAGATGCATAGCAACAATAAGGGAAGAGTATGCCTACGCACCCTCGTATACCGAAAGCGGAAGTGTTATGAAACGCAGTTGATGTAGTCGAACATCTTCGCGATCCAACCAATCAAGTACCGAACGCACGGCACCTCCGTGGCCTGGACACGTTCAGCTCGGTGATGTCCCTCGTACTCTTGATCCAGCTAAGGCTGAGGGAGAGTTTCGTCAGTGAGGGAGTCCTGGATTAGGGGGTCCTCGAACAGCCGGACTATATACTTTGGCCAGACTGTTGGAGTATGAAGATACATGATTGAAGACTTCGTCCCATGTCCGGGTGGGACTCTCCTTTGCGTGGAAGGCAAGCTTGGCAATTCGGATATGTAGATCTCCTCCCTTGTAACCGACTCTGTGTAACCCTAGCCCCCTCCGGTGTCTATATAAACCAGATGGTTTAGTCCGTAGGACAACAACAATCATAATCATAGGCTAGCTTCTAGGGTTTAGCCTCTATGATCTCGTGGTAGATCAACTCTTGTAACACTCATATCATCAAGATCAATCAAGCAGGAAGAAGGTATTACCTCCATCGAGAGGGCCCGATCCTGGGTAAACATTGTGTCCCCTGCCTCCTATTACCATCCGCGTTAGACGCACAGTTCGGGACCCCCTACCCGAGATCCGCCGGTTTTGACACCGACATTGGTGCTTTCATTGAGAGTTCCACTGTGCCGTCACCATAAGGTTTGATGGCTCCTTCGATCATCGGCAACGATGCGATCCAGGGTGAGGTTTTTCTCCCCGAACAGATCTTCGTATTCGGCGGCTTCGTTCTGCGGGCCAACTCACTTGGCCATCTGGAGCAGATCGAGAGCTACGCCTCTGGCCATCAGGTCAGGTTTGGAAGTTTGAACTATACTATCAACATCCGCGGAGACTTGGTCTTCGACGGATTTGATCCCATGTTAGGTGCGCCGTACAGTCGCGACGAGTATGACTTAGCTCTACCGGCGGACGGTGTTCGGGAGATCACACCTGTGGCTACTCCGGCCCTCAATCTGGAGCAGATCGTGTCGTCCGAGGACGGGTGGATGGACCCCGCCACAGAGGCCGCACACCCAGCGGCAATAGAGCTGAATACTGACTTCATCCCCTATGAGACCTATGTTGCCGGACCCTTGGATTCGTCCCCGGCCACAGGCTTCAAACCTCCTGCGTCCGTGCCTATCGAATATGATTGGGCACTGATCATGGAGTTTACCTCCGCAGATATCTTTCAGCACTCGCCCTTGGGCGACGTTCTAAATTCATTGAGGTCTCTCTCCTTGTTAGGAGACCCTTGGCCGAACTATGTCTGGCTTGAGTGGGAAGAGGACGACAAAGAAATTCATTCCCCACCCACCACCCACTTATTAGCCACATCGACGGTATGGCCGACGATGCAGGAGAAGAACAGGAACCACCGCCCACAGGGCGCTGGACAACCACCTAATCATATGATATATACATGGTGGACACCCACAAAGAAAGCGATGTCAATAAGGCAACGGAGGATAATCCCCTCGAGAAGTAATCCAAGCATCAGCGTCATCAGCGCCGCTCTAAGCCCCGCCATAGCAAAAGCAGCGATACCGGCACAAGAAACAATAACGCTGCAGGTAGTGCCGAAGACGAAGACAATCCCCTCTAGCCAAGCTTCGACCGGGAGGATGGGCAAGCGAGCCCTAGGAAACAGGCGGCAGACAGAGAATCATAGGATGACAATTACATGCCCCTCTTCGATGATGAGGTGAGCCTCGGCGACGAAGAATTTATCGCGCCTGAGGATCCCGTCGAGCAGGAGCGCTTCAAGCGCCGGCTTATAGCCACAACAAAAGGCCTGAAGAAAAAGCAACAGCAGCTTCAAGCTGATCAAGATCTGCTAGCGGATAGATGGACCGAGGTGCTGGCAACCGAGGAATACGAACTCGAGCTCCCAACCAAAAGTTACCCAAAGTGTAGGTTGCTACCCCAACGCAAGGAGGAAGCATGAAAGCCTACACTACCAGCATGTGATGTGGCTGACCGGCCACCCCGTGGCCGAGACAAAGTGGCATATCAGCCTGAAGTCCAGACCACACCCGGTCGCCAGTCAAACAAAAATACCAAGGCCCAGGGTAACACGCAGGACCTGCCAGAAGTATTGGAAAACAAATCGGGACATAAAAGATCAGTCTAGGGATCATGGGGGCGCGCCCCAATGCATGACGACAGCCGTCACACCGGATATACTAAAAGCAAATCCGGTCAGGCTGAACACAGCAGACAAGACTCATATGAACTACGTCGTGATATAGTCCAGCATAGAGGCGCCGCACACCCCCTATGCTTCACTGATGAAGTAATGGATCATGAATTCCCAGAAGGGTTTAAACCCATGAACATTGAATCATATGACGGCACTACAGACCCCGCAGTTTGGATAGAGGATTTCTTCCTCCACATTAACATGGCCAGTGGGGATGATCTACACGCCATCAAGTATCTCCCGCTAAAACTCAAGGGGCTGGCTCGGCATTGGCTGAATAGCTTGCCGGCAAACTCCATCGGAAGTTGGGAGAACCTGGCAGACGCATTCCTGGACAACTTCCAGGGCACTTATGTGCGGCCACCGGATGCTGACGATTTAAGTCACATAACACAGCAGCCCAGAGAGTCAGCCAGGAAATTATGGACTCAGTTCCTAATTAAAAAGAAACAAATTGTCGACTGTCCGGACACCGAAGCCCTAGCGGCCTTTAAACATAACATCCATGACAAGTGGCTTACCCGACATCTCGGCCAAGAGAAGCCAAAATCCAAGGCAGCCCTCATGACACTCATGACCCACTTTTGCGCGGGCGAAGACAGCTGGTTGGCCCGTAGCAACAACATAGCAAGAAACCCTGGCACACCAGAAGCCAGAGATCGCAACGGCAAACCCCGACGCAACAAACACAAGCGCCGCAAAAATGGTGGAAATGCCGAAGATACGACAGTCAACGCCGGATTCAGGGGCTCTAAGTCCAGTTAGCGGAATGGGCCACTCACAAATGACAATTCGGGTCCGTCCAGTCTGGACCGCATACTCGACCGCCCATGCCAAATTCATGGCACCCAGGAACACCAGCCAATCATACCAACAGAGAATGTTGGGTCTTCAAACAAGCCGACAGATCAGGTGCCAAAAAAAAAGATAAGGGGTTTCAAAGCGATGATGGCGACGAGGAGCCTGGATCACCGAGTGTAGGAGGGCAAAAGAAATTTCCCCCGCAAATCCAAACGGTGAACATGGTAAACGACACCTACACTCCCAACCCGGACCGGACGCACACCCTTAGGGATGTGGACTTAACGGAACTAGTCATCCCACAATATAAACTAGGGCCGATCACCTTCAACCGCACGGATCGTCCGGTTAACACCAATCAGGGCAATCCAGCTGCACTAGTCCTCGACCCAATAATTGACGGGTTCCACCTCACGCGAGTCATTATGGACAGAGGGAGCAATCTAAACCTGCTTTACCAGGACATAGTGCACAAGATGGGCATCGATCATTTGGTGATCAAGCCCACTAAAACCACCTTCAGAGGTATTATACCAGGTATGGAGGCCAGTTGTACAGGCTCCATCGCCCTTGAAGTAGTCTTTGGATCACCAGACAATCACCGTGCCGAAGAGTTAATCTTCGACATCGTCCCCTTTCGAAGTGATTATCAGGCACTGCTCGGACGAACCGCGTTCGCTCGATTCAACACGGTACCACATTATGCCTACCGTAAGCTCAAGATGCTCGATCCGCGCGGCGTCATCACGGTTAATGGCAAGGCCGAACTTCCCCTCGACACCAAGTGGCATACCGCTGCTTTAACAGCAGAAGCTACAAGTGGCACCTTCCAGCCGAACCTCGACTCGACGGCCCAATTCCCGGACACCGCCAAAGGACTTCGAGTTACTTCGCGGCAAGATAGCCCGGCTCATCCAGAGCTCAATTAAACACTCCGGCAAAAGCCAGGACAGGCCACATACCGCGGCTCAACCGCTCTGCGGCACACAAGCATTTATTACAATTTGTTTGCAGGTTCAACTTTGCGTAGACCAGGACTGGCAATATGGAAGCAGCTCCAATGCGCAAGGGAATCCTTAGATATTCCCCGTGATGACCATCCGACTATACTCCGGATTCGCACACAACTTCTTCCCCCTGGTCTTAGCAGGTTCCACAGTTATATTTCCTTTTTATCACATTACCTGTACTCACACGCATCGATGTACTATTCAAATACAACATGTGGATTTATATAACGCTTATCTGCTGTTATTTCTTATTGAAATTCTTTTGTCAAGTGGCATCCGTACACCGCGATATGCTTTAAATATGCCAGGGGCTTCATTTTACCCATAATACGGCAATAAAGTCCAAACACCTTCATGGAAGTTCGGCACCCGAACTCATAGCATTATATGCATCAGCTCCGAATCATGTCTTGGGTCAAATGTTGGGTTTGCCCGGCTCCCATGTTTTGTTGCCTTACATTCCGCTATATCGGCTAAGGCGGCACAAGGAGAACTACTGCGATTGTGTCCCGGTTCTTCTAGACGAGCACCTCAGTAGAGAAAGCCGAAAACTGACTGTCATGATACGGCGAGAGCTGGTCAGTTGTTCGAGAGGTTGTAAAATCTTTAAGGATTTCTCCCGCATAATGCCATAACCAATGCAGCGTGTGATGGATCGGCTTTTCTTCCGATCAGGTTCTTATATAGCCCCTCGTGCGGTCTTCCGAACACCAGGGGCTACGCTACCTTCCTTTTATAAAGCTCCTATGGCTAAGTGAGAGTGATATAGCCCTATAGTACGATTGCCTGGTTCGTTGTGCTGAACACCTCCTTCGAAGGACCCAAAATTGGGATAAAGAGTGATCAGGTTTATCTCGAACACCCCCGTACTTCCTATGTGGGGGAAGAAGCCGACGACTAGCCAACTCTCAGGATTAATATATAAAATGGCCGCGCAGGAGGATAAACTTTTATATAATAGGCAATAAATAATAGAAATGACCTTGTTCAACATTACAAAGGACAACATGATTGTATTCATGGAAATATAATGTCCTTGGTGCATTGCTCCTCCGCTAGGCATGATCCTTTCAGGACACTTTCATAATATAATTCGGGCTGCGGTGCTCCTTCCCCTCTGGCGGTCCTCGGTCATCAGCTTTTCAGCATCCATCTTCCCCCAGTGCACCTTTGCACGGGCGAAGGCCATTCGCGCACCCTCTGTACAGACCGACCGCTTGATGATGTCAAGT
Organism: Triticum dicoccoides; assembly: GCF_002162155.2. Taxonomy (NCBI): domain Eukaryota; kingdom Viridiplantae; phylum Streptophyta; class Magnoliopsida; order Poales; family Poaceae; genus Triticum; species Triticum dicoccoides. Next base: position 434,263,059 of record NC_041384.1, on the reverse strand, counting down.
CGAGGGTAGGCACTCACAGGCCACTTCACGAGCCCGAAGTAGCTGCCTGGAATTGGCTCGACAGGCCATAGCCGGATAATCAAATCCTTCATGGCTAGTTTGGACGCCCTATGCAGTTCGATCAGCTGTTTCAGTTGGTCGGCAAAAGGCACCGGATAATTCGGTGCCAGATACTGCGATGAGAAGAGCTTATCCGCAGTGTTCCCTTCTTCGGCTCGATAGAATTGGGCGGCATCCGATATGCTGCGGGGCAGTTCTGCAAATACCACTGGAGAAATCCGAACTCAAAATTAGAAACATGATTTGCTCCTCAAATACTTGCTTTACATGGAAAAAAGCCTTACCCGCCACGATCGTCCTCGCCTCTTGGATCTCCTGCAGGGCGCCTTGGGTTTCCCCCCGGGCATCGCGCGCGGCCTGATGAGCCCTGGCGAGTTTGGATTCTTTCTCCATTAAACTCTGCTCCAAGGTCTCACATTTCTTCACAGACTCTTGAAGCTCCTGCTCAGCTTCAATAACCATGGCCTCATGCTTCTCACGAAGCGCCTGCTCTGCGTCTGCCTTTTCCTCGGCCTCGGTAACAGCCTTCCTCAAAGCCTCGACTTTGGTCATCGCCCCTGGCGCAAATAATGGAACATATTTTATCATACTGAGAATTTGTTCGCATTGAACATGAACAAGGCTTGCACATACCTTGTTTATCTTCCAACTGCCTTTTCAACTGGCCAAGTTCTTCTTCGGCCCGCTCTAGACTTTGATTCAGTCCGGAGACCTCCGCAGCATGAGAGGCAGCAGCCGCTGCAGATGACTGCTTAATAAAAGAAGAGAGATAGATGTCATCAAGTGAGTCTTCCTGTGAACATAAAATTGATCCTTTATCCGGTCCTTTCTTGCACCGAATAGTGTATCAGGGGCTACTATCCATATTATGACACTCTTCGAAACCTCATAAAACATACCTTAAAGCCTCTTATAAGGCTGATACATGCTTCATTCAGTCCACTCTCAGTAGACTGAATCTCCTTAATCACTGCACCCATCAGGGCACGATGTTCATCGATGATGGAGGCGCTATTCAACGCCGCCAACAAAACATCCGGCACCTCTGGCTGGACAGAGATTGCCGGTGGAACAGGCATGCCCCCTCTAGCCGAGGGAGGCTGAGGGAGTCCTGGATTAGGGGGGTACTCGGACAGCCGGACTATATACTCTGGCCGGACTGTTGGGCTATGAAGATACAAGATTGAAGACTTCGTCCCGTGTCCGGGTGGGACTCTCCTTGCATGGAAGGCAAGCTTGGCAATTCTGATATGTATATCTCCTCCCTTGTAACCGACTCTGTGTAACCCTAGCCCCCGCAGGTGTATATATAAACCGGAGGGTTTGGTCCGTAGGACAACAACAATCATAATCATAGGCTAGCTTCTAGGGTTTAGCCTCTATGATCTCGTGGTAGATCAACTCTTGTAATACTCATATCATCAGGATCAATCAAGAAGGAAGTAGGGTATTACCTCCATCGAGAGGGCCTGAACCTGGGTAAACATTGTGTCCCCTGTCTCCTATTACCATCCACCTTAGACGCACAGTTCGGGACCCCCTACCCGAGATCCGCCGGTTTTGACACTGACATTGGTACTTTCATTGAGAGTTCCACTGTGTTGTCACCATAAGGCTTGATGGCTCCTTCGATCATCGGCAATGATGCGATCCAGGGTGAGGTTTTTCTCCCGGACAGATCTTCGTATTCGGCGGCTTCGTACTACGGGCCAACTCGCTTGGTCATCTGGAGCAGATTGTGAGCTACCCCCCTGGCCATCATGTCAGGTTTGGAAGCTTGAACTATACTGCCGACATCCACGGAGAGTTGATCTTCCATGGATTCGAGCCCATGTCAGGTGCGCCGCACAGTCACGACGAGCATGACTTAGCTCTGCCGGCGGACGGTGTTCGGGAGATCACACCTGTGGCTACTCCGGCCCTGAATCCGGAACAGATCGTGCCGTCCGAGGACGGGTGGATGGACCCCGCCACGGAGGCCGCACACCCAGCGGTGATAGAGCCGAATACTGACTTCACCTCCTATGAGACTTGTGTTACCGGACCCTTGGATTCGTCCCCGGCCACAGGCTCTGAACCGCCTGCGTCCGTGCCTATCGAATCTGATTGGGCACCAATCATGGAGTTTACCTCCGCGGATATCTTTCAGCACTCGCCCTTGGGCGACGTGCTAAATTCATTGAGGTCTCTCTCCTTGTCAGGAGACCCTTGGCCGAACTATGTCCGGCTTGAGTGGGAAGCGGACGATGAAGAAATCCATTCCCCACCGACCACCCACTTAATAGCCACTGTCGACGACTTAACCGACATGCTTGATTTCGACTCCAATGACATCGACGGTATGGACAATGATGCAGGAGAGGAACAGGAACCACCGCCCACAGGGCACTGGATAGTCATTTCATTACACGATATATGCATGGTGGATACACCCAAAGAAAACAATGACGAGGAACGGAAGGATGCAGCGGAGGATAATTCCCTCGAGAAGCAACCAAAGCGACCACATAGGCGCCGCTCCAAATCCCGGCTCTGCAAAAACATCGATAACAGTGCAAGAAAGAATAATACTCCGGTCGAGTCCAAAGCAAACGACGACCACATGGACCCAGCGACAGAGCAGGATGAACCAGTGGACGGCGAACATAGTACGGATCCGCTGTCCGATCACGGCGACGCCGAGGGTAAAGCTCATCATCCTGTCTCCAAAGAGGAGAACAGTCCGGACGACGATGCACACATCATCCTGGAAAGGCACTCGGAGCAAGGGGACCTCCATAGAAGGCTTATTGCCACCGCGAAGAGTCTGAAGAAGCAGAAGCAAAGGCTTAAGGCCGCGCAAAATACACTCAACAGTAGATGGAAGAAAGTGCTCGACACTGAAGAAAAGTACGGTCGCAGCCGCCACACAAAGAGCTATCCAAAGCGCAAGCTGCTGCCCGAATTAGATGACGATGCCTTAGAGCCCATACAGCCTAAAAATAAAACGTCCGATCAGCCGGATCGATCACCCCGTGGCCGCGATAGGGTGGCTAATGATGTCGCACATAAGTCAGCACATGATTTACGTGAGGACTTGCACCAAAAAGTCAATATGACCAGGTCCATCTACGGATCTAGGAAGCGCGCTCTAGCACAGAATAAAAACCGAACACTACAACCGTCAGAATGCCATGACACATCCAAATACAGGGGTGCCGCGCACCCCATATGCTTCACCAATGAGGTTCTGGATCATGAATTTCCAGAAGGATTCAAACCCGTGAACATAGAGGCATACGACGGAACGACAGACCCTGGGGTCTGGATTGAGGATTTTATCCTTCATATCCACATGGCTTGCGGAGATGATCTCCATGCCATCAAATACTTGCCCCTCAAGTTGAAAGGACCAGCTCGGCACTAGCTGAAGAGCCTCCCCGAAAACTCAATTGGAAGTTGGGAAGAGCTTGAGGATGCTTTTAGGGCTAATTTTCAAGGGACGTATGTCCGACCTCCAGATGCAGACGATTTAAGTCATATAATTCAACCGCCTCGAGAGTCAGCCCGAAAGCTTTGGAATAGATTCCTCACTAAGAAGAATAAAATTGTCGACTGCCCAGACGCCGAAGCCTTAGCGGCTTTCAAACATAGTGTCCTGGACGAATGGTTCGCCAGACACCTTGGCCAGGAAAAACCGAGGACAATGGCAACCCTAACAAGCCTTATGACCCGCTTTTGTGCGGGCGAAGATAGTTGGCTGGCCCATAGCGGCACCAGCGACCCAGGCACATCCGAAGTCAGGGATGGCAATGGAAAACCACAACGCAATAAAAGCAAGTGTCGAAACAATGAAGATAGCCCAGACAACACGGCAGTAAACGCCGAATTCAGGGGCTGTTGACCCGGTCAACAGAAAAAGCCATTCAAAGGCAGCAGAGATGGACTGTCTAGCCTAAACAAGATTCTAGATAGATTATGTCAGATTCATGGCACCTCCGACAAACCGGCAAATCACACCAACAGAGAATGCTGGGTCTTCAAGCAGGCCGGCATGCTAAACGTCGAACACAAGGGGAGGGAGACACCAAGCGAAGACGAGGATGAGCCTCGCCAGCCGAACACTGGGGGACAGAAAAAATTCCCACCAGAGGTCAAAACAGTGAACATGATTCACGTAACGAAGAGGAGGAGCAAATGCGCACCTCGAGACATATCCGCCATGGAGCCCGTCACCCCCAAGTTCAACCCTTGGTCGGCCTACCCGATCACTTTTGATCGCAGGGATCACCCGACTAGTATCCGGCACGAAGGATCGGCTGCCTTGGTACTAGACCCAGTAATTGACGGATACCATCTCACCCGAGTCCTTATGGACGGTAGTAGTAGTCTTAATCTGATATATCAGGACACAGTCCGCAAAATGGGGATAGACCTGACAAGAATCAGCCAAAGCAATACTACCTTTAAAGGAGTAATACCAGGCACAGAGGCCCGCTGCACGGGCTCTCTAGTATTAGAGGTTGTATTCGGTTCTCCCGACAACTTCCGAAGTGAAAAGTTAACCTTCGACATCGCTCAATTCCGAAGTGGCTATCAAGCACTACTCGGAAGAACGACCTTCGCTCGTTTTAATGCAATACCACATTACGCTTATCTTAAGCTTAAGATGCCCGGTCCACGTGGCATCATCATAGTTAGCGGAAACACAGAATGTTCCTTATGTGCGGAAGAACGTGTGGCAGCTTTAGCAGCCGAACACTGAACGCCCTCTCCAACCAGAATAAACGATCGGTCGTCAAGACCGTGGACACGGCTAGATGAGTCCGGCACACCACTAGCTGTAACAGCTCAGATAAACCTAAGACTGGGTCAATGGATATACCCCCATAGGTGGTGCTAGGGGCTGCCCACATGTAAAAAGGACTACAGTTCGGCTTGATCTTATTTAGATTGAATTTTAATGGTTTATTAAGAATAACCATTTTTTCGCACGAAAACTTTCACCTGAGCTTTTCTCTCTTACAGATGATCATCGTGCTACACCCTTCCAGGATACAGCACAACAGAGACACAGGCGCAGACGTGCAGCAGGGCCCCGTTCAAAGGTTTCTTTTTAGATTAGGACCCTGTGTAAACCTTTTTTACTGTCTCTTGTTGCTTCACACCCTCAGGATACTCAACATAACCAAGAGGGATGCTGGCATTATTGACATTTTGACACGTCAGACTAATGCACATACCTGGAAACTCAGGGCTTATTATCGAGGGCGTTACTTAGCCCAGTATACGTTGTAAAGACCGAATACCTTGGGGAGTGTTCGGCGTCGCGAGTTTGGCCTTATATGCATCAGCTCCGAATCATGTCTTTGGTCAATAGTTGGGTTTGCCCGGATCCCGTGTTTTGCTACCTTACGTTCCGCTTTATCGGCTAAGGTGGCATCGGGAGAACTACTGCGATTGTGCCCTGGTTCATCTGGATGAGCATCTCAGTAGAGAAAGCCGAAAACTGAGTGTCATGATAAAGCGCGAGACTGGTCAACCACTCGAGGACTCAACGGAATCTTCGTGATTCCTCCGCATTAATGAAGGACCGGTTTCCCGGCCATGTATGTACGCACACCGTATTCGGATAAGCGCAGAAGTACCAGGGGCTATATAGTAGCCCCACTTTCAAACTCCTATGGCTAAGTGAAAGTGTTAAAGCAATATAGTCTGATTGCCTTGTTCGCCGCGCTATCACCTCCTTAATGGACCAAGACGTTGGATCAAGTGTGAATATGCGTTTTTTCGAACACCCCCACATTATATGCGTGGGGGCTGAAGCCGACGACTGCAAACTTTCAGGTTATATACATACACAAACGGCTGCACAGGAGGTATCATAATACTTTCAGGCAAAAGTATAAACACTGCCTTTATATGCCAAATAGCATTGTTTTTACAATTAGGATACATGTCACTCGAACATGATACTATTCGAGCACTGAGCCTCTATTAAGCGAGCGCCTTCTAGGACCTCTTCTAAATAGTGCTCGGCCAAGACCTGGCCTACGGCCGGACCCCGGGTTGCAATAGTGGTGGCATCCATCTCTGCCTAGTATTTCTTAACACGGGAAAGAGCCATCCACGCACCCTCTATACATGCCGACCTCTTTACAGCGTCGATATGCGACACAGCACCAAGGAATCGTTGAACTAAACCAAAATAACTATTCGGCCTTGGTCCTTCCGGCCAAAGATGATCCACGACAGACCTCATGGCAAGCCCGGACAACCTATAGAGCTCAACTCACTCGGCCATTTGCTCATTTAACAGCAGCGAACACGTTGGAGCACTGAACAGTGACTAGACCAACTTTTCCACTTTGTGATATTTTTGATCTTTGAAAAACTCAGTCGCATCAACATCACTCATTGCCAGGTCCGAATACGCGTCTGCAGCACTCCATAATTGATCCAGAGGGGCATACTTCGGATCTCCGAACTTCATCTGGAACAAAAAGGGCTTCCCAGCCGTGATATCTCTGGCTTGACGAAGCTCCTCCTTTGCTGCTCTAATTTTAGAGCGGGTCTCCTTGGCTGCTACCATGGCTTTCTCCAGGTCTGCCACTTTCACTTGGCTTTTCTTTTCAAGAAGCTCATACCGGTCGGCGGTATCCTTCAGCTCAATGGCCATCTTGGCTATTTTATCTTCGCTCTGGCAATGAGCAGCCCATTCGGCTCTTAACTCTTCGGCCGCCTTTAGGGCACCCGCATCACTCCTCCTGGCTTGTTCCTTGGCTCGGGCAAGTTCCGCCCGAAGGGTCTCCACAGCGGCAGCTGCATCTACAGTCATCGCATATTATAGATACTAGCATCATGCTCCTCTTAATATTTGTTGACCACCCAAAAATACATACCCTGTGCCTCGTCAAGCCGCTTGTTCACAAGCGCAATGTCAGCATCTGCCGCGTCAAGTTGCCGGCTAAGTCCGACAAACTCAGCAGTACGGCCAGCCACCGGACTGTCAGCCGCCTGCACATGAAAGCAGCTTGATCATTACCTAGGACTATGATCCTCTGTTCGCCGCCTCTGACAGAAACCAGAGTCTCAGGGGCTACTATTTGTATAGAGCACACCTAGCGTGTGCGATACCGTCAAAAAATTTATATATTACTTTGTGTACCTCAAAGCCTCTTAGCAGGCTCGTAAAAGCTTCATGCAACCCACTTTTGGCAGATGAGATCCTCTCAACCACCATACCCACTAAAGTACGATGCTGCTCTGAGATAGCTGCTTGCTCCAAAAGACCCATCAGTACGTCCGGTTGTGCACTGGACAATCCCAGACTCTTTCTGTTGCTCTCCTTAGGAGCCGAATACTCAGGACTTCGGGTGGCCAAAGGTTTACCTTCTGGCCTTGGCGGATCAGGAGAAATCCTCCGTGATGACACCTCAGGGTCGTCCGCCCCAGGAGGCGGGGAGACAGGGGGAGGCGTTTCGCTCTCCATCGCCTCCGGAAGAAGATCCCCCGAAGACGAACTCTGTTGAGAAGGGCTACAAGCCGGACTGCAAGATATATGTCTCGGTTATTGTCCTTGGAGATAAAGCAGGATATATTTACCAAAAGTACTCTTGATTCACTTACAGCTTGGTGGAGGGCTGGCCCCCTTGCCGGCACTGTGTGGTAAGGACGCCCTCCGGGGCAGGGCCCCCTGGCAAAGGTTTCTTCCCTCATTCGGAAACCTTCGCTTCCAAGTCTTCAGAGGCGGTCCTTTTCCTTCATTGGGGAGAGGGGATTCTAGATTCTTCTCCCTGATTATCCTCCTTCGCGGAGACACTAATTCCCCTGGTTTGGATGAGTGATGCGTGAGGCCCGCTTTCGGCTTCTTTATTCATCCCTTTATCTTCCCCTGATGGCACTTGATAAAGTGTGCTCAAGCATCCTGGCTAGTACAGGATCCTGTGAGCATTCGGGAAGGGGGGCCGAACACCTGATCATCTTCGCCTTTCTTATCCAGTCCTGGCCAAGATCGATTTTTTCATAATGATGTTGTGACAAATAAAAAGGCAGCATGTTCGGCCGTAGAATTACTTACCTGGGTATCTGGACGGTTGCAGTTGAGACCCGCATCCTCGGCGGTGTCCGGACACTTTATTCATGATCCGAAGAACAATCCATACATCTCTTCGAGCATCATGCCGAAGAACTGCTGAATAGTTCGCGGTCCTTCCGGGTTGAACTCCCACATACGGAGAGATCGACGTTGGCATGGGAGGACCCGACGAACTATCATGACTTGCATTACCTTGACAAGGCTGGCATCTCTCTTGAGGAAATCATGGATGCGACTTTGCAATGTCGGCACGTCACTAACTGGCCCCCAGTCCAGCCCCTTGTTGACCTCATGATGCCAGTTGTGGAGGGGGCC
>NC_041384.1:434237664-434254504 GCF_002162155.2 Triticum dicoccoides | reverse complement strand
CTACCCACTTAGGTACTTCGGGGAGCTGTGATGTAAAACCACTCCCGCTACCATAAGTTGGACACCTCCAGGAAGGAACCCTTTGGCCATGGAGCATTGGCGCCTTTGCTTATTATGGCACCTCCGCATTCTGCGTGTCGCCTATCGATCATCTTCGGCTTCACATTGAAGGTCTTGAGCCATAAGCCGAAGTGTGGGGTGATGCGGAGGAAGGCCTCACAGACGACGATAAACGACGAGATGTGAAGGATGGAATCTGGGGCTAGATCGTGGCAATCGAGCCCGTAATAGAACATAAGTCCTCTAACAAAGGGATCAAGACAAAAGCCTAGCCCTCGGAGGAAGTGGGAAACAAATACGACACTCTCGTTGGGTTCGGGAGTGGGGATGACCTGCCCTTGAGCGGGCAGCCTGTGCGAGATTTCGGCGGTCAGATACCTGGCTTCTCTTAGCTTCTTGATGTCCTCCTCTGTGACAGAAGAGGCCATCCACCGGCCGTGAAGGTTGGATCCGGACTTGGTTGAAGGTCCGAAGCGCTTAGCCTGAGCCTTGGGTGTTGGAACTCAAGGTGGGGGAAGGGAAGGATCGAGCGCGAGAAGAAAAGGACAGGCCTTGGCCCCTTTATAAAGAGGATGAATATCAAGCATCCTCCGCGTGCCCGTTCGGAACTTGCCTAAAATCGAGGAGTCATACCGGCAGGCACGGTTGGGTTACCCACACCCGTATTGATGAGAATCCCATGATAAGGGGGCACAATCTCTGCTTCGACAAGACGTGCCAAAAAACTGCCTCGCAATATGTGCAGTAGCTGGTTGAGAAAAAACGGTTCGAATAATGACCGGGCCATGGCGTGATGTCACATTATGAAAAGTTGTCAGCAGATTAGATTTGTGGAAATATTATACTCTCTACGGTGGTATGTGGAATTTGTTTTGCAGAGCCGGACCCTTGTGTTCAAAATCTTCTATGGAGTATTCGGAGAAGGAACCCGCCTTGCAATGCCGAAGACAATCTGCACGCGAGACTCATCGTCATTGAAGCTTGGTTCAGGGGCTATTGAGGGAGTCCTGGATTAGGGGGTCCTCGGACAGCCGGACTATATACTTTGGCCGGACGGTTGGGCTATGAAGATACAAGATTGATGACTTCATCCCGTGTCCGGGTGGGACTCTCCTTTGCGTGGAAGGCAAGCTTGGCAATTCGGATATGTAGATCTCCTCCCTTGTAACCGACTCTGTGTAACCCTAGCCCCCTCTGGTGTCTATATAAACCGGAGGGTTTAGTCTGTAGGACAACAACAATCATAATCATAGGCTAGCTTCTAGGGTTTACCCTCTACGATCTCGTGGTAGATCAACTCTTGTAATACTCATATCATCAAGATCAATCAAGAAGGAAGTAGGGTATTACCTCCATCGAGAGGGCCCGAACCTAGGTAAACATTGTGTCCCCTGCCTTCTGTTACCATCCGCCTTAGACGCATAGTTCGGGACCCCCTACCCAAGATCCGCCGATTTTGACACTGACAGAGGCCGCCTGCTTGATTCTGGAGCCATATTGGTCTCGGAATTGCGTCTGGCTGGGAGCCGAATTCAAGATGGCTCCCGCGTCGACTCCCATGGGAATCCTCTCCCCCATGTGTCCGGCCCCCGAAGCTTGACCTCCAGGCGCCGCTTTCACGATCTCTTCCCCCCTCCTTCGCCGGGGTCCTTCTGGGATGAAGCCTCGGTGTTATGCACATATTTGGGGGAAGGGGCCTTCGGGGGCGTCCCGCTCTCTATAGCATCCGAGCTCAGCGAATCCTTTGATGAGGATCGTTCGGTGCGGGACCTCGCCGGACTACAAAAAATATAGCTCAGGTTAAAATATTATGCCATGATGAGTCCAGACACATAAATGTGTTCGGATTTTATACTCACGAGTTCACCAGGGACGGGCCCTGGGATCCCACCCGGGCTACTGTCGGCAGCGGCAGTGGACTCTTCCGGAAGAGGAGCTTTTCCCCTTTTAGGTGACTCGGCCTCCAAGTGTATGGAGGCCGCCCTCTTCTTTCTTCCCCCGTTGGGGATTTGTCTTCCTCCTCCTCGTCCTCTTCGGAGGCAGAACAAACGTTGGAGCCTTCGGATATTGTACGGTGCCAAGGCCAGCATCTTCGTCAGAATGGGCCGGCTGGTTCTTCAGGCAAAGGGGCCGGACAGTGGATCCGCCCCGCCTTCCTCGTCCAGCCCTAGGGGATTTGAGGAAAACGCATTAAGCATTTCCCTTGGGTTATGTGGGTAAAATGCATAAAAACTTACCAAGCTTGCAGGGCCGGACAGTTGATACCCGTGGTCCTCGACCGAGTCCGGCCATGATTTTCCGGACTTGAAAAGCACCTTCCAGATGTCTTCGTGTGAGGAGCCAAAGAGCTTTCGCAGGGTCTAGTGCTTGGCCGGATCGAATTCCCATAGATTGCAAGTCCGGTGCTGACAAGGAAGGATCCGGCGAACTAACATCACCTAGACTACATTGACAAGTTCGATGTTCTTGTCTTCCATATCTTTAAAGAACGTCTGGAGCATAGACAGTTCGTCAGACGAAGACCAGTCCAGGCCCTTCTTGGGCAAGGACGTAAGCCTTAGAGGGGCTCCGGATCGGAACTCTGGAGCAGCAGCCCATTCCGTGCCGCGCGGCTCAGTAATGTAAAACCACTGTTGTTGCCAATCTTTGACGGAATCATTAAAAGTACCTATTGGCCATGTGACATTGGGCGTCTTGCTCACCATGGCGCCCCCGCACTCGGCGTGCTCGCCGCTCACCACCTTGGGATTCACATTAAAGATCTTTAGCCATAAGCTGAAATTAGGCAAGATACGGAGAAAAGCCTCACACACGATGATGAATGTTGAGATGTTGAGGAAGGAATTGGGGGATAGATCACGAAAATTGATCCCGTAATAATACATGATGCCGTGAACGAACGGGTGTAGGGTAAACCCTAGCCCGCAGACAAAATGAGGGAGGAATACAACCCTCTCTTGGGGTTCCGGAGTAGGAACGATCTGTCTCGCCCTCGGGAGACGGTGGCCGATTTTTTGGCCAGATACCCGGCCTCCCGAAGCTTTTTGCTATGCTTCTCCTGGACGGTAGAGGCCATCCACTTGCCTCCTACTCCGGATCCGAACATTTTCGGAATGCCTTTGTGGGTGGAGAAGATGAATGCTCGGGTACTGGAGCTCAGGCGAAGGTGAATGGATCAAGAAGAAGAAAGCGTGGGTGCGGAAGGGAGTCCTTATCCCCTTATAAAGGCGGCAGGGATTCTGCGCCTCCCCACTTGCCTGGTAAACTCGCTTATTCCCCGAGCGTCGTGATTGATGGCGCGGTTGGGTTACTCACACCCGTATTGATGAGAATCCCGTGATAAGGGGACATGATCTCTGCTTCGACAAGACGTGCCAAGAAAACCGCCTCGCAATATGTGCAATAGCTGGTTGAGAAAAACGGTTCGAATAATGACCGGGCCATAGCGTGATGTCATGTTGTAGAAGTTGTCAGCAGATTAGTTTTGTGGAATAATATACTCTCTACGGTGGTATGTGGAATTTTTTTGCAGAGCCGGACACGATCCTTGTGTTCAAAATCTTCTATGGAGTATTCGGAGAAGGAACCCGCCTTGCAATGCCGAAGACAATCTACGGGCCGGACTCATCGTCATTGAAGCCTGGTTCAGGGGCTACTGAGGGAGTCCTGGATTAGGGGGTCCTCAGACAGCCGGACTATATACTTTGGCCAAACTGTTGGACTATGAAGATACGAGATTGAAGACTTCTTCCCGTGTCCGGGTGGGACTCTCCTTTGCGTGGAAGGCAAGGTTGGCAATTCGTATATGTAGATCTCCTCCCTTGTAACCGACTCTGTGTAACCCTAGCCCCCTCCGGTGTCTATATAAACTGGAGGGTTTAGTCCGTAGGACAACAACTATCATAATCATAGGCTAGCTTCTAGGGTTTAGCCTCTACGATCTCGTGGTAGATCAACTCTTGTAATTCTCATATCATCAAGATCAATCAAGAAGGAAGTAGGGTATTACCTCCATCGAGAGGGCCCGTACCTGGGTAGACATTGTGTCCCCTACATCCTATTACCATCTGCCTTAGACACACAGTTCGGAACCCCGTACCCGAGATCCGCCGGTTTTGACACCGACAGTCAGCACGATGGCGTGATGACGGTGATGATGAAGTTATCGACGCAGGGCTTCGCCTAAGCACTACAACGATATGACCGAGGTGGAATTCGATGGAGGGGGGCATCGCACATGGCTAAACAATCAACTTGTGTGTCTATGGGGTGCACCCCTCCCCCGTATATAAAGGGGTGGAGGATGAGGCCGGCCAGCCACCTTGGGCGTGCCCCCAAGGGGGAAATCCTACTACTACTAGGAGTAGGTTCGCCCCTTTCATAGTCCTACTAGGAGGGGGAAGGAAGGGAGAGACGGGAAGAAGGAAAGGGGGGCCGTCCCCCCTCCCAATTCGGATTGGGATTGGGGGGGCGCCCCTCCTCTTGGCCTTCACCTCTCTCTTCCACTAAAGCCCATGTAGGCCCATTAAGCCCCCGGGGGTTCCGGTAACCTCCCGGTACTCCGGTAAATGCCCGAACTCATCCGGAACCATTCTGATGTCCAAACATAGCCTTCCAATATATTGATCTTTATGTCTTGACCATTTCAAGACTCCTCATCATGTCCGTGATCACATCCGGGACTCTGAACTACCTTCGGTACATCAAAACACATAAACTCATAATACCGATCGTCATCGAACGTTAAGCGTGCGGACCCTACGGGTTCGAGAACTATGTAGACATGACCGAGACTCACTTCCGGTCAATAACCAATAGCAGAACCTGGATACTCATATTGGTTCCTACATATTCTATGAAGATCTTTATCGGTCAAACCGCATAACAACATATGTTGTTCCCTTTGTCATCAGTATGTTACTTGCCTGAGATTCGACCTTCGGTATCTCAATACCTAGTTCAATCTCGTTAGTGGCAAGTCTCTTTACTCATTCCATAATGCAACATCCCGCAATTAACTCTTTCTCACATTGCTTGCAAGGCTTTTAGTGATGTGCATTACCGAGAGGGCCCAGAGATACCTCTCCGACAATCGGAGTGACAAATCCTAATCTCGATCTATGCCAACTCAACAAACACCATCAGAGACACCTGTAGAGCATCTTTATAGTCACCCAGTTACGTTGTGACGTTTGATAGCACACTAAGTGTTCCTCCGGTATTCGGGAGTTGCATAATCTCATAGTCGTAGGAACATGTATAAGTCGTGGAGAAAGCAATAACAATAAACTAAACAAGCATAGTGCTAAGCTAACGGATGGGTCAAGTCAATCACATCATTCTCTAATGATGTGATCCCGCTCATCAAATGACAACTCATGTATATGGTTAGGAAACTTAACCATCTTTGATTAACGAGCTAGTCAAGTAGAGGCATACTAGTGACATTCTGTTTGTCCATGTATTCATACATGTGCTAAGTTTCTGATTAATACAATTCTAGCATGAATAAGAAACATTAATCATGATATAAGGAAATACAAATAACAACTTTAATATTGCATCTAGGGCATATTTCCTTCAGTCTCCCACTTGCACTAGAGTCAATAATCTAGATTACATTGTAATGATTCTAACACCCATGGAGGTGCTGATCATGTTTTGCTCATGAGAGAGGCTTAGTCAACGGGTCTGGAACATTCAAATCCGTATGTATCTTGCAAATCTCTATGTCTCCCTCCTTGACTTGATCGCGGATGGAATTGAAGCATCTCTTGATGTGCTTGGTTCTCTTGTGAAATCTGGATTCCTTTGCCAAGGCAATTGCACCAGTATTGTCACAAAAGATTTTCATTGGACCCGATGCACTAGGTATGACACGTAGATCGGATATGAACTCCTTCATCCAGACTCCTTCGTTTGCTACTTCTGAAGTAGCTATGTACTCTGCTTCACACGTAGATCCAGCCACGACGCTCTATTTGGAACTGCACCAAATGACAACTCCAACATTCAATAAAAATACGTATCCGGTTTATGACTTAGAGTCATCCGGACCAGTGCCAAAGCTTGCATTGACGTAACCATTTACGACGAGCTCTTTGTCACCTCCATAAATGAGAAACATATACTTAGTCCTTTTCAGGTATTTCAGGATGTTCTTGACCGTTGTCCAGTGATCCACTCCTAGATTACTTTGGTACCTCCCTGCTAAACTAATAGCAAGGCACACATCAGGTCTGGTACACAACATTGCATACATGATAGAACCTATGGTTGAAGCATAGGGAATGACTTCCATTTTCTCTCTATCTTCTGCAGTGGTCGGGCATTGAGTCTGACTCAACTTCATACCTTGTAACACAGGCAGGAACCCTTTCTTTGCTTGATCCATTTTGAAATTCTTCAAAACTATATCAAGGTATGTGCTTTGTGAAAGTCCAATTAAGTGTATTGATCTATCTCTATAGATCTTGATGCCCAATATATAAGCAGCTTCACCGAGGTCTTTCATTGAAAAATTCTTATTCAAGTATCCTTTTATGCTATTCAGAAATTCAGTATCATTTCCGGTCAGCAATATGTCATCGACATATAATATCAGAAATGCTAAAGAGCTCCCACTCACTTTCTTGTAAATACAGGATTCTCCAAAAGTCTGTATAAACCCATATGCTTTGATCACACTATCAAAGCATATATTCCAACTCCGAGAGGCTTGCAACAGTCCATAAATGGATCGCTGGAGCTTGCACACTATGTTAGCACCTTTTGGATCGACAAAACCTTCTGGTTGCATCATATACAACTCTTCTTTAAGATATCCATTAAGGAATGCAGTTTTGACATCCATTTGCCAAATTTCATAATCATAAAATGCGGCAATTGCTAACATGATTCTGACGGACTTGAGCATCGCTACGGGTGAGAAGGTCGAGCTTTGTAGACAGTAATATTACTGTCAGCGTCACTTTTCTTCTTGAAGATCCATTTATTCTCTATGGCTTGTTGATCATCGGGCAAGTCAACCAAAGTCCACACTTTGTTCTCATACATGGATCCCATCTCAGATTTCATGGCCTCAAGCCATTTTGCAGAATCTGAGCTCATCATCACTTCCTCATAGTTTATAGGTTCGTCATGGTCAAGTAACATGACTTCCAGAACAGGATTACCGTACCACTCTGGTGTGGATCTTACTATGGTTGACCGACGAGGTTCGGTACTAACTTGATCAGAAGTTTCATGATCATCATCATTAGCTTCCTCACTTACTGGTGTAGGAATTACTGGAACTGATTTCTGTGATAAACTACTTTCCAATAAGGGAGCAGGTACAGCTACCTCATCAAGTTCTACTTTCCTCCCTCTCACTTCTTTTTAGAGAAACTCCGTCTCTAGAAAGGATACATTCTTAGCAAAGAATATCTTGCCTTCGGATCTGTGATAGAAGGTGTACCCAATAGTCTCTTTTGGGTATCCTATGAAGACACATTTCTCCGATTTGGGTTCGAGCTTATCAGGTTGAAGCTTTTTCACATAAGCATCGCAGCCCGAAACTTTAAGAACCGAC
Source organism: Triticum dicoccoides (assembly GCF_002162155.2). Taxonomy (NCBI): domain Eukaryota; kingdom Viridiplantae; phylum Streptophyta; class Magnoliopsida; order Poales; family Poaceae; genus Triticum; species Triticum dicoccoides. Next base: position 434,246,871 of record NC_041384.1, on the reverse strand, counting down.
AACTTGGGTTTCTTGTCAAACCACAGTTCATAAGGAGTCGTCTCAACGGATTTCGATGGTGCCCTATTTAATGTGAATGCAGTTGTCTCTAAAGCATAACCCCAAAACGATAGCGGTAATTCAGTAAGAGACATCATATATTGCACCATATCTAATAAAGTGCAGTTACGCCGTTCGGACACACCATTACGCTATGGTGTTCTAGGTGGCGTGAGTTGCGAAACTATTCTGCATTGTTTCAAATGAAGACCAAACTCGTAACTCAAATATTCTCCTTCATGATCAGATCGTAGAAACTTATTTTTCTTGTTATGATGATTTTCCACTTCACTCTGAAATTCTTTGAACTTTTCAAATGTTTCAGACTTATGTTTCATCAAGTAGATATACACATATCTGCTCAAATCATCTGTGAAGGTCAGAAAATAACGATACCCGCCACGAGCATCAACACTCATCGGACCGCATACATCAGTATGTATAATTTCCAATAAGTCTGTTGCTCGTTCCATTGTTCCGAAGAACGGAGTCTTAGTCATCTTGCCCATGAGGCATGGTTCGCAAGCATCAAGTGATTCCAAAAGCCCATCAACATGGAGTTTCTTCATGCGTTTTACACCAATATGACCTAAACGGCAGTTACACAAATAAGTTGCACTATCATTATTAAACTTATATCTTTTGGCTTCAATACTATGAATATGTGTATCACTACTATCAAGATTTAGTAAAAATAGACCACTCATTAAGGGTGCATGACCATAAAAGATAGTACTCATATAAATAGCACAACTATTATTCTCTGATTTAAATGAATAACCATCTGGCATCAAACAAGATCCAGATATAATGTTCATGCTGAACGCTGGCACCAAATAGCAATTATTCAGGTCTAAAACTAATCCCGATGGTAGATCTAGAGGTAGCGTGCCGACGGCGATCACATCGAGTTTGGAACCATTTCCCACGTGCATCGTCACCTCGTCCTTAGCCAATCTTTGCTTAATCCGTAGCCCCTGCTTCGAGTTGCAAATATTAGCAACATAACCAGTATCAAATACCCAGGCGCTACTGCGAGCATTAGTAATGTACACATCAATAACATGTATATCAAATATACCATTCACTTTGCCATCCTTCTTATCCGCCAAATACTTGGGGCAGTTCTGCTTCCAGTGACCAGTCCCTTTTGTCGTGGAATTGTCGAGGCAGATGTCCTAGCAGAAGGACTTAGTCATGGAGCCATCGCAACATGGTTAGATTAAAGGGGTTAAACAGGACAAAGTTCACAAGGAGTTTATACTAGTTCGGCCCCTTGCAGTGAAGGTAAAGACCTAATCCAGTTTGAGGTGGTATTGCTTATGTCTCGACTACCAGGGAGAGAATACGCTTGATCTAGTTCTCGATTTTCTATCTCTTGCCCTAAGCCGCCCTTGGGTTGTCCCTTTATATACACAGGTTAATGCCTAGCAGCTTACAGATTCCCGGTTGGTTCATAACAACGTGTCTAACTTGGTGACCAAATACACATGCCTTACAATACAAGTCATACATATATGGCAGTTTACACTTATGGGCTTTAAGCCGCCTCTGGGCTCTGGGCCTTTTAACGAGTCTTCATAGTAAACCACCATCTGCAACATAGTTATGGGCTTTGTCTTGATAGACCGCCATGGCTTAACCCGGCCCCTCCTAGGCAGGTTAATCCAATAGTTATGTCCCCAACATTAGGCCCCAGGTTGATTTGAACTTGTTCATGTCAACCTTCAACACTTAGAAAAACTTTCTTCACTTGTTCCCCGCAAGATAGCGCAACCCACCATGACGTCATCTCCTGGAATTACGGAAACCCGCCATGATGTCATTTGTCATTAATTTTGCACGATACCCAGCATATCTTAACGAATCCTTATCTTTAATTAACCACCCCGAAAATCGAGGCGTCCAAGCGGCTAGATAATCATTCTTTGGCCTCCTCGTTTCTTGTGCCCGCCTATTTACCCTTTCCTTATAAATAGGGTCTGACAGCCTTTCCATTTCCCCCTTCTCCTTCTCATCTTCAACCTCTCCCTTCGCGACACACCTGCACGCCTGAGCACCGCCGCCGCCGAACTCGTCAGCTTCCTCGACTCCGGCCGCTGCATAGACCTGAACGAGACCAGAGCAACTGCGGCACCTCTCCATAAGATGCCCTCATGATTGATTCATAGGGTGGCTTAATTCTAGTTCTAGGAAAGTGTTCCATACCCTTCCTCAAAGGAAATTGGAACTTAATATTGCCTTCTTTCATATCAATCACAACACCGATAGTGCGTAAAACGGTTTACCAAGAATAATTGGACAAGAAAGATTGCAATCAATATCAAGAACAATAAAATCTATGGGCACATAATTCCTATTTGCAAGAATAAGAACATCATTAATTCTTCCCATAGGCTTTTTAATAGTAGAATCCGCCAAGTGCAAATTTAAAGAGCATGATTCAAGATCGGTAAGACCAAGCACATCACATAAAGATTTCGGAATTGTAGAAACACTAGCACCCTAGTCACACAAAGCAAAACACTCATAATTTTTAATCTTGACTTTGATAGTAGGTTCCCATTCATCATGCTATTTTCTAGGAATTGAAACTTATAATTCCAATTTTTCTTCAAGAGCTTTCATCATAGCATAGACAATATGTTTAGTAAAAGCTGTATTTTGTTCATAAGTATGGGGTGAATTTATAATGGATTGGAAAAAATAAATACAATCAATCAAAGAGAAACTATCATAATTAAAGTCTATGTAATCCAAAAGAGTGGGCACATCACTAGCTAAAGTTTTGACCTCTTCAAAGCCACTTTCATCATTTTTTTCAACACGATTTTCACCCTCCGAAGTATTGGGACGCCTTCTACCTAAAGTTGAGTCTTCTCCAGTCCCTTTTTTATCAATATTAACTTTAATAAACAAGGAATCATTAGAAGAAACACCAATCATTTTAAGATCTTCATCACTTTTGCGAAAGAAATCACTAGAAAATGCTTTTTCTAAAAATTCTCTTTTAGCTCTAAGTGTAGCGGTTCTTTTCTTAATTTCATCCATAGAAACATAAAGAGCTTTAATTGATTCATCAACTTTAGGCACACAAATTTTCATCTTGAGATTTTCCACATCATGAGCAATTCTATCAACACTTCTAGACAAATCATCAATCTTATTCAACTTTTCTTCTATGGAAGTGTTGAAAACTTTTTGCGTGTTGATAAATTCTTTAATATTATTCTCAAGATCAGAGGTGTTCCTATTATTATTATAAGATTGTTTTCCATAGGAATTACCATAATTATTAGAGGAATTACTAGGAAAAGGCCTAGGATTAAAATTACCTCTATAAGCATTGTTGTTGAAATTATTTCTAGAAATGAAATTCACATCAATGGCATCACTATTTTGCTCAATCAAAGTGCACAAAGTCATATCATTAATATCAATAGGATCACTTCTACTAGCAACCAATTTCACAAGAGCAACAACTTTTTCACTCAAAGAAGAAATTTCTTCAACCAAATTAACCTTTTTACTAGTAGGAGCCCTTTCGGTATGCCATTGCGAATAATTTGCCATGATATTGTCAAGAAATTTGGTGGCTTCACCCAAAGTAATTTCCATAAATGTAATACACGCGGCGGAATATAAAATATTATGAGAAAGGAAATTCAACCCCGCATAAAATTTTTGTATGATCATCCAAAGATTTAAACCATGAGTTGGGCAATTCCTTAGCATCATTTTCATCCTTCCCCAAGATTGTGCAACATGCTCATGTTCAAGTTGCTTGAAATTCATGATCTGGGTTCTAAGGGAAATAATTTTTGCAGGAGGAAAATACTTAGTGATAAAAGCATATTTGCACTTATTCCAAGAATCCATACTATTGCGAGGCAAAGAAGAGAACCAAAATTTTGCAGAATCACGGAAGGAAAACAGAAATAATTTCAACTTGACCACATCATTGTCCACATCTTTTTTCTTTTGCATATTGCATAATTCCATGAAGGTATTAAGATGGGACGCTGCATCCTCATTAGGAGTACCGGAAAATTGGTCTTTCATAACAAGATTCAGCAAAGCAGTATTAATATCACAAGTCTCCGCACTAGTGGCGGGAGGAGCAAGCGGAGTGCCAATAAAATCATTGTTGTTGGTATTTGAGAAATCACATAACTTGGTGTTCTCTTGAGTCATGATGACCACACAACAAGATTGCACTCAAAACCAGATCCGGCAAGAAAACGGCGAATGAGAAAGAGAGGTGAATAAAACGGTAAATTTTTGTGAAGTGGGGGAGAGGAAAGCGAGAGGAAAATGGCAAATAATGTAAATTGCAAGGAGATGATATTTGTGATTAGGAACCTGGTTATGAAGAAGATCCTCCCCGGCAACAGCGCTAGAAATTCCTTTTGATTGCTCTTTGACTATAGCGCCAGAAAAGTTCCTGTCTGCTAGGACTATGTCGGTATTTCCCCAAAGAGGAAGGGATGATGCAGCACAGCGACGATAGGTATTTCCCTTGGTGAAGAAACCAAGGTTATTGAACCAATAGGAGAGCCAAGCAACACAACGTAAACATCACCTGCACACAAATAACAACACCTCTTAACCCGACGTGTTAAAGGGGTTGTCAATCCCTTTCGGGTAACGATGCTAGAAAATTGTAGTAGATTGAAATAATAGATCGCAAATAAAATAAAGTGCAGAAAAGTATTTTTTTTGTCTTTTTGGTTTAATAGATCTGAATAAAAATGCAAAGAAAAAATAGATCGCAAGCAAATATATGAGGAAGAAGACCCGGGGGGGGGGTAGGTTTCACTAGTGGCTTCTCTTGAGAAAGATAGCAAACGACGGGTAAACAAATTAATGTTGGGCAATTGATAGAACCTCAAATAATTATGATGATATCCAGGCAATGATCATTACATAGGCATCACGTCCAAGATTAATAGACCGACTCCTGCCTGCATCTACTACTATTACTCCACACATCGACTGCTATCCAGCATGCATCTAGTGTATTAAGTTCATGGAAATACGGAGTAATGCAATAAGAACGATCACATGATGTAGACAAGATCCGTTTATCTATTGCGTAGATATCGATCCCATCTTTTTATCCTTAGTAGAAATGATACATACGTGTCGGTTCCCTTTTCTATCACTGGGATCAAGCACCGTAAGATTGAACCCACCACCGGGCACCTCTTCCCATTGCAAGATAGATAGATCAAGTTGGCCATACAAAACCCAAATATCGAAGAATAAATAGGAGGCTATAAGAGATCATGCATATAAGAGATCAAAGAAACTCAAATAACTTTCATGGATATAAAAAGATATGACTGATCATAAACTCAAAGTTCATCAGATCCCAACAAACACACCACAAAAGAGTTACATCATATGGATCTCCAAGAGACCATTGTATTGAGAATCAAGAGAGAGAGAGAGAGAGAGAGAGAGAGAGAGAGAGAGAGAGAGAGAGATGAAGCCATATAGATACTAACTACGGACCCGAAGGTTTACAATGAACTACTCACGCATCATCGGAGAGGCACCAATGGAGGTGGTGAACCCCATCCGAGATGGTGTCTAGATTGGATTTGGTGGTTCTGGACTCTGCGGCGGCTGGATGAATATTTCATCGACTCCCCTAGGGTTTCTGGAATATTTGGGTATTTATAGAGCAAAGAGGCGGTCCGGGGGAACCCGAGGTGGGCACAACCCACTAGGGCGCCTGGGCCTCCTAGCGCGCTGTAACACCCTCGATGCGACTATAGCTCCCAGGTGTCGAGGCACGACTTAGAGATATAATCGCATTGAAGGCATATGTCGCAAGTTAGGCAATCTTCACAAACATCCCATGTAATATAACAATAAAAGGGGAGATAACATAGTTGGCTTACACTCGCCACGTCAATCAAGTAAACAAATAACATTACAACATCCAAACACTCATGGCCCGACTATGGTGCCAAAATAAAAGATAACCCAACAAGCGACACGGTTCCAATCACCCCCAACTGGGCACCACTACTGATCATCGGGAAAGGAAACATAGTAACGTTGAGAGTCTTCGTCGAACTCCCACTTGAGCTCATACGCGTCTGCTGGAGCGGAATCATCAGGCCCTGCATCTGGTGTAATAGTAATCTGTGAGCCACAGGGACTCAGCAATCTCGCACCCTCGCGATCAAGACTATTTAAGCTTATAGGTAAGGCAAGGTAAATATGAGTGGAGCTGCAGCAAGCGACTAGCAAGTATGGTGGCTAGCTTATGCGCAAAAGAGAGCGAGAAGAGGAGGCAAAGCGCGAGCGTGAAACTAGAGAGCAACCTGCGCAAACATTACTCCAACACCGTGTCCACTTCCCGGACTCCGCCGAGAAGAGGCCATCACGGTAACACACTCAGTTGATTCATTTTAATTAAATTAAGGTTCAAGTTATCTACAACCGGACATTAACAAATTCCCATCTTTCCATAACCGTGGGCACGACTTTCGAAAGTTCAAAACCGTGCAGGGGAGTCCCAACTTAGCCCATGACAAGCTCTCACGGTCAACGAAGGAATAGACCTCCTCCCAAGACGCTCCGATCAGACTCGGTATCTTGGTAATTCAAGACACTTCGACAGGTTAAAACAAGACCAGCAACACCGCCCGAATGTGCCGACAAATCCCGATAGGAGCTGCACATATCTCTTTCTCAGGGCACACTCAGATGAGCGCTCCATACAACTAAAACCAAACCTCGAGTTTCCCCGAGGGGGCGCTGCATAGGACTCTAGTTTGGACCAACACTCAGAGGAGCACTGGCCCGGGGGGGGGGGGTTAAAATAAGATGACCCTTGAGTCTGCAGAACCCAAGGGAAAGAAAAGGGCTAGGTGAAAAATGGTAAAACCAAGGTTGGGCATTGCTGGACAAGCTTTAATCAAGGCGAACTATCAAGGGGTTCCCATTATAACCCAACCGCGTAAGGAACGCAAAATCCGGGAACATAACACCGATATGACAGAAACTAGGGCGGCAAGAGTGGAACAAAACACTAGGCGAGAGGCCGAGCCTTCCACCCTTTACCAAGTATATAGATGCATTAAGATAACATAGCAATATCATGATATCCCAACAAGTAAATAAATGTTCCAACAAGGAACGGCCTCCAATCTTCACCTGCAACTAGCAACGCTATAAGAGGGGCTGAGCAAAGCGGTAACATAGCCAATCAACGGTTTGCTAGGACATGGTGGGTTAGAGGTTTAACATGGCAATTTGGGAGGCTTGAAAGAAAGTGGTAGGCATCGTAGCATTGGCATAGCAAAAGAGCGAGCAAACTAGCATAGCAAAGATAGTAGTGATTTCGAGGGTATGATCATCTTGCCTGCACAGTTGTCAGAGTTGACTGGATCCTCGAAAGCAAACTCAACGGGCTCCTCGTCAGCGAACTCGTCTCCCGGCTCTACCCAAACAAGACAAACAAGCAACAAGGATACAATCAACCACGTGCAAGGACCAAACAAGATGATGCAATGATGATATGCTATGCGGGATGTGATGCGGGATGCAAAATGCAAGATATGACAGGAAATGCATGAACCTAGCCTCAATTTGGAAATCCAAGTGTGCCACTGGAAAGATGAGATGAAATCGCTTGAAAACGATATAAAGAACGCCAGAATCGAAGTTACAGTTTGGAAATGGCAAGCGATTCAAAAATGACACCGGTCTGCGATTTACAGCAAGTAGGCATCTAAATGCAATGAGATGAACATGCTACAGCACCCAAACATGACAACAAAAATACATGGCAGGGATGCACACAAGATTCTTAGCAAAAGTCTAGCACTGAGCTACGGCCAATTCATCCATTAACAGGTTCAAACAAACATGGCAAAAATGCAAATTGCAAACAGATCTCAGACTTAGTGAAATTAACACTTGTCTGGAATTTCAGATCAGGTAGCCCTCTTCGTAGCCACAAAACTACATGCTACAGGATCTGAACATGGCAAAGTAAAGCATGGCATGGAGCTACTCAAAGAGCTTAACAAAAGTCCCTTAGTGACCTTGAGCCAAAAGGGATAAGAAAATACAATTGCAAGCATGTGAACATGGCAAAAACATAATCAGTTTTCAGACTTAGTGAAAAACTGACACATGCTGAAATATAACTCAAGTAGGCATGTTTAGGAGCTCGATGCACTCACTACGGTGCAAGTCATGGCAAGACAAGCATACACCCATCAAGAAGGAACAAAATGCAAGCTAGACATGACAAGAACAATAGCATAGAATGCACGGATCAACTACAACATCATCGGCAAAATTGCAAACAAGTTGACAATCTGCCCAGATTCACAAAGTAGCAAAAGTAGAGCTCGATTGACTCAAGCTAGGGTGCTCCATAATTGCAAACAAATACATGGATGGATAGAGCACTACAATATTAACAAAACATCCTTACTGATCATCCTCAAAAGAGGCACGGATCACTAGGAAACAACATGAACATATGGCATCATGAGCTAAACAGATCAAGGACTTAGTGGATTTGCTAAGTCCCTGAAAACAGAATTAGCAAGTGCACCACTTTGCAAGCTTGCACAAGTCACCACACACATCCTAAAAATACATGGGTTGAACCTCTGGAAAGATGACAAAACCCTTAACAAAACATATGTAGAGCATCAGGGCATAACATGCACACATTAATCATGGCAAAAATGGCAAAAACCTAAATGGAGGAGCAGATCTGACAGTTAACTCAAGTAGCCCTCTTCTAATAGCATTTCGGGCATCAAGATGAACTCAAATGAAAATGATTCAATGGAATGAAATGATGTACTCTTTGATATTAACATTTTGATATGCTATATGCATGAATCGGAGCTACGGATGCAAAGTTACGGGGTCACAAACAGGAGCACTTGGATCTGCAATTTCGGGACTTAGGAAGAATTCAACCTCCGGATTAGGGTTTGACCCGGCGCGGGAATCGAGGAGCTCGCCGGATCTGCACTGTTCACTGGAGGCGGCGGCCGGAGTGGGAGAAGGAGATGGCCGGAGTTGGGGCGGCGGCCGGATCTGGCCGGGGCGGGGCGGCGGCGTGGGCCGGGAGGCGCGGGGCGGCGCGGCCGCGGTCGTCGCCGGCGAGGGGCGAGGCGGCCG
>NC_041384.1:434223896-434237163 GCF_002162155.2 Triticum dicoccoides | reverse complement strand
GCGCGGCGAGGCGGGCGGCGGTGCGGGCCAGGGGGCCCGACCTGGGCTGCGGCGGGCCTGCGCGGCGGGGAGACGCGGCGATGTGGGCGCCCGGGCGGACGAATCCCGGGCGCCATGTGGCGGCGGACGGCGGTCCGGACGTGTCCGTCGGTGGCGAAAAGTGTCCGGCCGGCGCGGATCTAAGATTTAGGGTTTGAGGATGAGGGGGGTCTGGAATTTCGGAGGAGGGGCTATTTTTATAGGTAGAGGGAGCTAGGAGAGTTCAAATAAGGTGTGGTTTTCGGCCACGCGATCGTGATCGAACGGTCTAGATGATGGAGCAGAGTTAGGTAGGTTTTGGGCCAAATTGGAGGGGTGTTGGGCTGCAACGCACACGAGGCCTTTTCAGTCCCTCGGTTAACCGTTGGAGTATCAAACGAAGTCCAAATGGTACGAAACTTGATAGGCGGTCCACCGGTAGTAAACCAAGGCCGCGTGGCAAGTCTCGGTCCAATCTAGAAATGTTTAATCCCCACACACGAAAGAAAGCTAGAAATGACCACCAGAGGAGAACGAAGCGCCGGAATGCAAAACAAACAACGGGGGAAATGCTCGAATGCATGAGACGAACACATATGCAGATGCAATGCACATGATGACATGATATGAGATGCATGACAACGACAACAACACACGGAGACAAAGACCCGAACCCGAGGAAATAAATATAACTTAACGCCGGAAACGGCAAGAGTTGGAGTACAAATTGGAAAGTTCCATCCGGGGTGTTACACACGCCCTAGTGTATTGTCCCCTCCTCGGGACTCCCCCCAGGTGCAACCAGGGCCCAACTTGTTCATTCTGGTCCATAAAAAATCTCCATAAAGTTTCATCGCATTGGGACTCCGTTTGATATTGATTTTCCGTGATGTCAAAAATGGGGAAAAAACAAGAACTGGCACTTGGCACTATGTCAATAGGTTAGTACCAAAAAATGATATAAAATGATTATAAAACATCCAAGATTGTCAATATAACTGCATGGAACAATAAAAAATTATAGATATGTTGGAGACGTATCAATGTCTAGATTGGATCTGGTGTTTCTGGACTTGTAGCGGCTGGAATAGCGTTTCGTCAATTCCCCTAGGGTTTTTGTATTTCCAGGGTATTTTTAGAGCAAAGAGGTGGTGTGGGAGGCGACCGAGGGGAGGACAACCCACCAGGGCGCGCCTGGGTCCCTAGGCGTGCCCAGGTGGGTTGTTCTCCCCTTGGAGCCCCCCTGTGGTACTTCCTTGGCCCATCGTGTGTATTCTGGTCAAGGAAAAATCTCCAAAACTTTTCACTGCATTTGGACTCTATTTGGTATTGATTTTCCGCAAAGTAAAAAACAAGAAAAAATAGCAACTAGCACTGGGCACTATGATAATAGGTTAGTCCCAAAAATGATATAAAATTGCTATAAAATGATTGTAAAACATCCAAGAATGATAATGTAACAACATGGAACAATAAAAAATTGTTGATACATCGGAGACGTATCACCATCCCCAAGCTTAATTCATGCTCATCCTCGTGTAGGTAAATGATAAAAACAGAATTTTTGATGTGGAATGCTGCCTATCATGTTCATCACATATTCTTTTTTTTTGTAGCATGGACATTTGGACTTTTATATGATTCAAAGCAATAGTCTAGTTTTGACATGAAGATTTCAATACTCAAGCATATCAACAAGCAACCATGTCTTTCAAAATATCAATACTAAAGCAAGTTATCCCTAGCCCATTATGCTTAATCATTGATCCATTCATGAAACACACTCGCATATTAGCTACACCCGATGCTCACGTACGATCAGAGTGCCCCTTAGTTGGTGCTTTATAAGAGAAGATCGAGACTCACATAAAAATAAAAATTGCATAAAGTAAATAGAAAGGCCCTTCACAGAGGGAAGTAGGGTTTTGTAGAGGTGCCAAAGCTCAAAGCGGAAAAAGATAGAGATAATTTTTTTTGGGTGGCATGCTTTTCCTGTCAACGAAAACAATCGAGTAGTTCGCAATACTTTCCATTCTAGATATATCATAGGCGGTTCCCAAATAGAAAATAAAGTTTATTCCTTTTTCCACCATACTTTCACATTCCACGACTAACCGTATCCATGGGTGTCGTCTGACGATGACATGTACCTAGGGTAGGACAATAGAACTGATCTAAGCACCCTTCCCAAGGACAATGCCCTACAGTCGAAGACATTCAAAGGACAGCAAATTCTACCGACTGAAATCACCTCAGGATGAAACTCACTCGATCATGAGTTCCACTCGGACAACCCAATTCTATTTGACGAGGATATAATCATTCGACCACATCAGAAACCACTTGGAGTACAGAAGATCTAAGGTCACTCTGGATGGCAACGGTTAGGCTTTCACTCCGTGTCTTAAGGGTCATTTATATCACTTTAATGCTGACGTTACCAGTAACATCCCCTCTTTATGTACATTGAACTTTATGTAACGGGGGATGGCTGGGGTCCTAGCACACTCTATATAAGCCACCCCTCCTCTGGGACAAGGGTTGGCACCCCTTGTAACTTCACGCATAATCCAATCAACCAGCCTCCGGGCACCGAGACATAAGGATGTTACTTCTTCTGAGAAGGGCCTGAACTCATAAATCTTGCATGCACAACTTCACCGTAGCTAGGATCTTGCCTCCTCATTCCTACCCCCATTCTACTGTCAGACTTAGAACCACGACAGTTGGCGCCCACCTTGGGGCAGGTGTCTTAGCGACTTTGCGGTGAGGCTGCAATTTCTCCGAGTCCAATCATCATGGTTTCTGGCGGAGGTTTGGGTGAGGGCTGCGAGATTCATCTCAGCGTGCTTGTTTTCATCATCGACGACTCCGCTTGGCTTCAGGAAGCTCCCCTTGACCTCGAGACACTCCCCGTCCGCGGGGCGACGCACTTTCGCACGTGCGTTCGCGGTGTCCTTCTGCGGCAGCCGTCGACCCAGTATCAGTCGGCTCCCGTGGTGTCTTCGCTCCTTGCTATTCGCCGTCGCAAGCGGTCTGGTCGGTCGCGGCTTCAGCGGTGGGTGAAGCATGCAGTGGCACGTCAGTCGGCCACCCCTCAAGTCGCGACAATCGAGCCCGACGAATCTCTCTACGGCCTATTCGATCTGTCGACTGTCTCCGTCGAGACCCTATCCGAGTGCGACAGCAACGACCCCGCGGCGGAGTTCCTAATTGTCGACACGCCATGCAGCCCGCCTGGCATGCGTCGCAACGACGACGACGGCGGCGGCGATCCATCGCGCAATCACGAGGAGTACCACCCCGAAACCCTCTCTTCTCAGCAGAGGGAGGAACTTCACCGCCGCAATATGGAGGAGCTCCACACGCCCGTTGTCAGAGAGACCTCTGAGGCTCAGGCCTTGGAGGCGGCGCACTTGGCCACTCTGTCTGAGCGCACTCGACTGGAGAACCTTCAGCGTGCACTCGGCGAACGTGCTCGGCGGCAGATCCCCGAATCCAATCGACGGCAGCGGCAGCTGTTCCCGCCTGAACCACAGGTATACCGCACTCTGATTCAGAACCTTGCAACTGCAGTCTGCATAGCAGAGTCTATTCAGCCGTTCAAGTCGGAAGCTAGTAGAGGTTTGATGCAGATCAGAGCGCTGCTCCGGGCAGCCAGAGAGCAGAACACTACAGTGTCTCAGTCACGTAACAGAATTAATAGCAGATCTGTGGTGGCCGAAACAGTTCAGTTGGCTCACAGCCCAAGATCGCCTCCGCGGCGTGAGGGACGAGGCCATCACCAAGGGCCGTACTTGGGTCGGAACCACGAGCAGCATGATCATCGGCTCGACCGTGATGACTGCCGTCGAGTGCCTACGCCCCCTCCGAGGGGTGGATCATATGTGCCCCGGCATTATGATGATAGGCGCCCATACAACAAGGAGCGGAGGATGCCAGTCGACCTAAGAGAGCTAGGGTTTGATGCGAGGTCAATTCTGGTGCAAGGACTGGTGGACAGGAATCGAGCACACAGAGAAGGGCAGGACAGAGATTGCCCGACTAGAAGCAGAGTGCATGTTTCTGGTCCCGAGTGTTTTAGCACAGCCATCAGGGCTGCAGAGATCCCTCCCAAATTCAGGTTGGCAACTGGAGTTAGTAAGTTCACGAGTGAATTGAAGCCTGGCACTTGGCTTGAGGATTACCGAGTGGCTGTTCAGATCGGTGGTGGAAATGATGAGGTGGCCATGAAGCACCTTCCCCTGATGCTCGAAGGGTCAGCTAGGGCTTGGTTGAATCAGTTGGCTCCGGGCAGTATATTCAGTTGGGAGGAGTTAGCCCGAGTGTTTGTCAGAACATTCGAGGGATGATACGTCTCCAACGTATCTACTTTTCCAAACACTTTTGCCCTTGTTTCAGACTCTAACTTGCATGATTTGAATGGAACTAACCCGGACTGACGCTGTTTTCAGCAGAACTGCCATGGTCTTATTTTTGTGCAGAAATAAAAGTTCATGGAATGACCTGAAAATTAACGGAGATTATTTTTTGCATATATAAAAAATATTGGCGAAAGAATCGAGGCCAGGGGGCCCACACCCTGTCCACGAGGGTGGGGGCGTGCCTACTGCCTGGGTGCGCCCCCTGCCTCGTGGGCCCCCCGGTGCTCCTCCGACCTCAACTCCAACTCTATATATTCGTGTTCGGGAATAAAAAACCAGGGAGAAGGATTCATCGCGTTTTATGATATGGAGCCGTCGCCAAGCCCTAAACTCTCTCGGGAGGGCTGATCTGGAGTCTGTTCGGGCCTCCGGAGAGGGGAATCTGTCGCCATCGTCATCATCAACCTTCCTTCGTCACCAATTTCATGATGCTCACCGCCGTGCGTGTGTAATTCCATCGTAGGCTTGCCGGATGATGATGGGTTGGAAGAAATTTATCATGTAATCGAGTTAGTTTTGTTAGGGTTTGATCCCTAGTATCCATTATGTTCTGAGATTGATATTGCTATGACTTTGCTACGCTTAATGCTAGTCACTAGGGCCTGAGTGCCATGATTTTAGATCTGAACCTATTATGTTTTCATGAATATATGTGAGTTCTTGATCATATCTTGCAAGTCTATAGTCACCTATTATGTGTTATGATGCGTTAACCCCGAAGTGACAATAATCGGGATACTTAACGGTGATGACCGTAGTTTGAGGAGTTCATGTATTCACTAAGTGTTAATGCTTTGGTCCGATACTCTATTAAAAGGAGGCCCTAATATCCCTTAGTTTCCAATAGGACCCCGCTGCCACGGGAGGGTAGGACAAAAGATGCCATGCAAGTTCTTTTCCATAAGCACGTATGACTATATTTGGAATACATGCCTACATTACATTGATGAACTAGATCTAGTTTTGTGTCACCCTATGTTATAATTATTGCATGAGGAATCGCATCCGAAATAATTATCCATCACTGATCCATTGCCTATGATCTTTTCATATATTGTTCTTCGCTTATTTACTTTTCCGTTACTACTGTTACAATCACTATAAAACCAAAAATATTACTTTTGCTACCATTACCACTACTATCATATTACTTTGCTACTAAATACTTTGCTGCAGATATTAAGTTTCCAGGTGTGGTTGAATTGACAACTCAGCTACTAATACTTGAGAATATTCTTTGGCTCCCCTTGTGTCGAATCAATAAATTTGGTTTGAATACTCTACCCTAGAAAATGGTTGCGATCCCCTATACTTGTGGGTTATCAAGACTATTTTCTGGCACCGTAGCCGGGGAGCATAGGTCTATTCTTTAAGTCACTTGGGATTTATATCTGCTGATCACTATGAAGAACTTGAAAAAATTGCCAGCGGTTAGGTCTGTGTGCGGCTCCAACATCGTAGGGTCTGCGGCCTCCGTAACGGGGTTAAGCTCCCTGTCCTCGGATGGCGCGACCTGCTCCGCATCTAAGGCAAGAGCGGTTATAGGTGCAATTTCCTGGGTATAGCCCGATGACAGATCTAAGTCATGTTCATCAAGGTGACGGGGAGCGACTGCCGTGGTCTCGAATCCGTAAAGATCAAGTCTCCGTGGATATCCGCGATGTAGTTCAAGCTCCCGAATCTGACCTGACGGCCAGGGGCGTAGCTATCGATCTGCTCCAGATTGCCAAGCGAGTTGGCCCGCATTGCGAAGCCGCCGAACACGAAGATCAGTCCGGGGAGGAAGGCTTCCCCTTGGACAGAATTTTTGTAGATGATTGGAGGATCCATCAAACCTTTTGGGGATGGCACAGTAGAACTCTCAATGAAAGCACCAATGTCGGTGTCAAAATCGGCGGATCTCGGGTAGGGGGTCCCGAACTATGCGTCTAAGGTCGATGGTAACAGGAGACAGGGCACACAATGTTTACCCAGGTTCGGGACCTCTCTATGGAGGCAATACCCTACTTCTTGCTTGATTGATCTTGATGAATATGAGTGTTACAAGAGTTGATCTACCACGAGATCGTAATGGCTAAACCCTAAAAGTCTAGCCTATCTGACTATGATTATCTATATCCCGATCCGGACTAAGCCCTCCGGTTTATATAGACATCGGAGGGGACTAGGGTTGTATAAGGTCGGTTACAGAGAAAGGAATCTTCATATTTGATCGCCAGGCTTGCCTTCAACATCAGAGAGTTTTCGGCCTTGTATCTTCTCAGCCCATTGGTCCGACCCATGTCTAATAGGTCGTACGTCCGAGGACCCCTTAGTCTAGGACTCACTCAATCATTCCTGACTGGACAGTGTCGTATATCGCATATATTCTCAGGAAAGAACTCCCAGAAGACGAAGATGAAGCATGATAGATTGTCCGTCGATCCAAAGCCTTCACTGTGATAAGTGGTCGGCTGTATAGGGAGAGTGTGACTAGAGTTGCTCAACGATGCACTACCCCAGAGGAATGTTGAATGATCCTTAATGATATCCACTCGGGGACCTGTGGTCACCGTGCGTCCTCTCGGACAATTGTTGCCAAAGCATACCGAGTAGGTTTTTACTAGCCACGAGTGAATGGAATGGCAAAAGAAATAGTCGACAAGTGTGAGGGCTGCCAGTTCTACTCCAACATGTCTCAGAAGCCCGCTTCTGCTTTGAAGAGCATTCCACTCATCTGGCCATTTGCTGTTTGGGGGTTGGATATGGTTGGACCCTTGAGGACTGGCAGAAGTGGTCTCACCCACCTGCTTGTTGCAGTTAACAAGTTCACTAAATGGATTGAAGCCAAACCCATCAAGAACCTCGATTCGGGAACCGCTGTCGGCTTCATCAGAGAGTTATAATTCATATATGGAGTCCCACACAACATCATCACAGACAACGGTTCAAAGTTTGATTCAGATGAGTTCAGAGCTTTCTATGCTTCCCAGGGCACCCGGGTCGACTATGCTTCAGTCGCTCACCCACAGTCGAATGGAAAAGCAAAAAGAGCAAATGGTTTGATCTTACCAGGGTTGAAGCCCAGATTGATGCGCGACCTCAAGCATGCGGCTGGTGCCTGGGTAGATGCATTACCATCAGTACTGTGGGGTCTGAGAACAACGCCAAATCAGTCGACTGGTCGGACTCCCTTCTTCATGGTTTATGGAGCTGAGGCCGTCCTGCCGACTGATTTACTCCATAATGCCCCGCGAGTGGAGCTTTTCTCAGAGGCAGAAGCAGAACAAGCCCGGCAAGACGCTGTTGATCTTTTGGAAGAAGAAAGAGAGATGGCCCTGATCAGGTCGACCATTTATCAGCAAGACCTTCGTCGGTTCCATGCTAGGAACGTAAGAGGTCGAGCATTTCAGGAAGGGAACCTGGTTCTCCGAGTGGATCAGCAACGACCACACAAGCTTGCTCCCGCCTGGGAAGGCCCCTTCGTCATCACCAAAGTGCTCCACCACGGAGCATACCACCTGTACGATGTGGAACACAAGAAAGACGAGCCACACGCTTGGAATGCGGAGCTTCTCCGCCATTTTAATACTTAAGCATTCAGACTGTCGAGATGTAATAAGAAATACCTTTCAGTTTGTTTATCAAAGACATGGTTTTACAGTCTCCTAAATGATTGTTATTATTTATACATGTGTCCAAAATCCCCTAGTGGGTGGCTTAGCCGCGAACCGATTCACCTAAGTTTCAAAAACAAAATCCTACCGAGTGAAGAGCAAGCCCGATTCGCCTAAATTTCAAAAACAAAATCCTATCGAGTGAAGAGCAGGCCTCTCACTCGGGGGCTTAGCTGCGAATCCGATTCGCCTAAGTTTAAAAAATCCTACCGAGTGAAGAGCAACCCTCTCACTCGGGGGATTAGCTGCGAATATGATCCTCCTAAGTTTAAAAAATCCTACCAAGTGAAGAGCAACTCTCTCACTCGGGGGCTTAGCTGCAGTCCCATGCTCGCCTAAGTTTAAAAAATCCTACCAAGTGAAGAGAAACCACTCACTCGGGGGCTTAGCTGCAGTCTCGTACTCGCCTAAGTTTAAATAATTCTACCGAGTTGAGAGCAATCCTCCCACTCGAGGGCTTAGCTGCAGTCTCGAACTTGCCTAAGTTTAAAAAATCCTACCGAGTGGAGAGTGCTACGTCTTGAGCTTGCGTTGGTTTTCCCCGAAGAGGAAGGGATGATGCAACAGAGTAGCGTAAGTGTTTCCCTCAGTTTTTGAGAACCAAGGAATCAATCCAGTAGGAGGCCACGCTCAAGTCCCTCGTACCTGCACAAAATGATAGCTACTCGCAACCAATGTGATGAGGGGTTGTCAATCCCTTCACGGTCACTTACGAGAGTGAGATCTGATAGATATAATATTTTTGGTATTTTCGGTATAAAGATGCAAAGTAAAAAGTAAAAGCAAAGTAAAAGGCAAAGCAAGATTAAAGTGATGGAGATTGATATGATAAGAATAGACCCGGGGCCATAGGTTTCACTAGTGGCATCTCTCAAGAGCATAAGTATTCTACGAATGGTGAACAAATTACTGTTGAGCAATTGACAGAATTGAGCATAGTTATGAGAATATCTAGGCATGATCATGTATATAGGCATCACGTCTGTGACAAGTAGACCGAAATGATTCTGCATCTACTACTATTACTCCACTCATCGACCGCTATCCAGCATGCATCTAGAGTATTAAGTTTCACACTCAAAAGAAAGTTTCACAAATCTTGAATACCAAGCATATTATTATTAAGCAAATTACCATGCTATTAAGGCTCTCAAAATAATGTAAGTGAAGCATGAGAGATCAATAGTTTCTTTAAAACAAATCCACCACCGTGCTCTAAAAGATCTAAGTGAAGCACGTAGAGCAAAATTATAACGCTCAAAAGATATAAGTGAAGCACATAGAGCAAAACTAATTAGCTCAAAAGATATAAGTGAAGCACATAGAGTATTCTATCAAATTTTAATTCATGTATGGATCTCTTGAAAGGTGTGTACAGCAAGGATGATTGTGGCATACTAATACACAAAGACAAAAATAATACAAGACGCTCCAAGCAAAACACATATCATGTTGGTGAATAAAAATATAGCTCCAAGTAAATTACCGATGGAAGTGGATGAAAGAGGGGATGCCTTCCGGGGCATCCCCAAGCTTTGACTTTTTGGTATCGTTGGATTATCTTGGGGGTGCCATGGGCATCCCCAAGCTTAGGCTCTTGCCACTCCTTGTTCCATAATCCATCAAAAGAATTCACCCAAAACTTGAAAACTTCACAACACAAAACTCAAAATAGAAAACTCGTGAGCTCCGTTAGCGAAAGAAAACAAAAGACCACTTCAAGGTACTGTAATGAACTCATTCTTTATTTATATTGGTGATAGACCTAATGTATTCCAACTTCTCTATGGATTATAAACTATTTTACTAGCCATAGATTCATCAAAATAAGCAAACAACACACGAAAAACAGAATCTGTCAAAAACAGAACAGTCTGTAGTAATCTGTAGCTAGCGCAAGATCTAGAACCCCAAAAATTATAAAATAAACTGCTGGACGTGAGGAATTTATGTATTAATCATCTGAAAAAAGAATTAACTAAATAGAACTCTTCAAATAAAAATTACAGCAGTTCTCGTGAGCGCTAAAGTTTCTGTTTTTTACAGCAAGTTCAACAAGACTTTCCCCAAGTCTTCCCAACGGTTCTACTTGGCAAAAACACTAATTAAACACAAAAAACACAACCAAAACAGAGGCTAGATAATTTATTTGTTACTAAGCAGGAGCAAAAAGCAAGGAATAAAAATAAAATTGGGTTGCCTCCCAACAAGCGCTATCGTTTAACGCCCCTAGCTAGGCATAAAAGCGAGGGTAGATCTAGGTATTGCCATCTTTGGTAGGCATTTCTTCGATGAGGCATCTGTTTCCCCTAGAAATTTCTTTATTTCTAGTGATTATTAAACTTTTAGGCACAAGATCAAAAAATTCATGTGTAGCAATTGGTTCCTTGATGATATCAAAAAGATTGGGATGAATACTTATAGATTTAAGATCCGCAGTTTCCTTAGATGATTCACCCTTATTTTTAGGAACAAACATAAGCTTGGCAGTTTTAGTAGGAGGACTTGGAGTATTCTTTACGGAAGAAAAAGTGGTTCCCAAGTTTGTAATGATACCCTCAAGTTTATCAATTCAAGTAGAATCTAAGTTCATTTTCTCATTAACTATGGGTTCTTTTTCCTTAATACTTTTCAAAGTCATTCCTACCTTAGATCCATATTGAGTAATTTGATTGTGGATCTTTTTATCTAGATTTTCAATTGATTCAATAGTAGCAACTTTATTTTCAATAATTTCAAGTCTTTGCATAACATGCTCCAAAATTAACATGGTTCCATTAACCAAAAGTGGTGGTGAGCCAAATAAATTTAGCATAGCATTATAAGAATCAAAAGTATGGCTACCCAAGAAGTTCCCTCCGGTAATGGTATCGAGGATATAGCTATACCAAGGATTAACACCTACATAAAAATGGCGGAGAAGAACTAAGGTAGATTGCTTCCTGGTAGATCTATTTTGAGCATTGCAAATTCTATACCAAGCATCTTTTAGATTTTCTCCCTCCCTTTGTTTAAAATTTAGAACTTCACTCTCGGGAGACAACGGAGAAGATATCAGACTAGTCATGACAACAAGCAAACAAACTACCACACAAGCAAACAAGAGCAAACGGGCAAAAGAGGCAAATAGAGAGGGATGATAGAGAGAGAGAGAGGGGGGGGGCGAATAAAACAGCAAGGGTGAATTGGGGGGAGAGGAAAACGAGAGGCAAATGGCAAATAATGTAATTTGAGAGATAGGGATTGTGATGGGTACTTGGTATGTTGACTTTTTGCATAGACTCCCCGGCAACGGTGCCAGAAATCCTTCTTGCTATGTCTTGAGCTTGCTTGGTTTTCCTCGAAGAGGAAGGGATGATGCAGCAGAGTAGCGTAAGTATTTCCCTCAGTTTTTGAGAACCAAGGTATCAATCCAGTAGGAGGCCACGCTCAAGTCCCTCGTACCTGCACAAAATGGTAGCTACTCGCAACCAACACGATTAGGGGTTGTCAATCCCTTCACGGTCACTTACGAGAGTGAGATCTGCTAGATATAATATTTTTGGTATTTTCGGTATAAAGATGCAAAGTAAAAAGTAAAAGCAAAGTAAAAGGCAAAGCAAGATTAAAGTGATGGAGATTGATATGATAAGAATAGACCCGGGGCCATAGGTTTCACTAGTGGCATCTCTCAAGAGCATAAGTATTCTACGAAGGGTGAACAAATTATTGTTGAGCAATTGACAGAATTGAGCATAGTTATGAGAATATCTAGGCATGATCATGTATATAGGCATCACGTCCGTGACAAGTAGACCGAAACGATTCTGCATCTACTACTATTACTCCACTCATCGACCGCTATCCGGCATGCATCTAGAGTATTAAGTTAAAAACAGAGTAACGCCTTAAGCAAGATGACATGATGTAGAGAGATAAATTCATGCAATATGAAATAAACCCCATCTTGTTATCCTCGATGGCAACGATGCAATATGTGCCTTGCTGCCCCTTCTGTCACTGGGAAAGGACACTACAAGATCGAACCCAAAGCTAAGCACTTCTCCCATGGCACTACCAATCTAGTTGGCCAAACCAAACGGAAAATTTGAAGAGACTTGCAAATATAACCAATCATACATAAAAGAATCCAGAGAAGATTCAAATATGATTCATAGATAGACTTGATCATAAACCCACAATTCATCGTCTCAACAAACACACCGCAAAAAGAAGATTGCATCGAATAGATCTCCACAAGAGAGGGGGAGAACTTTGTATTGAGATTCAAAGAGAGAGAAGAAGCCATCTAGCTACTAACTATGGACCCGAAGGTCTGAGGTAAACTACTCACACTTCATCGGAGGGGCTATGATGATGTAGAAGCCCTCCGTGTTGACGGCCCTCTTCCGGCGGAGCTCCGGAACAGGCCCCAAGATGGGATCTCATGGATACAGAAAGTTGCGATGGTGGAATTAGGTTTTTGGTTCCTGTTCTAATCATTAGGGGGTACATGTGTTTATATAGGAGGAAGGAGTAAGTCGGTGGAGCACCGAGGGGCCCACGAGGCAGGGGGGCGCGCCCTAGGGGGGGCGCCCCCACCCTCGTGACCTCCTCTTTGACTCCTTGGGGTAGGGTCCAAGTCTCCTGGATCACGTCCGGTGAGAAAATCATGTTCCCGAAGGTTTTATTCCGTTTGGACTCCGTTTGATATTCTGTTTCTCGGAAATACTGAAATAGGCAAAAAAACAGCAATTCTGGGCTGGGCCTCTGGTTAATAGGTTAGTCCCAAAAATAATATAAAAGTGAAAAATAAAGCCCAATATAGTCCAAAACAGTAGATAATATAGCATGGAGCAATCAAAAATTATAGATACGTTGGAGACGTATCAAAGAGCAATCCTCCCACTCGGGGGCTTAGCTGCAGTCCCGTACTCGCCTAAGTTTAAAAAATCCTACCGAGTGGAGAGAAATCCTCTCACTCGAGGGCTTAACTGCAGTCTCGTACTCGCCTAAGTTTAAAAAATCCTACCGAGTGGAGAGCAATCCTCCCACTCGGGGGCTTAGCTGCAGTCTTGTACTCGCCTATGTTTAAAATATCCTACCAAGTGGAGAGCAATCCTCCCACTCGGGGTCTTTGCTATAGTCCCGTACTTGCCTAAGTTTAAAAATCCTACCGAGTGGAGAGCA
>NC_041384.1:434221498-434223312 GCF_002162155.2 Triticum dicoccoides | reverse complement strand
CTCGCCTAAGTTTAAAAAATCCTTCCGAGTGGAGAGCAACCCTCCCACTCGGGGTCTTAGCTACAGTCCCGTACTTGCCTAAGCTTAAAAAATCCTACCGAGTGGAGAGCAACCCTCTCACTTAGGGGCTTAGCTGCAGTCTCGTACTTGCCTAAGTTTAAAAAATCCTACCGAGTGGAGAGCAACCCTCCCACTCGGGGGCTTAGCTACAGTCTCGTACTCGCTTAAGTTTAAAAAATCCTACCGAGTGGAGAGCAATCCTCCCACTCGGGGGCTGAGCTGCAGTCCCATACTCGCCCAAGTTTAAAAAATCCAACCGAGTGGAGAGCAATCCTCCCACTCAGGGGCTTAGCTGCATTCCCGTACTCGCCTAAGTTTAAAAAATCCTACTAAGTGAAGAGTAACCCTCTCACTCGGGGGCTTAGCTGCAGTCTCGTACTCACCTAAGGTTAAAAATCCCACCGAGTGGAGAGCAATCCTCCCACTCAGAGGATTAGCTGCAGTCCCATACTCGCCTAAGTTTAAAACACGCTCCATCCTGATCCGAAAGGATGACGAGGTGCAGATCGACTGCGACCTTATCCTCAGAGTTGCAGCACAAGTACAATGTGCACTCCATCCTAGTCTGCAAGGATGACGAGGTGCAGGTCGACTACGACCTTATCCTTAGAACTACGACGCAAGTACAATGTGTGCTCCATCCTGATCCGCAAGGACG
Source organism: Triticum dicoccoides (assembly GCF_002162155.2). Lineage (NCBI taxonomy): Eukaryota > Viridiplantae > Streptophyta > Magnoliopsida > Poales > Poaceae > Triticum > Triticum dicoccoides. Next base: position 434,222,594 of record NC_041384.1, on the reverse strand, counting down.
ACGAGCTGCAGGTCATGGACGGCACCAAGTGCCCTTGTTCACGGCCTACTCGACTAAGCTGCATCACAGAGTCAGTAACAATTTAGACTGAAGAATCAAGTTCCACTCAAAGTCAAGAGATTCAAAACAACAAAGTTCAGATAAATCCTACGAGGTTCTGGACCGTAGATTAAAGTACTCGGGCATCAGTCCTGAAGGAGTTTAATGGTTACAAAACCACTCGACATACCGAGGCAAATTTAATCGGATCATAAAAAGTTTGTTCACTCCATGGGAGGAGGACTGGCAGGCTCGACGAACTCATCCAGGTCGATTCCATCTGTAATTTGAGTAGCAGCAGCAATGAAGGTCTCCATAAAAGACTGGAAGTCAAGTCTCTTGGTGTTGGCAACCTTGATCGCTGCTAACTTCTCTTCTTTGACCTCCTTGCAATGGACGCGAACAAGAGACAGAGCTATATCAGCACCACATCAAGCAGATGATCTCTTCCATTCCTGCACTCGACCAGGGATCTCATTGAGTCGAGTCATCAAAGACTCTGGTCATTTTGGAGTGTTTCCTTTGGCCAAAGTGTCGTGTCGATCCGCAACACCGCAACCTTTTGTCACATCCCTAGTTCTGGCCTGTCCTATGCTTGCTTCCATCTGAGCATCATGTTTAAATTTTTGAAACCTGAACTGAGGAAGTCAGAAGCCTCAAAACCCTAAATAAAAGAAGGGCAAAAACCCTAAAATCTCATTCATTGTTCCAAAATGTTCTTCTTAGATGTTTAGTATTTTTGGCAAGGGTTTTGATCCAAACCAAAAATAATGAACATTTTAAAAGGATTTATTTTGGGACTTTGAATTTAAATCAATACTATTTTGAATTTGAACTTATATCCAAATATTACTGAATATATGTTCAAATAACTGAAACATTTTTATGTGCTTTGGTATAATTCCATTGTGCTAAATAAAATGTTCAGGGGAATTTTGTCACTGTCTTTGAATTTGTTTTATTTCAAAACAGTGGCAAAAGATTAAATAAACAGAACAGAAAAAAATAAAAAGAGCAAAGCTTACCTGGCGCTTACCTGGCCCAGCTCCATCTGGCC
>NC_041384.1:434172215-434221369 GCF_002162155.2 Triticum dicoccoides | reverse complement strand
AGCCCCCGACCCCCTCTCACTTCTCCCTCGCTCTCTGGACCCCCTCCTCCTCCTCTGCTCTCCCTCCCTCTCGTCACCGAACGCACCTGAGAGCGCCGCTCGCCGTAGCTATGACCACCGACCACCTCTCGTCCCGTGACCGTGCCCAGCTGCTCCGCAATCGAGCACCACATCCCCAAGCCAAAGGAAACGAGCCGGAGGGCTTTGCTTCGTCGCCAACATCGTCGTCTTCATCTCCGGTGCCCGGAGATCGCCGCCGTAAATTCGCGTCGTCCAGAGCTTCCCCGACCTCGTCGTCGACTCTGCTAGTCCCTACGTGAGCTCCTCTCCATTTCCCCCCTGTTCCCTTCCTCTAGCGCGTCCTCTAGCACCGATTCCGCCATGGCTGAAGCTCACCTCCGCCGAGCTCACCGCCGGCGTAGCTCCGGTGACCATTTGGTCACCCCGGCGAGCCCTGCGCGTTCGTAGTTTTCCATAGAGCATGCCTAGCGCAAAAACTAGCCCGCTTGCTCTCTGCAGCATCAAACCCGTGGTCGCCCGAACTCCGGCCGCCGCCGTCATCGTAGTTGCCGTCGCTTCGGGCCACCCCAGCTCCATTCGCCGCCACCGCTGGATGCGCACGAGTCCCAGCTCGCCGTAGAACCCATCCGTGCCCTAAACCGTGCCCTGTGGGCGATTCCCGAGCCTCCGCCGCGTCTGGTCGTTGCCGGCCGCTAGGCGCCGGTGGGGTTGACCCACTTGACCACGGCAGAACCCCCCTGGGTCGATGACAGGTGGGGCCAGCCCCTGTTAATTAGTTTAGGTGTTAGATTAGTTAACACTAATTAAGTTAGCTAATTAGATAGGCCACTGACATGCGGGCCCCGCCCGGCTAACTAAGTTAGTTAGGGCTAACTAACTTGGTTAGTTGACTGGGTCACTGACCAGTGGACCCCACTGGTCAGGTTTGACCTGGTCGATGCCTTTGACCTGCTGACGTCACCCCGGCGTCATGCTGACGCAATATTCCTTTTCTGGAATTTAGTTTATTTTATAAATAATCAGGAAATTCCAGAAAATAGCTAAAACTTCAATAAATCATAGAAAATTAACCGTAACTCCAAATTAAATAATTTATATATGAAAAATTATCAGAAAAATTCAAGGAATCCATCTGTACCATTTTCATGCATGTTAGAACAACTTATAGCTGCTGTTTAGCACAAATCAATTAAATGGCATTTGAATAATCACATATGGAGTTTGAATTTGAATCTTGTATTCAAACCAACTTCATTTAATCTGTTGCTAGTTGCATTAGCCCAAAACACATTCATTTTTCCATGTCATGATCATGCATCATATTGTGCATTGCATTGATTGTGTTCCCTTCTGTGTTGCCGGTATTTGTCCCCTCTCGATAGACGTGATACCGATGATGTGATCGTTGACACTGATGAAGACTCAATGTTATCTTCAGAAGTGCCAGGCAAGCAAAACCCCCTTGTTCATTCCGATACAATCCCACTCTCTCGCTCCTGCTCTCTTTTACTGCATTAGGACAACACCGATTCAACTGTTACATGCTGCGGTAGTTGAACCCCTTTATCCTCTGCATGACATGTCATTGCCACAGTAAATAGATGAAACCCACTAGCATGAGTAGGAGTTGTTTGAGCCCTGTTGTGCCTACTCATTCATGTTTGTTTGTCATGCCTGCTACTGCTTAGAGTTGAGTCAGGTCTGATTCATCGGGGATGAATTAGAGGTGTGTGAACATGTCCTACTGTGTGTGAGCTAAGTGTGTGAACACGATTTGGTAAAGGTAGCGGTGAGAGGCCATGTAGGAGTACATGGTGGGTTGTCTCATTGAAGCCGTCCTCAGGAACTGAGTTCTGTGTTTGTGATCCATGATTCAGCTACTACCATACATTGGGCCCTGAAATATGACCCTGCTCGACTTCTTATTCACCCTTGTCCTCTGTCCAGGAGTTGCAAGTAGTTTCTGGTGTTTGTAGTATGCTGGAGGCCGTGGACAGCGCTGACCGTAGGGGTGGGCTGTGATGCGGTAGGCACGTGGCCGGGTATACCGGGCGCCCGTTTGGTGTCACGGAACCCTGTTCACATCGTTTGGGGCTGTGAGCGAAACTCCGGCCGGATCTCCTCATGGATGGAACCCGAATAGGCGATAAACCTGGACTAGAGACTTAGGTGTTTAGGTAGGTCGTGGTCTACACCCACGTCGGCTTTCGCTTGAAGTCTGCCGAGCACATGTCGTGTGCAGACGCTAAGTGGTGGAAACATGTATGAAGAATTACACCCCTGCAGGGTTAACATCATCTATTCGAATAGCCGTGTCCGCGGTAAAGGACTTCTGGGTTGCTTATATCAGTTCATAGACAAGTGAAAGTGGATACTCTAAAATACGCAAGATAAGCGTGAGTGCTATGGATGGCGTTCTCGTAGGGAGACGGGAGCGGATCCATAGTGGTGTATTGATATGGTGAATATGTGGACTCGTGTGCGCCACCTCAAAAGAGTTACTTGCAGTCGTAGTTCAGGATAGCCACCGAGTCAAAGCTGGCTTGCTGCAGTCAAACTCCACCATCCCCTTTGTTGATAATGATGCATATGTAGATAGTTCTGATGTAAGTCTTGCTGGGTACATTTGTACTCACGTTTGCCTATTTTATGTTTTTGCAGAGAGACTTCAGTCTCACTAGTAGTTCCGCTTGGACTTCGACGTTTAGCTTGTTACCTCAGCTACGATCTTGTGCCCTCGGCAGGATTGGTAGATAGTCAGGCTTCTCAGCCTTTTTCATTTATAGATGTCTGTACTCAGACATGTTAAGCTTCCGCATGTGCTTTGACTTGTATGCTCTGATTGTTGGGTCATGAGACTCATGTTGTAATATCTCGCTCCTCGGAGCCTATTGAATAAACTACTGAGTCGTAGAGTCATTTTGTGATGCCATGTTGTATTGCACATATCGAGCATATTGTGTGTGTGTTATTGAAATGCTTGGTATGTGTGGGATCTGACTATCTAGTTGTTTATCTTTAGTAGCCTCTCTTACCGGGAAATGTCTCCTAGTGTTTCCACCGAGCCATGGTAGCCTGCTACTGCTCCGAAACACTTAGGTTGGCCGGCATGTGTCCTTCTTCGTTCCTGTGTCTGTCCCTTCGGGGAAATGTCACGCGATGAATACCGGAGTCCTGTTAGCCCGCTACAGCCCGGTTCTCCGGAGTCCTGCTAGCCCAGTGCTACAGCCTGGATTCACTCGCTGATGACCGACACGTTCGATGCTGGGTCACGGATGCCTGTCCCTGTAAGTTAGTGCCACTTTGGGTTTACGACTAGCCATGTCAGCCCGGGCTCCTTATCATATGGATGCTAGCGACACTATCATATACGTGTGCCAAAAGGCGCAAACGGTCCCGGGCAAAGGTAAGACGACACCCGTGGGAATACCGTGCGTGAGGCCGCAAAGTGATATGAGGTGTTACATGCTAGATCGATGTGGCATTGAGTCGGGGTCCTGACAGCGTTGGTATCAGAGCCTGACTGCCTGTAGGATTACCAAGCCAAACTGGTCGAAGTTGAGTCTAGAAATTCTTTAGTTATATAAGGGAATTGATTGTGGGATGGAACGTAAGGCTCTTTTTACTCCTTATACCTCATGGCCTTCTGATCTGAGACATCATCTTCTCTTCTACGGGGATTAAGAACTAGGCTATCTCTTCTTCCTATCAGGATCACGTGTACTAATCCGTAGACTTATAGATTGTTGGATTTAAGCTTGAGTTCAGTTTCTTCTACTTCCGTACGTTAACTGTTGATCTCGAAACCTTGATATTGTGTTTCTGAGTGGTTATGCCACCATTTTTGTGAATGTCTCAAATCTTTTCTGAGCATTTACAGCCGTTATGCTGTCCGAGTCATCCCAGGTTTCTAAATAGTCGGATGCATTTGCAAATCCTTTTCTTCCCGTTTCAATGTTCCCATGGGCCAGATTAACCACACTAATCAGTGAATTGAGGTACTCCGTTACCTTGACATATATGTTGGAGATATTATTATGACCCTAGGTGTCTTAGGGGATCATCTAGTAATTTAGCCATGATTTGTGTTCCCAGTGTGATGATTCTGGCCATCATTCTCGAATGCATCCCGTGATGCTACTTAGTAGTAGGTATTCTATTCCTGGGTTCTTGAACCCGAGATTCACTCTACTTACTTCATGTTGATAGTAATTGCTAGCGCCTTTAGGATATTAGTAACCTTTGCGATAGTCCTTGAAGTCCGTGGTATCTTCTTCTTCCAGATACCATGAACTACTTATGGCAGAAGTTCCTCGTTGAACTGAAATATCACAACAGGATTATTCTTGAGGAGTTCTCCATTCATAAATCGTGACTCTGCCAGTTCTACCTTTCTGCATGGGTTATCCGGAAGAAATATGTTGAACTTGGTTCGACATACTAATCTATGCATCCACAACTCAGAAAATTATATGTTCCTTTGAGTTGTTCTCTTTAGTTGCATTCTGACCCTCGTCTATCAATTGATAGTCAAGAGTATGCGTGCGTTCGTTTATCGATGCCTATTACTCTTGCGGTCCGTCAAGCCATTCTATCGCAGAATGACTAGGAGAAACAAACTCCAGTACCTCTTCCATATCCAGGATTGGGTCAAAGAAGTTGTGCTCCGCAGATCAAATTGCTAATCCAGCTTTTGTTCTGTTCTACCTTGGAGTATTACCATCTTTATATCGGGATTGTTATAGGAATTGCACACCATCCCATGAACTCTTGGTACAGTGATACTTCTTGCCATCACTTTTCATTCCTCGGCCCTCGTGTTGATGTAACCGGAATACCGACAAATGAATTGTGATGTGTGAAATCAATACTCCCAGCAACCTTGTTGCTTGGTAGTTAAAGGATAATAATTTCATTCTTAGCATGTTGGTTTTTGAATCATCCTTCTAAGACTTATCGTGCTACCTAGTTCTTATTTCGGTGCACCCTTCGATTGATGAGTTAGGATCTTGTCAAGTCCTCACTCATTTGATTATATCGTCTTGCCCTCAAAAGCGAGATTGTTCTCGAGCTTAGTAACATACCGGTGGTTCGTGATTTTCTGAATGTCTTCTCGGAAGTATCACCAGGTCGTCACCTGACCGTTATGTTGAGCCCGTGATCAAGTTGGTTTCTTATGAACCACCTTCTTTCCAAGAATCGGTGTTAGATATCCCTGAGCTAGTTGGTTAAGCTGGACAACAACTTGGAGAGTTGGAAGATAAAAGCTTGTCTGACTTAGTTCGTTCCAAAGGGATATTCTTGTGTAGTGTGTGTTGAAGAAAGATGATATCTTCATTGATTGGTCCCTGTGATCAGTTGTTGGACCTATTGTCTTATCAATCCTTTGATTTGAGTGTGGGCCATCGTCAAATCAAATCAGTACCAACGATGCTCGTAATGTTGTCTTATTCGTGGTTGATCCCTCGAGCATACACCATTACATCTTTGGTCTGACCAATGCTATCACCGTGTTCACTTAACTATGGAATTCCTTTTAAAAGGAAACCCGGATGAATTGTTGTTGAGCCCATTGACAACATCCTTATCTCCTCCATGATTTTGTTGAGCATTAAGCTAGTGTTGGAAATTTTTGAAAGCATTTGTTCATGCTAGCTCATGAAGCATATGTTTGGATGAAGGTAGTGACTTCCTTTAATTCATGTGCATCTGATGCAAGTTGCCGCCGTGGATTCGAGAAAGTCAATGTTGCTTTCTTTGGAATCATTCCAAATCAGTCATGCACACGTGCGAAGAATGTTGTGGTTGGAAGACTTGCAACCTTCAATCTATATGTATCCCTAGCACACCAAGCCACTGGTTGATTTGTTCAAGGAGAAGGAGTTCCTTCATAAGAGCTAATCCGGACTTATGTAAGGACTTCGATACCCTCGTTGATGGTTCCCCCTCCTGAACTCGGTAGTGTTTTATTATAAGACTACTATGTGGTCATGCTTGTCTGGGACAACGTGTTCACATGTTAGTAGCAGAACCAGCTCATGTTTTGGAGCTTGCTATCGTAGTTCATCTCCCGAGAATCCCGCAACGTCATCTCGTCGATTTGTGTTGCAAACCTTCATTTTTCTTCCTAGACTCGATGGGTCTGGAATATTCTGACACCAACCAGATCTGAATCTCAGGCAGATATGATGGTTGGAACATTTCCCCAAGAACTATAATATTGGTCGCGCAATAACCGGTAAAGTGGATGTCGTGCCCAACACACCCAGCCAGAAGACCTGTTATTATAATATCTTGATTGATGAAGTTGGCCACCTCCCCATAGGGATTTCGTAGGGTTTACCCCCTAGTTGCCCCTATGGATTTTTGTGTTCCCGAAGTCCGACCTTTACTTGATGTTCTAGATACCAGATCATTTCTATGAATGGGTTACACTAGCACATCAAGGAGAACATTAGAAGCGGAGTGCTAAATGTCTCTCGGTCGATCATCCAGATTTTGTTCCTTGGCTTCGCTAAGGTGTAATCTGAGAAGTGTTATCTTCCTTTGCATCTGCATCATCCATCATCATTCATCGTGGTAGCAAGTTGTGTTGCCAGGATCCTTGACATGGATGTTGGTAAAACCTTGATGAATATGGAAATGCTCAAGTTCTTGAGAGCACGCACAAGCGCTACGTGTTATCATCGGCACTAACTGGGATTGCTCTCAGTTTCCTCGGCAATGCTATGATCTTTTCAAACAGTGAATTCACTCTCTGTTGTTGGGTTCTTCCCCAGTTACCAGAATCATTCCCAGCATTTGCATTTTGTTCCTAGCTTGCACCGCCAATGTGCCATTCTACCATGGGTCTCTTCCATTTCCGGTGGTAAGCAAATTCATCCATTACGTTGTCTTCAACAAGGTAATCCACATCATCCAAGTCCGAGTATGCCATTCTACCGACCCCCGCCAATCGATTGCTGTGATTTGCCTTAGGCTGATATAGAGAGTCTCAATGATCTCTATATCAAAGGTAATTCTTTTTGCCACTTAAGGGGATATATCTTCGAGTCACCTTCCCTAAGGTGCATCATTATGGTGTCATGTCAACTTAACTCCTCGCTACGTTGACAATCGTTTACCACCTTCTTAAGTGTGGAATTATTGTCCACCTAGTGAACCTTCGTCATCCGTTTCTTTCCACCCCTCTTTATGTGTATCTCGTGTCTCAACCCGAGAGATGGTCCTATGTCTCATTCCGTGAGTTGTTCGATCTTCAAGAAGATCGACCCTTCTAGAGTCTCCTTCTTCCCTCCATGTCATGTTGGCAGGATTTCTCAGAGCAAGACATCAAGACAAAGATGGTGTTCAAATCAATGTTCATTTGAAGTGCAACCTGGATCGTGAAGATTGTGTTAGGTTGCGTTCCCCATCGTCTTACCCGACACTTGAATCTCGGGACGAGATTTTTGTTTAGTGGGGGTGAGTTGTCACATCCCTAGTTCTGGCCTGTCCTATGCTTGCTTCCATCTGAGCATCATGTTTAAATTTTTGAAACCTGAACTAAGGAAGTCAGAAGCCTCAAAACCCTAAATAAAAGAAGGGCAAAAACCCTAAAATCTCATTCATTGTTCCAAAATGTTCTTCTTAGATGTTTAGTATTTTTGGCAAGGGTTTTGATCCAAACCAAAAATAATGAACATTTTAAAAGGATTTATTTTGGGACTTTGAATTTAAATCAATACTATTTTGAATTTGAACTTATATCCAAATATTACTGAATATATGTTCAAATAACTGAAACATTTTTATGTGCTTTGGTATAATTCCATTGTGCTAAATAAAATGTTCAGGGGAATTTTGTCACTGTCTTTGAATTTGTTTTATTTCAAAACAGTGGCAAAAGATTAAATAAACAGAACAGAAAAAAATAAAAAGAGCAAAGCTTACCTGGCGCTTACCTGGCCCAGCTCCATCTGGCCAGCCCAGCTCCCCCAGCAGCCCAGCCCGCCACCGCTACCCCCCTGTCGCCTTCCTCCTCTGCCAGGAGGACGGGCACGCGCCCGGCGCGCGCGGCCACGCGCCCCGGCCACCTCCTCCCTGCCTGGCTGCCTCCTCCTCCCCTGGTTCCTCCCGCGACGCCACGCAGCCCCCGACCCCCTCTCACTTCTCCCTCGCTCTCTGGACCCCCTCCTCCTCCTCTGCTCTCCCTCCCTCTCGTCACCGAACGCACCTGAGAGTGCCGCTCGCCGTAGCTATGACCACCGACCACCTCTCGTCCCATGACCGTGCCCAGCAGCTCCGCAATCGAGCACCACTTCCCCAAGCCGAAGGAAACGAGCCGGAGGGCTTTGCTTCGTCGCCAACGTCGTCGTCTTCAGCTCCGGTGCCCGGAGATTGCCGCCGTAAATTCGCGTCGTCCAGAGCTTCCCCGACCTCGTCGTCGACTCTGCTAGTCCCTACGTGAGCTCCTCTCCATTTCCCCCATGTTCCCTTCCTCTAGCGCGTCCTCTAGCACCGATTCCGCCATGGCCGAAGCTCACCTCCGCCGAGCTCGCTGCCGGCGTAGCTCCGGTGACCATTTGGTCACCCCGGCGAGCCCTGCGCGTTCGTAGTTTTCCATAGAGCATGCCTAGCGCAAAAACTAGCCCGCTTGCTCTCTGCAGCATCAAACCCGTGGTCGCCCGAACTCCGGCCGCCGCCGTCGTTGTAGTTGCCGTTGCTTCGGGCCACCCCAGCTCCATTCGCCGCCACCGCTGGATGCGCACGAGTCCCAGCTCGCCGTAGAACCCATCCGCGCCCTAAACCGTGCCCTGTGGGCGATTCCCGAGCCTCCGCCGCGTCTGGTCGTTGCCGGCAGCTAGACGCCGGTGGGGTTGACCCACTTGACCACGGCAGAACCCCCCTGGGTCAATGACAGGTGGGGCCAGCCCCTGTTAATTAGTTTAGGTGTTAGATTAGTTAACACTAATTAAGTTAGCTAATTAGATAGGCCACTGACATGCGGGCCCCGCCTGGCTAACTAAGTTAGTTAGGCTAACTAACTTGGTTAGTTGACTGGGTCACTGACCAGTGGACCCCACTGGTCAGGTTTGACCTGGTCGACGCCTTTGACCTGCTGACGTCACCCCGGCGTCATGCTGACGCAATATTCCTTTTCTGGAATTTAGTTTATTTTATAAATAATCAGGAAATTCCAGAAAATAGCTAAAACTTCAATAAATCATAGAAAATTAACCGTAACTCCAAATTAAATAATTTATATATGAAAAATTATCAGAAAAATTCAAGGAATCCATCTGTACCATTTTCATGCATGTTAGAACAACTTATAGCTGCTGTTTAGCACAAATCAATTAAATGGCATTTGAATAATCACATATGGAGTTTGAATTTGAATCTTGTATTCAAACCAACTTCATTTAATCTGTTGCTAGTTGCATTAGCCCAAAACACATTCATTTTGCCATGTCATGATCATGCATCATATTGTGCATTGCATTGATTGTGTTCCCTTCTGTGTTGCCGGTATTTGTCCCCTCTCGATAGACGTGATACCGATGATGTGATCGTTGACACTGATGAAGACTCAATGTTATCTTCAGAAGTGCCAGGCAAGCAAAACCACCTTGTTCATTCCGATACAATCCCACTCTCTCGCTCCTGCTCTCTTTTACTGCATTAGGACAACACCGATTCAACTGTTACATGCTGCGGTAGTTGAACCCCTTTATCCTCTGCATGACCTGTCATTGCCACAGTAAATAGATGAAACCCACTAGCATGAGTAGGAGTTGTTTGAGCCCTGTCGTGCCTACTCATTCATGTTTGTTTGTCATGCCTGCTACTGCTTAGAGTTGAGTCAGGTCTGATTCATCGGGGATGAATTAGAGGTGTGTGAACATGTCCTACTGTGTGTGAGCTAAGTGTGTGAACACGATTTGGTAAAGGTAGCGGTGAGAGGCCATGTAGGAGTACATGGTGGGTTGTCTCATTGAAGCCGTCCTCAGGAACTGAGTTCTGTGTTTGTGATCCATGATTCAGCTACTACCATACATTGGGCCCTGAAATATGACCCCGCTCGACTTCTTATTCACCCTTGTCCTCTGTCCAGGAGTTGCAAGTAGTTTCTGGTGTTTGTAGTATGCTGGAGGCCGTGGACAGCGCTGACCGTAGGGGTGGGCTGTGATGCGGTAGGCACATGGCCGGGTATACCGGGCGCCCGTTTGGTGTCACGGAACCCTGTTCACATCGTTTGGGGCTGTGAGCGAAACTCCGGCCGGATCTCCTCATGGATGGAACCCGAATAGGCGATAAACCTAGACTAGAGACTTAGGTGTTTAGGTAGGTCGTGGTCTACACCCACGTCGGCTTTCGCTTGAAGTCTGCCGAGCACATGTCGTGTGCAGACGCTAAGTGGTGGAAACATGTATGAAGAAGTACACCCCTGCAGGGTTAACATCATCTATTCGAATAGCCGTGTCCGCGGTAAAGGACTTCTGGGTTGCTTATATCAGTTCATAGACAAGTGAAAGTGGATACTCTAAAATACGCAAGATAAGCGTGAGTGCTATGGATGGCGTTCTCGTAGGGAGACGGGAGCGGATCCATAGTGGTGTATTGATATGGTGAATATGTGGACTCGTGTGCGCCACCTCAAAAGAATTACTTGCAGTCGTAGTTCAGGATAGCCACCGAGTCAAAGCTGGCTTGCTGCAGTCAAACTCCACCATCCCCTTTGTTGATAATGATGCATATGTAGATAGTTCTGATGTAAGTCTTGCTGGGTAGATTTGTACTCACGTTTGCCTATTTTATGTTTTTGCAGAGAGACTTCAGTCTCACTAGTAGTTCCGCTTGGACTTCGACGTTTAGCTTGTTACCTCAGCTACGATCTTGTGCCCTCGGCAGGATTGGTAGATAGTCAGGCTTCTCAGCCTTTTTCATTTATAGATGTCTGTACTCAGACATGTTAAGCTTCCGCATGTGCTTTGACTTGTATGCTCTGATTGTTGGGTCATGAGACTCATGTTGTAATATCTCGCTCCTCGAAGCCTATTGAATAAACTACTGAGTCGTAGAGTCATTTTGTGATGCCATGTTGTATTGCACATATCGAGCATATTGTGTGTGTGTTATTGAAATGCTTGGTATGTGTGGGATCTGACTATCTAGTTGTTTATCTTTAGTAGCCTCTCTTACCGGGAAATGTCTCCTAGTGTTTCCACCGAGCCATGGTAGCCTGCTACTGCTCCGAAACACTTAGGCTGGCCGGCATGTGTCCTTCTTCGTTCCTGTGTCTGTCCCTTCGGGGAAATGTCACGCGATGAATACCGGAGTCCTGTTAGCCCGCTACAGCCCGGTTCTCCGGAGTCCTGCTAGCCCAGTGCTACAGCCTGGATTCACTCGCTGATGACCGACACGTTCGATGTTGGGTCACGGATGCCTGTCCCTGTAAGTTAGTGCCACTTTGGGTTTACGACTAGCCATGTCAGCCCGGGCTCCTTATCATATGGATGCTAGCGACACTATCATATACGTGTGCCAAAAGGCGCAAACGGTCCCGGGCAAAGGTAAGACGACACCCGTGGGAATACCGTGCGTGAGGCCGCAAAGTGATATGAGGTGTTACATGCTAGATCGATGTGGCATTGAGTCGGGGTCCTGACACCTTTAGTCGAGCGAGGTAGTCTGTAAAGCTGGCAAGGCGGGATTCCGGTCGAAGCACGTTCAAGGCAGCTTCATCCTTGACAGGGGAATTGATGGGGTCCAAGATTGCCTCGATTCGCCCAGTTTCCTCCTCAAAGTTTTGACAGAATTCTACAACCACAAATAACTAATGAGTCGATGGCTTTATGGTGAATCGACGATAGCAAAACAGTCGGACAAGGAAAGGTACCTTCAAGCATAAGGAATAACTTCTTGGCGAGTGCCCCCAGACAAGCCTCCAGGTCATTTCTCTTATGAGAAATGTCTTCAATCTTGTCGTTCAAAGCTACTTTGTCCTTCTTCAGACAGGTCACTTCTCTATTAGCTTCGGCAAGAGCAGTCTTCAGCTTGGCGTTGTCTTCCTCTAGCGCCCCAACTGAAGCCAGCTTCTTATCAGCGAGTGTTGTCTTCTCATGAGCCTCCTTCTGCGCTTTGGGAAGATCAAGGTCCTTCTGTGCCAGAGCCTGCCTCATTTTCTCTAAAAAATATACATATACAACAAAAAAGCACTCGGTTCAGAGAGAAGAACGAGGAGATGACTTGAGAGACAGACCAATCCTACAGTCGACAAGTTTTTACCTTCCATACTAGCTATTTCATCTTTGTCCTTCTGCAAGTTCTGCTTGGCCAACTCCTAGTCAAGGTTGAGCTGTCTCTGCTTCTCCTCGAATTCAACAAATTTGGAGATAAGCTCACAGGATTTCTGAAGTCAGTAAAAAGATACATCAGTGGACAGAATCAAAGATTATTCGCTTCCGAGTGAAAAGAATTCTAAGACTACTGCAGAATCAAACACACGAGGACTACACCCAGTGGGTGCACTTAGCATGCCCCCACTGGTCGAGGTTCCACTCTACACGGTCCGTCCAGACCGAGTGGAAGAAAAAAATAAAAAAGAGGCAACAGTTATTCTCAGACCACAACCGACTGCCCGCAGTTGACCGCGGACTCAGGGACTACACCCAATGGGTGCACTTAGCGTGCCCCCACTGGTTCAGGTTCCACTCGACATGGTCCGCCCAGACCGAGTGGAAGAACTGAAGAACAAGATATTTTTATCAAGACCTCCGCCGAATCACACATTTGATGGTGGCCTCGAGGACTACATCCAGTGGGTGCACTTTGCGTGCCCCCACTAGTCCAAAGTTACAATCGACACAACCTAGTTGACTCAACTGGAAAAACTACTCGGCATAAATTGAAACACCTAGTGGATGTACAGATGCGAAGTATAGACTGACAAATGGATGCACAATGAAAATTTTCAGGTAGCATATCCTAACAGAACAAGCGTTAAGCTAGGAGATCAGTCGAAAACCAACTAATGTGGACATTGGCTTGGAGGGCCGCATTGGCATCATAGGCAGCTTGGCTGGTCTCGTGCACTGTCTTCATACGCTCCATCATCAGACCCGCTTGGCGTATAGCTTCCGTAGCAGCGCATGCCTAGTCCTCCGGAACATGATGGGTGACGAACAACAGAGACGATGGTTCGGTCGCGATAGCATGAGGATCCGAGGCGTGGTGTTGGATAGATGAAACAGGGACTTGTGTAGTCGACGATGAAGGGCGTTCACTCGACACTGGAACAACAAAAGTAACAGAAGCACGGTTCAGGTCTCCGGACTGCTGAATCACTGGTTCCGTCGCCGGTGTTGACTGGGATGTCTTGCTAGCTGGTGCCTTCTTGCTCGAAGTCCTGCCCCTCCTTCCCATGGGTCTTTGTGGCACATCTTCATCGTCATCTGTAAGCTCAATAATATTGGGTGGGGCTGCAAAGCAATCAATTTCAAGAGTTTAGTTGACCGTCAAAATGGGTGATAAAGTAAAGACAAGATGACAAGAGTTATACCCGCGTTGGAGGTGACTACATCTTCCATCTCCTCGTCATCATCATCTTGGTAAAAAGAAGTCCCAGAGGCAGCACTACAAATTTCAGAATTCACTCGGTTAAAACAGGAAAGTGAATCGACCAAAGATTGAGTCATGCAAAAACTAAGAGGTCGAGCACAATAATTACCCAGAAGCGATGGGGACAACCACTTTAATCTTGGGCAGGGCCTTCCGGGGCTTTGACGACGCGACTTTGGGCTACTTCGGAGCTTTCTCAGTCGGCACAGGAGAAGATGTTCGAGTGCGCTTTGAGGTATGTCCAGTCGGTGGAGTCGCTTTGCCACGAACACTTGCTGGGTCTTGCCTCCACTTGGAGTGTCTTTCCGTGCAAGGTGGAGAGTTGACCTCCTCACCACTGCTCGAGTCTTCACTCTCCTTGTATCCTCCTCCGTCAAAATGCTAGTCGCCGCTGTCACCCCACTCGCCTCTCCCTCCTGCTCCTGCTCTCCGTTGGGCATCGAATACATCTCAGTGTAGATCTGCAAGGCACAGAGTCGAGTGGATATCAATCGGTTTCGAGAACAAATACATGTCCGAATAAAAGACACTCAGAAGAAAAGAGTCACACCTTGTCTGGTTCGTTGGTGTTGTCGAGTGGAGGAATCCTCCTAGACCCCCTGGGGTTGTCCTTGTTGCTAGTGATGCCCTGCAGCCACTGCGCCACTGTCTCATCATTAACTTCCTCCGGGTGGATCTGAGTGCTGTCATCAACACCTGAATACATCCACATTGGATGGTCACGGGCTTGGAGCGGCTGGATGCATCAACTAAGGAACACCTCTAGCAAGTCCATGCCAGTCACACTGTCGTGGACAAGTTGGACTACTCGCTCAACCAACATATTCACCTCCACTTTCTCAGCTGGAGTCACTCTCAAGGGAGAAGGCTTCTCAACTCGTCCTATGGAAAATGGGGGAAGGCCAGTCGACTGACCCGGGGTCGGTTGGTCCTTACAATAGAACCAGGTCGACTGCCACCCTCTGACTGAATCGGGAATAATCATAGTAGGGAAAGTGCTTTTATTCCTCATCTGGATCCCTAGACCTCCACACATCTGGATCACGTGTGTCCTCTCATCACTCGGATTGGCCTTTTTTACAGACTGAGAACGACAAGTGAAAATGTGTTTGAAGAGACCCCAGTGCGGTCGACAGCCCCAAAAGTTCTCACACATGCACACGTATGCAGCAAGGTATGTGATGGTGTTGGCAGAAAAGTGATGAAGTTGAGCTCCAAAAAAGTTCGGAAATCCCTGGAAGAAAGGACGGGGAGGCAAAGAGAAACCGGGGTCAACATGGGTCGCGAGAAGGACACACTCACCCTCCTGTGTTCGTGGCTCGGTCTCGTCCTCCAGAAGCCGCCAAGAATCATGGGGAATCAATCCCCCCTTAACCAGATCCTCCATATCTTCTTGTTGGATCGTCGACCGGATCCAGTCGGCCAGGATCCAGCCGGGCGGCAGGCCAGTTCTCGACGACTACCCTCCTCGGCTTGTCCTCTTCCCCTTCGCCTTCGCCGTCGCATTCTTTGCGTGCTCCAGATCCGCCGTCTTGTCCTTCCTCATTGTGGCGGGTTGAGCTCACGCTGGGCGGCGGCGCCGAGGGTGGAGGCGGATGCAGTGGAGAAGTAGAGGAAGAAGGGGGAAATGGGGCGCACTGTGCAAAGACACCGGCCCGGACGCCTTATATGGTCCTATTCCCCGAGTGACTGACATGTGGACCCAGGCAATCCTGTCAAATCCCACAATAGTCGCGCACTCGATACGTGGCGAAAAAGGTGGCGCAAGAATCGAGGCGTCCCCTGCCTAATCCACTCCGCTTACTACGGCTCTCTCTGCCCCATGCGCTTCCCCAGATTTCGAATCCCGCGAGATCTAGGAACGGTAGTGCAGTCGATCGCGCCGAAGATTTTATGCCATATCAGCATTCGAAGCTTATCAGCTAAGTTCACTCGATAACCTTTGAATGTCTCAAGGCGACTGGAAATGAAGTCAAAATTTTTGAATGGTTCACCAATCCAAGTAAAATGCTTCCGAAGCATGAACACTGAGTCAGAACCATCTTCAACTCCATCTCCACTCGGACCCAGAACCATTCGGGGGCTGATGACGATGACATGTACCTAGGGTAGGACAATAGACCTGATCTAATCACCCTTCCCAAGGACACTGCCCTACAGTCGAAGACATTCAAAGGACAACAAATTCTACCGACTGAAATCACCTCAGGATGCAACTCACTCGACCATGAGTTCCACTCGGACAACCCAATTCTATTCAACCAGGATATAATCATTCGACCACATCAGAAACCACTTGGAGTACAGAAGATCTAAGGTCACTCTGGATGGCAACGGTCAGGCGTTCACTCCGTAGTCTTAAGGGTCATTTATATCACTTTAATGTTGACGTTACCAGTAACATCCCCTCTTTATGTACATTGAACTCTATGTAATGAGGGATGGCTGGGGTCCTAGCGCACTCTATATAAGCCACACCTCCTCTGGGACAAGGGTTGGCACCCCCTGCAACTTCACGCATAATCCAATCGACCAGCCTCTGGGCACAAAGGCGTAAGGCTGTTACTTCTTCTGAGAAGGTCCTGAACTCGTAAATCCTGCGTGCACAACTTCACCGTAGCTAGGATCTTGCCTCCTCATTCCTACCCCCCATTCTACTGTCAGACTTAGAACCACGACACCGTCCATACCAACAATTTCCAAGGAATTTATTATTTGACAACATAAAGTAAATTCATTTTTCTTTTCGGGACTGGGCATCCCTAATACCTTTGTCATACTCTCGTGCAATGACAAGTGAATAAACACTCATATTGAGAATAACACATCTAGAATGGAAAAATATCATCCACCCCTACCATTTCATGAGCGGTACGAGCACACAAAAAGGAAATTTATTTTGAAAATTAGAGATGGCACATACAAATTTGCTTAGAACGACACAGAAATACCGCATATAGGTAGGTATAGTGGACTCATATGGAAAAAATGGGCTTAAGGACTTTGGATGCACAAGTAGTAATCCCACTTAGTACAAGTCAAGGCTAGTAAAAGATTGAGAAGCATGCTACCAAGAAACAAAAAATCTCATAAGCGAGCATTAAGCATAACGAACACCGAATAATGCACCACAAGTTGGATGTAATTTCATTGCATAAATATTGATAGCAATGGAGGGTAACAGGAGCTCCTCGAGCTCGGGGAAGAGGCTGGTGAGGGCTAGTGGAGTGAGGAGAAGAGGCTGGTGAGGTTAGGGTGCTCGGGCCGAGCTATATATAGCCGGACGCTGAGGAGGGACGAGCACGGCCACGGTGACACGTCGACGGTGCGCTGGCGCGAGCAGAGCCACGGGGAGGGAGGGGAGGTGTCTCCAGAGGCTTGACAGGGATGCGAGAGACCTCGGGCGAGCTCGAGAAGGCTCATGAGAGCTCAGGCAAGCGTACAAGGCGACGATAGGGGCAGCAGGTCACGGGCACGCTCGAAGGCAACCCAACGACGACGAGATAGGACGGGGTAGGGCCGGGAAAGTGATGGCATGGTCACGGGGGAGCTGTTGGACATGGTCGGGCATGTGATAACGACAAGCAGAGGAGGGGCCCGAAGCAAACAACAGCCGAATCGTGTCCACTGCATGCCAGGCCGATGGTCACCACGTGAACTGGCAAAGAGAGGACTCGAGAGACTGACAAAACATGTCTAGCATGTTGTCCATCCAGGCTAGGTCATCTCTAAGGTGAAATATCGAAAGAAGGTGCCAAGGGTGGATGGGAGGCAACACTGAAAGTTTGTTGTAGCTAACTTGGCTGCAATACCGTGATCAACAGGGAAGGCCTAAGGGACAAATTTGATGCCTCGGAGGTTTAGAGTAGGAAGTACAACAATCCTTTGAAGTTTGGAGGGATTTGGACCAAGGTTTAACACAGTTACTTCACAACTGACCAATCTGGTCCAGAAGCAAGACTATGAAGTAGCACTCATATAGATGATTGGGTTAAGCTGAAATTTGGTGTAGATGAGTCATTAGGGCACATAAACACACTGTAAAAATTTCATACCATTTGGATGCACCAAAATGGTATTTGCTTCACAATGCATCTCTCTGGATAGAATCTTAGGAAAATTCATGAGGGAAATTGGCTGGATGAAATGAGCCCAAATTTGTGGAGATGAGTTATAAGGGTAGGAGAAGGTCTTGGTAAATTTCCAGCAATAAGGAAGCAATATAAAATATAGTTGCTTCACAAACTGAAAATCTGATCAGAAACCAAGATTTGATGGTGAGCTCACATAGAATAATGACATGAGCCCAAATTTGAAGGAGAGCTATGATTTTATCATATGAAGGATGTGAAAAAATTTCAACTCATTGAATATGCCTAGCTTGTACCTCCACAAAGTTCCTTTCTGCACAGAAACTTTGGAAAATAGCTGAAAAATATTTGCTAGGCAAATGAAGTTGAATTTTGGCACGAGGCAATGATATGGATATGAAGGAGTGTCCAAAAAGTTTGGGGTCAAAGAAAAAAAATAAAGAGCACTTCCTTCACAAAGTGCCATTTAGGGAAGAATAGGAAAATGATTATTGGTGAATTATTTTTGAACATAGCAATGAAGGATTTTGACATATTTGAGGAAGCTATGACCCAAACAATTTATGAGAATTATTTGGGACTTTAGGAGTGAAAAAATATGGGTTGCTTCACAACCTAGGGCAAATAGGGTTATTCCTTTAATAGAAAAAGGAATATTCCCAAGAAAAAGAATATTGGGGTTGGTCCAAGATGGGAAAGCACATGATCTTGGGATGGTTTTGAGGATGGCAAGCCCCTTTGGAGACTAGGAAGAGATGATCTTCCCAAGTTTCCAGACTATAGACCACAGAAAAGCAATTTTAAATAAAATCTCGAAGAAATTAAATGAAAAAGAAAGGGCAAAAAATCAGGGTGTGACAAGCACTAAGTTACCTCAACAGGGATACGTGTGTCCCCAACAACAAGTATATCATATTTATTTTTGGCAGTAGTTAGAGGTAGTTGAAAACTTCCAATAGTGATTGTCAGAGATTTTTCAATAACATTATTATTCACCTGGAACTGTTTCTTCGGAAAGTGCATTGTATGCTCATTACCATTGATATGAAAAGTGAACTTGCTTTTATTGCAATCAATAATAGCCCCTGTAGTATTTAAAAAGGGTCTAACAAGGATAATCGACATGTTGTCATCCTTGGGCATCTCAAGTATAACAAAGTCAGTTAAGATGGTAACATTTGCAACAACAACG
The DNA here is from genome assembly GCF_002162155.2 of Triticum dicoccoides. NCBI lineage: Eukaryota > Viridiplantae > Streptophyta > Magnoliopsida > Poales > Poaceae > Triticum > Triticum dicoccoides. Next base: position 434,202,463 of record NC_041384.1, on the reverse strand, counting down.
GGCACATGCTCACAAAACCGATAGTTATGGCAGTTGATTTATCAGTCATTTGCAAAGATCAATCAGTAGGTGTGAGTTTACTCAAGTCAATTCTTTGGTATAAAGAGAAAGGCATAACACTAACACCAGCTCCAAAATAACATAAAGCAATTTTAACATAGTTTCTTTTGATGGAGCAAGGTATAGTTGGTATTCCCGGATCTCCAAGTTTTTTAGATACTCCATCCTTAAAATAATAATTAGAAAGCATGGTGGAGATTCCAGCTTCCAGTATTTTTCTTTTATAGGTGATGATGTCCTTTATATACTTTGCATACGGGGCAATCTTTAACATATCAGTCAAGCGAGGGCGCAAAAAGACTGGCCTAAGCATTTTAGCAAAGCGTTCAAATTCTTCATCATCTTCCTTTTTAGTTGATTTAGGTGGAAAGGGCATGGGTTTTTGCACCCATGGTTCTCTTTCTTTACCATGTTTTCTAGCAACAAAGTCTCTTTTATCATATCTTTTATATTTAGGTTGTGGGTTATCAAGATCAACAACTGGTTCTATCTCAACATCATTATTTGGTTCTTTATCATTGTTTGGTTCAATGTCTTTATGAACACCATCATTATCTTTTTCATGATCACTAGGTGAATGTTCATTACCAGATTGAGCTTCAGCATCTGAGATAGAAACATCATTATTATCTTCAGGAGTTTTTTCTACTTCAGGTTCACTAGAGGTATGCAAATTCCTATCATTTTTCTTTTTCTTTTTCATTTTAGAAAGACTAGGTGCATCACTGTTAATTCTCTGAGAGTCCTCTTCAATTCTTTTAGGGTGTCCCTCAGGATAAAGTGGTTCCTGAGTCATTCTACCTCCTCTAGTCATTACTCTAACAGCATGATCATTGATATTATTGTTTCATAACATTTTCATTGAAGTGATTGCCGTGGGAAACCACGACCACCTATGGGGCTATAAGCCCCTTTTGGTTCGGCGGGGGATGGGCATGTTGCACAAAGACCGGAGAAGCATAACACAGCATGACAGAGATCACACGGGCAGTTTTTCCCAGGTTCGGGCTGCCGTGAGGTGGAAAACCCTACTCCTGCTTTGGTGGATTGAAGGTGGATAATGGTGGAGAACGCAACGCTCTTGCCCGGCAGGGTTGCCTCGGGGTGAGAGTAGCTACGCGTGTATGAATATGCGAGGGTCCGAATCCTTTCTACGGTTGCCATGGGCCTCCTTTTATAGATAAAGGGGTCACCACAGTGGAAAATCAGTCTTTTACACACTGATTAGATAGCAAACAGTGCTATCATACCTAACTCTGCAGGTGGACAGAGTGCATTAAATGCACCGCTCAGTGTCACATCACAGCGTGCCCAAAGAGCCTTGCAGGGCTATTTTGATAGCTTCACGCCTGCTTGCTTGACACGTCTTAGGATGGGTGTCATTTGGAGGTTTTTTCCGTAGGAAGTGGCTGCCATGTGGCTGGAAGCAGCCACTTAGTCACTTAGGGGCTTGACACCGCACCGATCGATGACTTGCGTTGTTGTGAGGTGGTGCGGTGGAGCAGTTCGCCTCTGCAAGCCCCGACAGGCCCGCCAGGACGATCTGGAGGCTTGCTTCCGAGGTAACCTTGACCTTGCTAGGCTCACCCACTCGGCAAGGGAGGTTTTTCCCTTAGTGATATCTTTCTTCCCTGGCTTGACATGGTCTTCTTTATCGGCACTTTGATTCTTCAAAGGATGGATCCTTAGTGCTTGGTCTGATCTTGGATGCTGCAAACTTGTCCTTAGATCGGTGGCTTGTTGTCCGTGCACGAGTCAGGGGAAAACATACACCCATGTTTCTGTACCCTGACAGCAATCCCCGAGCCTGAGCCATATGTGTCGCTGGGCACATTGGGTTAGGCCCCAAATAGTGCACGGACACATGCATGGCAAGAGAGGGCCGCGCGCACGGCGGTCCATCATGATGACCAGTCAATTCAATGTCCACTTCGCGTAATACCGCGGGTAGTGGGGGCATGGGACTGTAGGAGTTAGTGCAAAACAGTAACTTTTCTGAATAGTCGCTTCCTCCATCACGTCGTTTCCCTTAAGAGGGGAAAACGCGGAAGGGTACTGCTCATTCATCGTCTGCTTCACCTCCCCATCATCTTCCTCTGGAAGCCAAGCAACATCCCTCTTTCCTCGCCCACATTCACTACCGATCCCCTTCCAATTTACTTCTCACGCTCTCACCGCATCGTAGGGGACATCAGGAAGAAAACCGTTGCCAGGGGAAAGCGGACCACCGCCGTGAAAGAGGCGGCTGCCAAGGGGAGCAAGAGGGCGACTAAGCTGGACAAGAAACGAATGGCATACGTCGTATTCTTCCCGTCGAATCTCGATGGTGATGTGGTGCAGACAAGGTGTGGATACTTGTGGGGGAGGGAGGTGCCCAAGGGGCATGGCGCTCCCAAGGTTCTGGCGGAGGGGAAGGAGGACCCACCAGATTCATACAGATTTTTCTGCGCATATTTCATCTGCGGTCTCTGCCCTCCTATCTCGGATTTCTTTGAGGCAATGATGGCGATCTATGGATTCCATCTCTTGGATTTCGTGCCAAATGCAATGGCGTGCATGGTGGTGATCTTTGCCCACTTGTGCGAGAATTTCGTTGGGGTTTCCCCCCAATGTTGATCTGTTTAGGCACTACTTTGTCCCGCGGGTGGAGAACAAAAATCACCGTTCCGGGAACATAAGTTGGATGCCATGGGTAGTGCCAAGGGAGACCTAGGATTATATCTCTGGCCAACAACACAGTAGATGGGAGAACTACAAAAAAAAGACACATCCGTGACATTTTGGGCTGAACGGATTTTTTTCCTGTCATGCTTGTGACACTTCTATGACGATAATTGTGACAAAACCTGGTATCATCATAGATGTGGTGGGCTCCTACTTCTATGAGAAAAAATCATGACAGAAAATGGGCTTTTCGTCTTGGGTGGGCCAGAGACGCAGCTACATGACATTCTTTGGTCCATCTCCATGATGGAAAAAACCGTGGTAGAAGCGAGGGCGAGGAAAATATCGGGGAGTTCCCGGTTATGGTGGGTGGTCGGGGGCCGAGTGATGCGCGTTTCTCTCGTACACGTACGCGCGTGGGTGCGAGGCGTTGGGCTCTAACTGAACCCGAACGAGGCGTTCACCTACTAAACCCGAGCGATTGCACTGCAGGCTACGCGTTACTTAACCCAAGCAATCAATCGATCTGGCTGTTAACTGAACCCGATCGGGCGATTCCTTCGCTACTGCTGCTAACTGAAGCCGATCGTACCTGCTACCTCCTTCCCTTGATGAACAGTGAGCATTATTGGGGGTTGGATGAATAGTTCCTTGTGGTGGGGGGGGATGAACAGGACCCAGTGGTGTTGCTGCTGGATGAACATGACCCCAATCGATCGAGCCGATTGGGGTTGGATGAACAGGACCCCGTGGAGGGTTGGATGAACAGGACGACCCCGTGGAGGGCTGGTTGAACAGTAGCCGGTGGAGGGCTGGATGAACAGTAGCCGGTGGAGGGGTGGTTGAACAGGACCCCGTGGAGAGGGCTGGTTGAACGGTAGCCGGTGGAGGAGCGGTGGACACTGGATGAACAGGAGCCCGTGGATGAACAGTCATAGGTAGAGGCTGGAGGAGCTCAATGGTGGATGAATAGTAGCCCGTGGAGGCTGGAGGAGGTCGACGGTGGAGATGAACAGTATCCCGTGGAGTCCCATTTTGCAGTACGCCACACCCCTCCCGATGAATAGGACCCCCATTTCGATCATAGCGCTCCAACACAAGTCTGTTTCCTCTGTATTGCGGTATGCCACACCCCTCCCGATCAACAGGACCCCGTTTCGATTATAGGAGGTCCAAGAGAAGTCCGTTTCCTCCATTTTGCGGTATGCGAGACCCCTCTCGATGAACATGGTCCTGTTTTGACTGTGGTCGGTCAAAGACAAGGCTGTTTCCTTCGTTTTACGGTACGCCAGGCCTTGTTTCGATCAGCTGTTCCGTCCAAGCCGGCTGGCTCCCGATGAACATGACGCATTCTGACCCTGTCAGTTGCCTCCCAATGAACAGGATGCTGTTTCTCCGTTCCGACCCAGCCGGTTCGCTGCCCGATGAACAGGACCCCACTGTTGTCGTCCGTTGCCTCTCCATGTACACAAGCCATGGATGTCCGTATATATATATATGCGTGAGTACGTGCTCGAGACCCCGCCTGTATGTACGTACGTGGTCGTATTTTTTGCCCTGTGGCTGTACATACGTGTACAGGACTTAGAGACAGGACTGCGTGAACTTCTATGTCGAGTGCTCTACAACGACACATGCCGCTACTTACTCGGCGTGGTTCATACTTGCAAAGAGACCGATTGACCAATATGTACATACACATTTGCGACTAGACAGACAACGCCGCGTACGCTTTGACTGGGTGGGTCCCAGTGGTCAGGGAGGATAAGGACGCACTTCCTTGCATGCGAATATATAGCTCCTCAGTCCCAACTGTCAGGGGGAGGAATCATTTTTATTTTGCGAGTAATAAGGATGCACTTCCTTGTGTTTGAAGCTGTAGCTGGTGGGTCCAGCTGTCAGTCTCACCACCTAAAGTCCTCTTCCAATGGCTGTCCTCCGTTGACCACGTTGACCATGCCGCGCCGAGAGCACCAAGGCGGTGGACGACGACGAGGCCTAGGAAGGGAACGCCACGGAGGCGGGGAAGACACGGCAGTGGATGCCCACGCGGAGGGGAGTACGTGGGTTGACTGCTTCGGCTATGGTGTGAGGCTGCCATTGCCGGAGAATAACATGATGTCTGGGTGAGTATAGAGGGATGGCATGGCCAGCGGTGGCAGCACAGCCGGACACGGGAAGCAGGAGCAGGTGGCATGGCCGGCGCTGGTTTGGGCGGCTGGAGCAAGAAGACCAGAGGTTGAAGAATCACGACGGCCGTTGGATGGACATCGTACGGTCACTGCAGCTTGAATCGTTTATATTGACTAAGCTGACAAAGCCCATGGTGCGTGTCAACTTAGTAGGCCCACAGGTCAGCCTCCTAAATAGTGCACCCCAAATGTCAGGGGGAGGAATTATTTTTTGGGCGGCTGAAGCAAGAATATCCGAGATTGAAGAAGAAGCACAACATCCGTTGGCTGGACATCCAACGGCCACTGCTGCTAGAACCGTGTGTTGACTATAAGTTGACAAAACCTTGCATACGCATCAACTTAGTTATTTTAGGGGACGTGTCAACTTTGTAGGCCCACAAATGTGTGGCAGAGAACATATAGCCCATTTGCGATTTGTAAGAATGTACATCCCATTTCTGAATTCTAATGGAATTTACTACATCCCATTTACAGTTTGTTAAAAGTACAATCCATTTTCTAGCTAGGACAACGATTAATGATTTCAGCCAACCGCTCAAAACATAATTCAATAAAATTTCCCACATTTTGATGGGATCCGGAATATTTTTATCCTGAAATTTCTAGTCAGGTTAAAAATATTTCAAAATAAATTTGTATTACGTAAAAATCCAACAAAATATTGCACGCGCAACAATTAATGAAATTAAAATTTTAAAAATCCAAAATAATATTTTTTTAAAACTAATTACGTGTTTGGTGCATTTTTTATAGTTACTGCCCAGTTTTTATAATTACATCCCATTTATTATTTCTTAAAGCCCATTTTCTTGTTAAGCCTAATGCATCCCTCCTAGGAAATATTTGCAGCCTAGTGGGGCGGAGAATAACAAGTTGACCTTGTGTGGGTATTTCCCGGAAAAAAGTATAGCTGGGCTAGCGATTTTCAACTTGAAAAAAATTAATATCTGGGCTGGATATCTGTCCTGGGCTAGACGGGCCACAGCCCGCCCAGTTAATACCCTACTCTCCTCTGAACAACAACAAAAACATCGCTCAAGAAAAACTCAAAAACACAAATACTGCTCGAGCTGCTTGGTCCCAGCTGTCGGCTGATCCTTGTGCAATTCTCTCGTTTATTGACTACATAGGTTGACAATGGTGTGGGAATGTGATGTCAGGAAACCAGGAAGAAGCAAAAAAAATAGTTGTATATAATAAGGAGGCACTTGCGTATGTGCGGCTATGGCCCTAGTGGGTCCCCAATGTCATCCTCTCCAAGTAAAGTCATCTCCTCATTCCTCATGTTCGTTGACCATGTTGACAACACGAGATGGTGGCGCCACGGCGAGCGCAAAAACTCGAAGGGCGATGGAGAGGGCCTTGTGAGCCCTACGGATGGTCTGATACAGCGCCCGCTGCCCATTCATGAAGCCAGGATCATAGGGCCACATGTCCGCGATGGCATTGTCGTTCGCTTGTTCAATGGTGCTCATTGAGGAGACGGAGGTTGCAGCACAGGTCCTCCTGTGCTGATAGCTCTTTCGCCATTATGGCGTCGAAGTGCGGCCGCACCTGTTCTATTGTGAACACGGCAAGAACCGGCTTGGACAGTGGCACCGGCTCCTGGTCGGAAGCTACGTCCATCGTCTGATTATCATCACTCAACTCGGCGAGCTCGCTGGCGAGCCAGCATGTCCGGTTGCTGGACCGACCCGCTACCAAGAACGAGTCAGACCGCCCTGGCCCACCTAGACCGCCTCCCTCGCCTGTGCGCGCTTTCCGCGTGAAACAGTCAATGCCGCCCGCACCGCTTCCCGGTGCAGGTGATTGCTCCGTGTTCGAACGACACAAGTGTTGTTCACGAGGCAGCTACTCCGACGCCACCCGTCCGTCCCTCCGCCGCCCACCATTGCTATATAAATTGCTGCGCCGGCCATAGCCGCAGTCATCTGCCTCCGTTCCCTTTCTCCTGTCCACACCACTACTGCCCACCATGGCTTCCTCGCGCTCTAGCGCTCTTCGGGATGGGCGGACGACAGACCACAAGGAGATGGAAGCCATTGTCGCCGAATGGCTGGCCGGCAGGCAACCGGAGGATGATGATTTCCTCATGGAGAACATGGTAGTCGAAGATCCGGCGACAACCACCTCCTCCGCGCCATCCTCGCCGGTGCATTGCACCATGACCATCGCCGAGGCCCGTGCCCAATCATGGACACAGTGAGGCAAAAGCGTTAGGAGCAGTTCCGAGAGGCGCAGGCTGCCACCGCCTACAACCACCATCTCCTCTAGGAGCACCTACAGGCACAGGAGCAGATCACCGCGGAGCGGGCAGAGTAGGAGGCGCTGCTCGACTCATACCGCTTCGCCCACGAGAGCCGCCTCGAGCGCTGGCGGTACCACATGCGGGTGGCGAAGGATGCGGCCGCCTACAAAGAGGGCGATGAAGCGGGCGAGGCACTGTTTGGCGAGATCGAGGACGAGGCAGAGAACAATGCCGGCTCCAACGAGTCCCTGCTCCGCTGGCGTCAACTAGGCCCCACGACACCAAGAACGAGGTAGAGGACACCGCCGGCTCCGCCGATACCCCGCCCCACTGGCACCGAGGCAAAGGATTACGCTTGCTTCCGCGAGGCCCTGCTCCGCCGAGGCCCCGCCCCGCCTGTCAGTGTCAAAACCGGCGGATCTCAGGTAGGGGGTCCCGAACTGTGCGCCTAGGATCGATGGTAACAGGAGACGGGGGAGACGATGTTTACCCAGGTTTGGGACCTCTCTATGGAGGTAATACCCAACGTCCTGCTTGATTGATCTTGATGAATATGAGTGTTACAAGAGTTGATCTACCACGAGATCGTAGTGGCTAAACCCTAAAAGCCTAGCCTGTATGACTATGGTAATGAGTATCTATCCTTTTCGGACTAACCCCTCCGGTTTATATAGACACCGGGGGGGGGGAATCTAGGGTTACATAGAGTCGGTTACATAAGAAGGAATCTTCATAGTCGATCGCCAAGCTTGCCTTCCACGCCAAGGAGAGTCCAATCCGGACACAGGTACAGTATTCGGCCTTCATGTCTTCACAACCCATCAGTCCGGCCCATGGATAACAGGACGGACGCCCGAGGACCCCTTTAGTCCAGGACTCCCTCAGTAGCCCCTGAACCTGGCTTCAATGGCGAGGAGTCCGGCGCACAGATTGTCTTCGACATTGCAAGGAGGGTTCCACCTTACGAACTCGTAGTTGATCTTCAGATGTGATGATTGTATTCGGACTTGAATGCACAACCGTAGAGGAGATAATATTTTACGAGTTCAACCCATCGACCACTATTTGGTAATATCACACCACGCCTGCCCGACCACTACTTGCGAACCGTTTTAGCCGGCCCGTCACCCCACGTCCCAAGACGTGGCTTTATTGGCACGCCTTATCCAAGCGGAGATCGTGCCTCCCTTTTTTTAACGAATTCCGATCAACCCGGACGTGGGTAATCCAACTATCGCTTGGGTACAACTCCTTGGAAACAAGCAAGTTTTTGAGGCCCAAGAGGAGACATTTGATATTTGCAGCCTTTATATAGGGGTACAAACCCGTCTTTTTCTTCTACGCTTGCCTCTTTCTCGATCCCCCAACCCCAAGTTCCAACACCTGGGTTTCGGTCGCCACAAGCCCCAATCATGTCCGGATCCAGCCGTCAAGGCCAGTGGGTAGTGCTACCTCTTGAGCACTGCGTTGGATTTCCTTGAAGAGGAAAGGATGATGCAGCAAAGTAGCATAAGTATTTCCCACAGTTTTAGAGAACCAAGGTATCAATCCAGTAGGAGGCTACGCGCGAGTCCCTCGTACCTGCACAAAACAAATAACTCCTCGCAACCAACGCAATAAGGGGTTGTCAATCCCTTCACGTTCACTTACGAGAGTGTGATCTAATAGATATGATAGAATAATATTTTTGGTATTTTTGTGATAAAGATGCAAAGTAAAATAAAAGCAAAGTAAAAAAGCAAAGGAAATCACTAAGTATTGGAAGATTAATATGATGAAGATAGACCCGGGGGCCATAGGTTTCACTAGTGGCTTCTCTCAAGAGCATAAGTATTTTACGGTGGGTGAAAGAATTACTATTGAGCAATTGACAGAATTGAGCATAGTTATGAGAATATCTAGGTATGATCATGTATATAGGCATCACGTCCGAGACAAGTAGACCGACTCCTGCCTGCATCTACTATGATTACTCCACTCATCGGCCGCTATCCAGCATGCATCTAGAGTATTAAGTTCATGAAAAACAGAGTAACGCCTTAAGCAAGATGACATGATGTAGAGGGATAAATTCATACAATATGATAAAAAACCATCTTGTTATCGTCGATGGCAACAATACAATACGTTCCTTGCCGCCCCTACTGTCACTCGGAAAGGACACCGCAAGATTGAACCCAAAGCTAAGCACTTCTCCCATTGCAAGAAAGATCAATCTAGTAGGCCAAACCAAACTGATAATTCTAAGAGACTTGAAAAGATAACCAATCATACATAAAAGAATTCAGAGAAGATTCAAATATTGTTCATAGATAATCTTGATGATAAACCCACAATTCATCGATCTCAACAAACACACCACAAAAATAAGATTACATCGAATATATCTTCACAAGAGAAGGGGAGAACATTGTATTGAGATCCAAAAAGAGAGAAGAAGCCATCTAGCTAATGACTATGGACCCGAAGGTCTGAGGTAAACTACTCACACTTCTTCGAAGAGGCTATGGTGTTGATGTAGAAGCCCTCCGTGATGGATGCCCCCTCCGACAGAGCTCCGGAACAGGCCCCAAGATGGGATCTCGTGTATACAGAAAGTTGCGGCGGTGGAATTAGGTTTTTTGCTCTATATCTGATCGTTTGGGGGTACGTAGGTATATATAGGAGGAAGAAGTATGTCGGTGGAGCAACAGGGGGCCCACTAGGGTGGAGGGCGTGCCTGGGGGGTGGCACGCCCCCTACTTCGCGGCCTTCTTGTTGGTTGCTTGACGTAGGGTCCAAGTCTCCTAGATCATGTTCGGTGAGAAAATCACGTTCCCGAAGGTTTCATTCCGTTTGGACTCCGTTTGATATTCCTTTTCTTCGAAACCCTGAAATAGGCAAAAAAACAGCAATTCTCGGCTGGGCCTCCGGTTAATAGGTTAGTCCCAAAAATAATATAAAAGTGGATAATAAAGCCCAATAATGTCCAAAATAGTAGATAATATAGCATGGAGCAATCAAAAATTATAGATACGTTGGAGACGTACCAAGCATCCCCAAGCTTAATTCCTGCTCGTCCTCGAGTAGGTAAATGATAAAAAAGATATTTTTTGATGTGAAGTGCTACTTGGCATAATTTTAATGTAATTCTTCTTAATTGTGGTATGAATATTCAGATCCAAAAGATTCAAGATAAAAGTTTAATATTGACATAAAAATAATAATACTTCAAGCATACTAACAAAGCAATCATGTCTTCTCAAAATAACATGGCCAAAGAAAGTTATCCCTACAAAATCATATAGTCTGGCTATGCTCTATCTCCACCACACAAAATATTTAATTCATGCACAACCCCGATGACAAGCCAAACAATTGTTTCATACTTTTGACATTCTCAAACTTTTCCAATCTTCACGCAATACATGAGCGTGAGCCATGGATATAACACTATATGTAGAATAGAATGGTGGTTGTGGAGAAGATAAAAGGGAGAAGATAGTCTCACATCAACTAGGCGTATCAACGGGCTATGGAGATGCCCATCAATAGATATCAATGTGAGTGAGTAGGGATTGGCATGCAACGGATGCACTAGAGCTATAAGTATATGAAAGCTCAACAAGAGAAACTAAGTGTGTGTGCATCCAACTTGCTTGCTCATGAAGACCTAGGGCATTTTGAGGAAGCCCATCATTGGAATATACAAGCCAAGTTCTATAATGAAAAATTCCCACTAGTATATGTAACTGACGAAATGAGAGACTCTCTATCATGAATATCATGGTGCTACTTTGAAGCACAAATGTGGTAAAGGATAGTAACATTGTCCCTTCTCTCTTTTTCTCTCATTTTTTATTTGGGCCTTTTCTCTTTTTTTATGGCCTATTTTCTCTTTTTCTCTTTTTTTATTTTTCATCTGGAGTCTCATCCCGACTTGTGGGGGAATCATAGTCTCCATCGTCCTTTCCTCACTGGGACAATGCTCTAATAATGAAGATCATCACACTTTTATTTTCTTACAACTCAACAATTACAACTCGATACTTAGAACAAAATATGACTCTATATGAATGCCTCCCGCGGTATACCGGGATATGCAATGAATCAAGAGTGACATGTATGAAAGAATTATGAATGGTGGCTTTGCCACAAATACAATGTCAACTACATGATCATGCTAAGCAATATGACAATGATGGAGTGTGTCATAATAAACGGAACAGTGGAAAGTTGCATGGCAATATATCTCGGAATGGCTATGGAAATGCCATAATAGGTAGGTATGGTGGCTGTTTTAAGGAAGGTATATGGTGGGTGTATGATACCGGTGAAAGGTGCGCGGTATTAGAGAGGCTAGCAATGGTGGAACGAAGAAAAGTGCGTATAATCCATGGACTCGATATTAGTCATAAAGAACTCATATACTTATTGCAAAAATCTACAAGTTATCAAAGCAACATATTACGCGCATGCTCCTAGGGGGATAGATTGGTAGGAAAAGACCATCGCTCGTCCCCGACCGCCACTCATAAGGAAGACAATCAAAAAATAAATCATGCTCCGACTTCATCACATAACGGTTCACCATACGTGCATGCTACGGGAATCACAACTTTTAACACAAGTATTTCTAAAATTCACAACTACTCAACTAGCACAACTTAAATATCACCATCTTCATACCTCAAAACAATTATCAAGCATCAAACTTCTCATAGCATTCAACACACTCATAAGAAAGTTTTTTACTATTCTTGAATACCAAGCATATTAGGATTATTGAAAAATTACGATGCTATTTGAGACTCTCAAAATAATATAAGTGAAGCATGAGCGATCAATCGTTTCTATAAAACAAATCCACCACCGTGGTCTAAAAGATATAAGTGAAGTACTAGAGCAAAACTATATAACTCAAATGATATAAGCGAAGCACATATAGTATTCTAACAAATTCCAAATCATGTATGGCTCTCTCAAAAGGTGTGTACAGAAAGGATGATTATGGTAAACTAAAAAGCAAAGACTCAAATCATACAAGACACTCCAAGCAAAACACATATCATGTGGTGAATAAAAATATAGCTCCAAGTAAAGTTACCGATAGAAGTAGATGAAAGAGGGGCTGCCTTCCGGGGCATCCCCAAGCTTTGGCTTTTAGGTGTCCTTATATTATCTTTGGGGTTCCATGGGCATCCCCAAGCTTAGGCTCTTGCCACTCCCTGTTCCATAATCCATCAAATCTTTACCCAAAACTTGAAAACTTCACAACACAAAACTTAAAGTAGAAAATCTCGTGAGCTCCGTTAGCGAAAGAAAACAAAAGACCACTTCAAGGTACTGTAATGAACTCATTATTTATTTATATTGGTGTTAAACCTACTGTATTCCAACTTCTCTATGGTTTATAAACTATTTTACTAGCCATAGATTCATCAAAATAAGCAAACACCACACGAAAAACAGAATCTGTCAAAAACAGAACAGTCTGTAGTAATCTGTAGCTAGCGCAAGATATGGAACCACAAAAATTATAAAATAAATTTCTGGACGTGGGGAATTTATCTATTAATCATATGAAAAAATAATTAACTAAATATCACTTTCCAAATAAAAATGGCAGCAGTTCTCGTGAGCTCTAAAGTTTCTGTTTTTTACAGCAAGATATTAAGACTTTCCCCAAGTCTTCCCAACGGTTCTACTTGACACAAACACTAATTAAGCACAAAAAAAACACAACCTAAACAGAGGCTAGATAAATTATTTATTACTAAACAGGAGAAAAAAAGCAAGGAATAAAAATAAAATTGGGTTGCCTCCCAACAAGCGCTATCGTTTAACGCCCCTAGCTAGGCATAAAAAACAAGGATAGATCTAGGTAGTGCCATCTTTGGTAGGCAATCCATAAGTGGCTCTCATAATAGATTCATAAGGTAATTTAATTTTCTTTCTAGGAAATTGATCCATGCCTTTCCTTAACGGAAATTGGAATCTAATATTTCCTTCCTTCATATCAATAATTGCACCAATCGTTCTATGGAAACGTCTACCAAGAATAATAGGACATGAAGTATTGCAATCTATGTCAAGAACGATAAAATCTATGGGCACATAATTCCTATTTGCAACAATAAGAACATCATTAATTCTTCCCATAGGTTTCTTAATAGTGGAATCCGCAAGGTGCAAGTTTAGAGAACAATCATCAAAATCACAGAAACCTAACAAATCACACAAAGTCTTTGGAATCGTGGAAACACTAGCACCCAAATCACACAAAGCATAGCATTCATGATCTTTAATTTTAATTTTAATAGTTGGTTCCCACTCATCATAAAGTTTTCTAGGGATAGAAACTTCCAACTCAAGGTTTTCTTCATAAGATTGCATCAAGGCATCAATGATGTGTTTAGTAAACGCTTTATTTTGACTATAAGCATGAGGAGAATTTAGCATGGATTACAACAAGGAAATACAATCAATCAACCAGCAATTTTCATAATTAATTTCCTTGAAATCCAAAATAATGGGTTTAGCAACATCTAGGGTTTTAATTTCTTCAATCTCACTTTCATCAAATTTAGCATCAAGATCTAAAAACTCTGAATTTTTGGGACACCTTCTAGCTAAAGGTGGATCATATTCAGTCTCATAATTATCAAGATTCATATTGAAAAACAAAGATTTAATATGGGACACATCAATAACTTTTAGATCTTCATCTTTATTTTCATAGGAACTAGAAGAACACGCTCTTATAAAGGCATCTTTCTTAGCAGGCATCCTAGCGGTTCTTTCTTTGCACTCATAAATGGAAATTATCATGGCTTTGAGAGACTCATTGATATCATGCTTAGGAGGAATAGATCTAAGTTTCAAAGAATCAACATCAAGAGAAATTATGTCAATGTTCCTAGCCAACTCATCAATTTTAAGCAATTTTTCTTCAATCAAAGCATTAAAATTCTTTTGCGAAGTAATAAATTCTTTAATATTAGATTCAAAATCAGAGGGAATCTTATTATAATTTCCATAAGAATTGTTGTAGGAATTACCATAATTATTAGAGGGATTACTAGGATACGGCCTAGGATTAAAGTTTCCTCTATACGCGTCGTTACCAAAATTGTTCCTACCAACAAAATTCACATCCATAGATTCATTATTATTATCAATCAATGTAGACAAAGGCATATCATTAGGATCAGAAGAAACACTTTTATTAGCAAATAATTTCATAAGTTCATCCATCTTTCCACTCAAAACATTAATTTCTTCTATCGCATACACTTTCTTATTAGTAGATCTTTTAGTGTGCCATTGAGAATAATTAACCATAATATTATCTAGGAGTTTAGTGGCTTCTCCTAAAGTGATTTCCATAAAAGTGCCTCCCGCGGCCGAATCAAAAAGATTTCTAGAAGCAAAATTCAATCCAGCATAAAAAAATTGTATAATCATCCTCAAAATGTAACCATGAGTAGGGCAATTATGTATCATTAATTTCATCCTCTCCCAAGCTTTTGCAACATGTTCATGATCAAGTTGCTTAAAATTCATAATATCGTTCATAAGGGAGATGATCTTAGCGGGAGGAAAATACTTAGAGATAAAAGCATTTTGCACTTCTTCCAAGAATCAATACTATTTTTAGGCAAAGACAAAAACCAAGCTTTAGCACAATCTCTAAGAGAAAAAGGAAATAGCTTCAATTTAATAATATCATTATACACATCTTTCTTCTTTTGCATATCACACAAATCAACGAAGCTGTTTAGATGGGTAGCGGCATCTTCACTAGGAAGACCGGAAAACGGATCTTTCATGACAAGATTTAGCAAAGCAGCATTAATTTCACAAGATTCAGCATCGATAAGAGGAGCAATGGGAGTGCTAATAAAATCATTGTTGTTGGTATTGGTAAAGTCACGCAATTTAGTGTTATCCTGAGCCATCGTGACAAGCAAGCAATCCAACACACAAGAAAACATGAAACGGGCAAAAAGAGGCAAATAGAGAAAGAGAGGGAGGATAGAGAGAGAGGGCGAATAAAACGGCAAGGGTGAAGTGGGGGAGAGGAAAACGAGAGCCAAATGGCAAATAATGTAATGCGGGAGATAAGGGTATGTGATGGGTACTTGGTATGTTGACTCTTGCGTAGACTCCCCGGCAACAGCGCCAGAAATCTTCTTGCTACCTCTTGAGCACTGCGTTGGATTTCCTTGAAGAGGAAAGGATGATGCAGAAAAGTAGCGTAAGTATTTCCCTCAGTTTTTGAGAACCAAGTTATCAATCCAGTAGGAGGCTACGCGCGAGTCCCTCGTACCTGCACAAAACAAATAACTCCTCGCAACCAACGCAATAAGGGGTTGTCAATCCCTTCACGGTCACTTACGAGAGTGAGATCTGATAGATATGATAGAATAATATTTTTGGTATTTCTGTGATAAAGATGCAAAGTAAAATAAAAGCAAAGGAAAAAAAGCAAAGGAAATAACTAAGTATTGGAAGATTAATATGATGAAGATAGACCCGGGGGCCATAGTTTTCACTAGTGGCTTCTCTCAAGAGCATAAGTATTTTATAGTGGGTGATCGAATTATTGTTGAGCAATTGACAAAATTGAGCATAGTTATGAGAATATCTAGGTATGATCATTTATATAGGCATCATGTCCGAGACAAGTAGACTGACTCCTGCCTGCATCTACTACTATTACTCCACTCATCGACCGCTATCCAGCATGCATCTAGAGTATTAAGTTCATGAAAACAGAGTAATGCCTTAAGCAAGATGACATGATGTAGAGGGATAAATTCATGCAATATGATAAAAAAAACCCATCTTGTTATCCTCGATGGCAACAATACAATACGTGCCTTGTGCTACCTCTTGCGCACTGCGTTGGTTTTCCCCGAAGAGGAAGGGATGATGCGGCAAAGTAGCATAAGTATTTCCCTCAGTTTTTGAGAACCAAGGTATCAATCCAGTAGGAGGCTACGCGCGAGTCCCTCGTACCTGCACAAAACAAATAAATCCTCGCAACCAACACGAATAGGGGTTTTCAATCCCTACACGGCCACTTACGAGAGTGAGATCTGATAGATATGATAAGATAATATTTTTGGTATTTTGTGATAAAGATGGAAAGTAAAATAAAGGCAAAGTAAAAAAGCAAAGGAAATAACTAAGTAGTAGGAGATTAATATGATAAAGATAGACCCAGGGGGCATAGGTTTCACTAGTGGCTTCTCTCGAGAGCATAAGTATTCTACGGTGGGTAAACAAAATACTGTTGAGCAATTGACAGAATTGAGCATAGTTATGAGAATATCTAGGTATGATCATGTATATAGGCATCACGTCCGAGACAAGTAGACCGACTCCTGCCTGCATCTACTACTATTACTCCACTCATCGACCGCTATCTAGCAAGCATGTAGAGTATTAAGTTAAAAACAGAGTAACGCCATAAGTAAGATGACATGATGTAGAGGGATAGACTCATGCAATATGATGAAAACCCCATCTTGTTATCCTCGATGGCAACAATACAATACGTGCCTTGCTGCCCCTACTGTCACTGGGAAAGGACACCGCAAGATTGAACCCAAAGCTAAGCACTTCTCCCATTGCAAGAAAGATCAATCTAGTAGGCCAAACCAAACTGATAATTCGAAGAGACTTGCAAAGATAACCAATCATACATAAAAGAATTCAGAGGAGATTCAAATATTGTTCATAGATAGACTTGATCATAAACCCATAATTCATCGGTCTCAACAAACACACTACAAAAAGAAGATTACATCGAATAGTTCTCCACAAGATAGGGGGAGAACATTGTATTGAGATCCAAACAGAGAGAAGAAGCCATCTAGCTAATAACTATGGACCTGTAGGTCTGAGGTAAACTACCCACACTTCATCGGAGGGGCTATGGTGTTGATGGAGAAGCCCTCCGTGATCGATGCCCCCTTCGGCGGAGCTCCGGAACAGGCCCCAAGATGGGATCTCGTGGATACAGAAAGTTGCGGCGGTGAAATTAGGTTTTTGGCTCCGTCTCTGAACGCTTGGGGGTACGTAGGTATATATAGGAGGAAGGAGTACGTCGGTGGAGCAACAGGGGGCCCACAAGGGTGGAGGGCGCACCTGGGGGGGGGGGGTAGGCGCGCCCCCTACCTCGTGGTCTCCTCTTTTGTGTCTTGACGTAGGGTCCAAGTCTCCTGGGTCTTGTTCGTTGAGAAAATCACGTTCCCGAAGGTTTCATTCCGTTTGGACTCCGTTTGATATTCCTTTTCTTCGAAACCCTAAAACAAGCAAAAAAACAACAATTCTAGGATGGGCCTCCGGTTAATAGGTTAGTCCCAAAAATAATATAAAAGTGGATAATAAAGCCCAATAATGTCCAAAACAGTAGATAATATAGCATGGAGCAATCAAAAATTATAGATACGTTGGAGACGTATCAATCATCCCCAAGCTTAATTCCTGCTTGTCCTCGAGTAGATCCGAAAGATTCAAGACAAAATTTCATATTGACATAAAGATAATAATACTTCAAGCATACTAACTAAGCAATTATGTCTTCTCAAAATAACATGGCCAAAGAAAGTTCATCCCTACAAAATCATATAGTTTAGTCATGTTTCATTTTCGTCACACAAGAATGCTCTCATCATGCACAACCCCGATGACAAGACAAGCAATTATTTCATACTTTTGTAATCTCAGACCTATAAACTTTCATACAATATATGAGCGCGAGCCATGGACATAGCACTATGGGTGGAATAGAATATAATGAAGGGGGTTATGTGGAGAAGACAAAAAAGGAGAAAATCTCACATCAACGAGGCTAATCAATGGACTATGGAGATGCCCATTGATTGATGTTAATGCAAGGAGAAGGGATTGCCATGCAACGGATGCACTAGAGCTATAAATGTATGAAAGCTCAACAAAAGAAACTAAGTGGGTGTGCATCCAACTTGCTTGCTCATGAAGACCTAGGGCACATGGGGAGGCCCATTGTTGGAATATACAAGCCAAGTTCTATAATGAAACATTCCCACTAGTATATAAAAATGACAAAACAAGAGACTCTCTGTCATGAAGATTACGGTGCTACTTTGAAGCACAAGTGTGGTAAAAGGATAGGACATTGTCCCTTCTCTCTTTTTCTCTCATTTTTTTCTTTTTTTGGGCCTTCTCCTTTTTTATGGACTTTCTCTCTTTCTTTTTATATTCCTCACTTGGGACAATGCTCTAAAAAATGATGATCATCACACTTCTATTTATTTACAACTCAATGATTACAACTTGATACTAGAACAAAAGATGACTCTATATGAATGCCTCCGACGGTGTACCGGGATATGCAATGGACCAAGAGTGACATGTATGAAAGAATTATGAACTGTGGCTTTGCCACAAATACTATGTCAACTACATGATCATGCTAAGCAATATGACAATGATGAATTTGTCATGATAAACGGAATGGTGGAAAGTTGCATGGCAATATATCTCGGAATGGCTATGGAAATGCCATAATAGGTAGATATGGTGGCTGTTTTGAGGAAGATATAAGGAGGTTTATGTGTGAAAGAGCATATCATATCACGGGGTTTGGATGCACCGGCGAAGTTTGCGCCAACTCTCGATGTGAGAAAAGGCAATGCACGGTACCGAAGAGGCTAGCAAGGATGGAAGGGTGAGAGTGCGTATAATCCATGGACTCAACATTAGTCATAAAGAACTCACATACTTATTGCAAAAATCTACAAGTCATCAAAAACCTCGGCACTATGCGCATGCTCCTAGGGGGATAGATTGGTAGGAAAAGACCATCGCTCGTCCCCGACCGCCACTCATAAGGAAGACAATCAAATAACACCTCATGTTTCAAATTTGTTACATAACGTTTACCATACATGCATGCTACGGGACTTGCAAACTTCAACACAAGTATTTCTCAATTTCACAACTACTCAACTAGTACGACCTTGATATTATTACCTCCATATCTCAAAACAATCATCAAGCATCAAACTTCTCCTAGTATTCAAAACACTCATAAGAAAATTTTATTAATCTTGAATACCTAGCATATTAGGATTTTAAGAAAATTACCATCCTATTTAAGACTCTCAAAATAATCTAAGTGAATCATGAGATATCAATAGTTTCTATAAAACATTCCACCACCGTGCTCTAAAAGATATAAGTGAAGTACTAGAGCAAAACTATATAACTCAAAAGATATAAGCGAAGCACATAGAGTATTCTAACAAATTCTGAATCATGTATGGCTCTCTCAAAAGGTGTGTACAGCAAGGATGATTGTGGTAAACTAAAAAAGCAAAGACTCAAATCATACAAGACGCTCCAAGAAAAACACATATCATGTGGCGAATAAAAATATAGCTCCAAGTAAAGTTACCGATAGGAGTAGACGAAAGAGGGGATGCCTTCCGGGGCATACCCAAGCTTTGGATTTTAGGTGTCCTTAGATTATATTAAGGGTTACATGGGCATCCCCAAGCTTAGGCTCTTGGCACTCCTTGTTCCATAATCCATCAAATCTTTACCCAAAACTTGAAAACTTCACAACACAAAACTTAAAGTAGAAAATCTTGCGATCTCCGTTAGCGAAAGAAAACAAAAGACCACTTCAAGGTACTGTAATGAACTCATTATTTATTTATATTGGTGTTAAACCTACTGTATTCCAACTTATCTATGGTTTATAAACTATTTTACTAGCCATAGATTCATCAAAATAAGCAAACAACACACGAAAAACAGAATCTGTCAAAAACAGAACAGTCTGTAGTAATCTATAGCTAGCACAAGATTTGGAACCCCAAAAATTCTAAAATAAATTGCTGGACGTGAGGAATTTATCTATTAATCATCTGAAAAAATAATTAACTAAGTAGCACTCTCCAAATAAAAATGGCAGTAGTTCTCGTGAGCGCTAAAGTTTCTGTTTTTAACAGCAAGTGTAACAAGACTTTCCCCAAGTCTTCCCAACGGTTCTACTTGGCACAAACACTAATTAAACACAACCAAAACACAATCCAAACAGAGTCTAGATAAATTATTTATTACTAAACAGGAGCAAAAAGCAAGGAATAAAAATAAAATTGGGTTGCCTCCCAACAAGCGCTATCATTTAACGCCCCTAGCTAGGCATAACAAGCAATGATAGATCTAGCTATTGCCATCTTTGGTAGGCAATCCATAAGTGGCTCTCATAATAGATTCATAAGGTAATTTAATTTTCTTTCTAGTAAAGTGTTCCATGCCTTTCCTTAATGGAAATAGGAATATAATATTTCCTTCCTTCATATCAATAATTGCACCAATCGTTCTAAGGAAAGGTCTAACAAGAATAATAGGACATGAAGGATTGCAATCTATGTCAAGAATAATAAAATCTACGGTCACATTATTCCTATTTGCAACAATAATAACATCATTAATTCTTCCCATAGGTTTCTTAATAGTGGAATCCGCAAGGTGCAAGTTTAGAGAGCAATCATCAAAATCACGGAAACCTAACAAATCACACAAAGCCTTTGGAATCGTGGAAACACTAGCACCCAAATCATATAAAGCGTAGCATTCATGATCTTTAATTTTAATTTTAATAGTTGGTTCCCACTCATCATAAAGTTTTCTAGGGATAGAAACTTCCAATTTAAGTTCTTCTTCATAAGATTGCATCAAGGCATCAACGATATGTTTAGTAAACGCTTTATTTTGACTGTAAGCATGAGCAGAATTTAGCATGGATTGTAATAAGGAAATACAATCAATCAAAGAGCAATTTTCATAGTTAAATTCCTTGAAATCCATAATAGTGGGTTTAGCAACATCTAGGGCTTTAATTTCTTCAATCCCACTTTTATCAATTTTAGCATCAAGATCAAAAAATTCCGAATTCTTGGAACGCCTTCTAGGTAAAGGTGGATCATATCCAGTCCCATTATTATCAAGATTCATATTGCAAAACAAAGATTTATTAGGGGACACATCAATAACTTTTAGATCTTCATCTTTATTTTCATAGGAACTAGAAGAACACGCTCTTATAAAGGCGTCTTTCTTAGCACGCATCCTAGCGGTTCTTTCTTTGCACTCATCAATGGAAATTCTCATGGCTTTGAGAGACTCATTAATATACTGCATAGGTGGAATAGATCTAAGTTTCAAAGAATCAACATCAAGAGAAATTCTATCAACGTTCCTAGCCAACTCATCAATCTTAAGCAATTTTTCTTCAATCAAAGCATTACAATTCTTTTGTGAAGTAATAAATTCTTTAATATTAGATTCAAAATCAGAGGGCATCTTATTATAATTTCCATAAGAGTTGTTGTAGGAATTACCATAATTATTAGAGGGAATACTAGGATAAGGCCTAGGGTTGAAATTTCCTCTATACGCGTTGTTACCAAAATTGTTCCTTCCAACAAAATTCACATCCATAGATTCATTATTATTCTCAATCAAAGTAGACAAGGGCATATCATTAGGATCTGAAGAAACACTCTTATTAGCAAATAATTTCATAAGTTCATCCATCTTTCCACTCAAAACATTAATTTCTTCTATCGCATGCACCTTTTTATTAGTAGATCTTTTAGTTTGCCATTGAGAATAATTAACCATAATATTATCTAGGAGTTTAGTCGCTTCTCCTAAAGTGATTTCCATAAAAGTGCCTCCCGTGGCCGAATCTAAAAGATTTCTAGAAGCAAAATTCAATCCGGCATAAAATTTTTGTATAATCATCCACAAATTTAAACCATGAGTAGGGCAATTACGTATCATTAGTTCCTTCTCTCCCAAGCTTGTGCAACATGTTCATGATCAAGTTTCTTAAAATTCATAATATCGTTTCTAAGAGAGATGATCTTAGCGGGAGGAAACTACTTAGAGATAAAAGAATCTTTGCACTTGTTCCATGAATCAATACTATTTTAAGGCAAAGACGAAAACCAAGCTTTAGCACGATCTCTAAGAGAAAAAGGAAATAGCTTCAATTTAACAATATCATTATCCACATCTTTCTTCTTTTGCATATCACACAAATCAACGAAGCTATTTAGCTGGGTAGCGGCATCTTCACTAGGAAGGCTGGAAAACAGATCTTTCATGACAAGATTCAGCAAAGCAGTATTAATTTCACAAGATTCAGCATCGATAAGAGGAGCAATCGGAGTGCTAATAAAATCATTGTTGTTGGTATTGGTAAAGTCACGCAATTTAGTGTTATCCTGAGCCATCGTGACAAGAGGGCAATCCAACACACAAGCAAACAAGAAACAGGCAAAAAGAGGCAAATAGAGAAAGAGAGGGAGGATAGAGAGAGAGGGCGAATAAAACGGCAAGGGTGAAGTGGGGGAGAGGAAAACGAGAGAGGGGGAGAACATTGTATTGAGATACGAAAATAGAGAAGAAGCCATCTAGCTAATAACTATGGACCACTGAGGTAAACTACTCACACTTCATCGGAAGGGCTATGGTGTTGATGGAGAAGCCCTTCGTGATCAATGCCCCCTCCGGCGGAGCTCCGGTACAGGCCCCAAGATGGGATCTCGTGGATACAGAAAGTTGCGGCGGTGGAATTAGGTTTTTGGCTCCCTCTCTGATCGTTTGGGGGTACGTAGGTATATAAAGGTGGAAGGAGTACGTCGGTGGAGCAACAAGGGGCCCACGAGGGTGGAGGGCGCGCCTGGGGGGATAGGCGCGCCCCCTACCTCGTGGCCTCCTCTTTTGTGTCTTGACGTAGGGTCCAAGTCTCTTGGGTCTTGTTCGTTGAGAAAATCACATTCCCGAAGGTTTCATTCCGTTTGGACTCCGTTTGATATTCCTTTTCTTCGAAACTCTAAAACAGGCAAAAAACAGCAATTCTGGCTGGGCCTCCGTTTAATAGGTTAGTCCCAAAAGTAATATAAAAGTGGATAATAAAGCCCAATAATGTCCAAAATAGTAGATAATATAGCATGGAGCAATCAAAAATTATAGATACGTTGGAGACGTATCACCTTGTTGCCCCTACTGTCACTGGGAAAGGACACCACAAGATTGAACCCAAAGCTAAGCACTTCTCCCGTTGCAAGAAAGATCACTCTAGTAGGCCAAACCAAACTGATAATTCGAAGAGACTTGCAGAGATAACCAATAATACATAAAAGAATTCAGAGAAGTTTCAAATATTGTTCATAGCTAATCTTGATCATAAACCCACAATTAATCGGTCTCAACAAACACACCGCAAAAAGAAGATTACATCGAATATATCTCCACAAGAGAGGGGGAGAACATTGTATTGAGATCCAAAAAGAGAGAAGAAGCCATCTAGCTAATGACTATGGACCCGAAGGTCTGAGGTAAACTACTCACACTTCATCGGAGAGGCTATGGTGTTGATGTAGAAGCCCTCCGTGATGGATGCTCCCTCCGGTGGAGCTCCAGAACAGGTCCCAAGATGGGATCTCGTGGATACAGAAAGTTGCGGCAGTGGAATTAGGTTTTTGGCTCTGTATCTAATAGTTTGGGGGTACGTAGGTATATATAGGCGGAAGAAGTGCGTCGGTGGAACAGGTGGCAAACGAGGGTGGAGGGCGTGCCTGGGGGGTTAGGTGCGCCCCCTGCCTCGTGGCCTCCCTGTTGGTTGCTTGACATAGGGTCAAAGTCTCCTGGATCATGTTCGGTGAGAAAATCACGTTCCCAAAGGTTTCATTCCGTTTGGACTCTGTTTGATATTCATTTTCTTTGGAACCCTAAAATAGGCAAAAACAACAATTCTGGGCTGGGCCTCCAGTTAATAGGTTAGTCCCAAAAATAATATAAAAGTGGATAATAAATCCCAATAATGTCCAAAACAGTAGATAATATATCATGGAGCAATCAAAAATTATAGATACGTTGGAGACGTATCAGGTAGCTTCTTCTGTCACCGAGGAAGATATCACAAAGCTTCGGGCGGCGAGATACCTGACCGCAGAAATCCGTCACCGGCTTCCTGTCGAGGGGCAGGTTATTCCCACCCCCAAATCCGGCGAGAGGATCGTGTTCGTGTCCCACTTCCTCCATGGGTTAGGGTTTGCACTTAACCCCTTCGTCCGAGGGCTGATGTTCTTTTACGGGCTAGATTTTCATGATCTGGCCCCGGACTCTATTCTTTTTATCTCGGCATTCATCATCCCGTGCGAAGCCTTCCTCCGAACTATTCCGCACTCCGGCTTGTGGCTCAAGACCTTCGATGTGAAGCCGCAAGTGGCAGAGGGAGAGTAGGCCGAGTGCGGCGATGCTACAGTGAGAAAGCTTGCTAGCGCTGTTTGGCTGAAAGGATCCTTCGCCAAGTCTTACGATCTGTGGCAGCAGGGGTGGTTCTATATTACCGAGCCCCGCAGCTCCAAGTGAGCAACTGCGCCCGCATTTCGATTCAGCCCCCAACTCAGCTTGCATCATGGATTAACAAGGGGCTATATTGGGGATCAACGAATGATGTGTGAACCCTGCAGAGTCGCATCCGAAGCCTCATTGAGAGGGACATTGACATAGCCAACGTCATTCAAGTAATGCTAGTTCGTCGAACCCTGCCGTGCCACCGACGGTCTCTCCGCCTATGGGAGTTCAATCCAGAAGGGCCGCGGACTCTTCTGCACTTCTTCGGCGCAACGCCTGAAGGAATGTGGAGATTATTCTTCGGGAAACAAAGGCAATGGCCGGACACCACCGAAGATGTCGGCCTAGACTGTAACCATCCGGATACTCCCGTAAGTACCCGTTTACCAAATACCTTATAGTCAGATACCCAGTGGCAAGATACCAACAGTATCATCCTTTTTCAGGGCTGGATAAAGAAGGTGGAACCGATTAGGTGTCCAACTCCCCTTCCCGAAGACTCAACTACTCCTGTGTTAACAAGGATGTTGGCCTCGGTGCCATACCAGGCACCAGCAAGGGAGGTCGAGAAGGCCCAAGATGACCTTGGTTCCGGAGGTAAGTCAGACATTGAGTCTGGAGAAATCGACCTTTCTTCGCCCGAAGATGGAGGCGAAACAGGACCCAGTATCCCTTCTCCAAGCAAAATAAAAAGGGCCGCCTCCGAAGATTAGGAGGGGCGGTCTTCCAAGAAGGGCAAGATGCCATCGTCGAGCGCCCTGGGTTTGGAAAGTGACACCGTTAAATAGCACCAACATGGGGACAAGCCCTCGGCCAAACCGTAAGAGAATCCAGAGTACTTTGATAGCGTCCCGCTCCGTTGCTATTACCGAAGATATACGTAACACATTCATGCATTTTTACAGGTCGGCACAAAGTTTTTCTGGGCGATCCTCTTCTTCGGGGAGTCTCCTCCCAGAGATGATGGAGAGCCAGACGCCTCCTCCAACCTCCTCGCCCAACAAGGCGGATGACTCTGAAGTGTCATCGCCGAGGGTCCCTTTTGACCAACAAGTTATGAAGGGGACAGAAGAGGCAGTACCCGGAGGTGGAGCACCGACCATCCGAGATTCCGGGGCTGATGATAACAAAGGTCCTGGACTGACTGGTCCGCAGCCGACAGTGATTCTGGCGACGGGTGAACAGATTCCTCCAAAGGATGATTGTGCTCCTGGAGCAGCTTCGGGAAACCCGGAGACTCCGAATATATTGCGGGACATGTTGCGGAAAGCATCTGTCTCGGGGGAACAGCGTACCTTGATGGGTACAGTGATTAAGAAGATTTCTTCTGTGAAGAGCGGATTAAATGAAGCCTTCATGAGCCTACTGAAGGGCTTCGAGGTTTGTGACATAATGTTTTCAGCTATGTTTCATTTGCAAAGATGCGCCTGTGTATAGGTAGTAGCCCCTGATACTCGGGTTGGCTTCCACTGGGAAGCAAACGGAGGATCGAAAAGGATCGTGTGAGGACTAACCTGATGAACTTTGAAGACAAGCTGCTTGCCCCTTGGCCACTTCCCGGACTATGGATATTGTCGATTTGCAGCGGAAGCTTGATGTGGCAGCGGATGATCTTGCTTTAAACAATATGCGTCTGGACGAGTCGCAAGGTATGTATTCGCAGCAATCCTCATACATTTTTGTGGTATAAGCATAATGCTGAGATTTGGCTACAGATGGTGCTGCCACCGTTGAAGTTCTTCGAGCGGAGCAGGCCCGGTGTAGCAATGTTGCTGCCGAAAAGGCATCGGCTGAATTAAAAGCCGAACAAGCTGCACGACACCAAGATGAGGAGAAGATATCCACGATGACGCTTGAACTGGAGAATGCTACCAGCCGCTGTGAATTTCTGGAGAAGGAGAGTAAAGCCTTAACGGCCGATCTGGAGAAGGCCTTACAAGAGGTGAGAGAAGCGCGGTCGGAATGGAGAGTAGCCCGTGAGGAGGTTCGACAAGCGAGGGAGATTGCGACTAGAAAGCCCTTTCTGCTGCAAACTAAGTTCGGTCACCCGAACTATGCCCAGCTTAACCAAGTATGGAGTTCTCCGGACGAGTTTTTGGACTTGCCGAAGAGTTCTACCGATGCGGCGCAGTATTACCAAGCGCAGGATGGATATGCAACGGAGAAGCTTTTTTTGTCACAGTTTGGCACATCAAAGCGCCCTCTGTTGCTCAATCAACAGATGTCCCAATGGGCCGGACTTCATAGGATATCCGGCGCTGCCATGAAGGATGTCGTAATCCGGTTGTGGTCAACCGAGCCTGTTTCGAATAGCTATTTCGGTTTGGTGCAAAGTCTTGTTGACGCGGTGATGCTGTGAAGAGGTCAACGTACATTCAGGGTGCACGGATGGCTTTTGCCCGAGTCAAGATGTTCTGGGGGAAGATGAAGGTCATTGATGTTGCGACGAAGGGTCCACCCAAAGGCAAGGACCGTCCGGAATCGGAGCATTATTTTGAAGACGTCCTAGAGGCCGCCCGCTTTATAGAGGGTCAGTGCTCAAAAGACATAATGTTCGAGTGAGGTGTATGAGAATTGTGAAAGACAATTTTACAGTTAATCTATTTATGTTTTGCTTGAAAGGTTGAATTCCTCCTGTGCAGCCGTTTTGTTATAATCTGAAAGTTTTCCAGTCATCGGCTTCATCCCCCTCATAGGAAGTACGGGGGTGTTCGGAAAAGCATTTAACCACTCTTTATCCAACGTCCTGGTCCATGAAGGAGGTGATAATGCGGTGAACCAGGCAATTGGACTATAAGGCGTTAACACTTTCACTTAGCCATAGGAGTTTTATGGTGGGGCTACGACATAGCCCCTGGTATGTGTGTGGCGTATGGTGCCTTACATATTTGATCTGAAAAAGATCCCTCGTGTGACATGGAGAATCGCTAAAGATTCCATTAAGTCGTCAAGTGGTTGACCAGCTCACACCGCATCATGACAGTCAGGTTTTGGCTTTCTCTACTGATGTGCTCTTCCGGTTTAGAACAGGGCACAATCGTAGTAGTTATCCCTTTACTGCCCTAGCCGATAGAGCAGAACGTAGGGTAGCAACCACAGGAGCCGGGCAACCCAACTATTGACCCAACACAATGATTCAGAGCTGATGCATATAAGGCCAAACTTGCGACGCCGAAGTATGCTATAGAGCTGTTCGGACTTTTACTGGCAACTCATTTGTTCCCACACCAAGCCCCTGGAAGGTTACGCCAAGGTATTTCTGTGAAATAACTGTAGGAGCCATATTTGTCGGGGAAAACAATGCGGATGATTAGTTCGGATATTGTTTACTGGTAACTGAGTGATATGCTAATGATTACTTATGATATATAGATATAAGCCATCCGCCCGGCTATTTGACATGCTCGGGGTTGGAGGCGGAGGAACAGGCATAGTACAGGCTCAAGAAATAGGGAGTGCGGTCTACAAAAAGTTATTTTGGACCTCCTGTCGCACGTCTACGCCGCCAGTCCTCGGTGGGGGGAATCCTTGATGGAAATAGCCCCTTGGGTGAGTGTACGGATCCGGACTCCGATAGAGTCAGTTTTAGATGTTTATCCTGTTCGTCACCTGTTTTTAAAGGATAGCGAAGGAAGAAATAAAAAATAAGTAATAAAAGAAAGTTACTGGAGTGCTTGCAGGCTTGTCCGTATTGTGCTTCTGCCAATGCCCATGGTATCTTGAGTGCGTAATGATGTATGCGTGATACAAATTTTGTAGGTGTGTGGAGTGGGCGGCGGAAGCCGGGTTGCTATTTCTGTTCTAGGAGTAGATGATCCTCGGGTGGAGATTGCTTCTGACCCCCGGTGTTTCGTTGGTGAACCTTTCCGTCATCCCTGTCGCTTGGCGGCCTCCTCCCCCTGTGTCCAGCGTTGAGCTTGTCGGCCTGCTTAAAGACCCAGTAGTTTCTGTTGGTATGATTAGTTGGTTTGTCGGGGTGGCCATGAATCTGGCAGGGTCGGTCCAATATCTTGTCCAGGTTGGATGGTTCGTCTCAATTTGCCTTGAATGGCTTCTTCAGCTGACCGGGCTTGGGGTTGCTGAATCCGGCGTTGACCGCTATGTCGCCTGATCTTTCATTGTCATTGCGACTGTTGTTTTTGCTTCCTTGTGGCTTGCCATTGCCGTCTCGGATTTTGGAGGTGCCCTGGTTGTTGGCGCTATTGCTTCTACGAGCGAGCCAGCTGTCTTCTCCCGCGCAAAAGCGGGTCATCAGAGCAGTGAGGGCTGTCATGGATTTAGGTCCTTCTTGGCCAAGGTGGCGTGCAAGCCATTTGTCACGGATGCTGTGTCTGAAAGCCGCAAGGGCTTCCGCATCCGGACAGTCGATGATTTGGTTCTTTTTGACTAAGAACCGAGTCCAGAGCTCCCTAGCTGATTCTCCGGGCTGTTGGACAATGTGACTTACGTCATCGACATCCGGTGGTCGGACATGTGTTCCTCGGAAGTTATTGAGGAAGGCCTCTTCCAAGTCCTCCCAGCTGCTTATGGAGTTTTCACGAAGGCCGTTTAACCAGTACCAAGCTGGCCCTTTTAGTTTTACTGGGAGGTATTTAATGGCGTGGAGGTTGTCCGCACGGGCCATGTCTATCTGTACCGCGGGATCGGTTGTCCCGTCGTATGATTCAATATTGACAGGTTGTAATCCTTCGGGGAATTCATGATCCATTACTTCATTAGTGAAGAAAAGCGGGTGTGCGGCTACTCTATGTTGGGCCACACTGCGACGTAACTCCGAAAGAGTCCCTTTACGGTTTTCGGATCGGGCATGGCGAGGTTTGACACGTCCGAATAGGTAGCCATCATCGCGTGTCGAAGCATGCTGCCGCGATCCGTAGATCGTTCTCGCGTTTCCTGCTCTATTGTCCAAGTCCCTCTGCAGGTTGTCTGGGTAATTGTGAGCTGCGTTGTTCTTGCCTTTACGGCGAGGTGGGGCGGTGTAACGCCCCAGATATAACTTTCCCTATTTGTACTCCAACTCTTGCCGTTTCCGGTGTTAAGTTATATTTATTTCTCGGGTTCGGGTCTTTGCCTCCGTGTGTTGTTTTCATTGTCATGCATCTCATATCATGTCATCATGTGCATTGCATTTGCATACGTGTTCGTCTTATGCATTCGAGCATTTTCCCCGTTGTTCGATTTGCATTCCGGCGCTTCGTTCTCCTCCGGTGGTCATTTCTAGCTTTCTTTTGTGTGTGGGATTAAACATTTCCGGATTGGACTGATACTTGCCAAGCGGCCTTGGTTTACTACCGGTAGACCGCCTGTCAAGTTTCGTGCCATTTTGACTTCGTTTGATACTCAAACGGTTAACCGAGGGACCAAAAAGGCCTCGTGGGTGTTACAGCACAACACCCCTCCAATTTGGCCCAAAACCCACCAAGCTCTGCTCCATGTCCTAGAGCGTTCGGTCACGATCGCGTGGCCGAAAACCGCACCTCATTTGGACTCTCCTAGCTCCACTTATGCCTATAAATAGCCCCCCCCCCGTTTTCGGATCTCGGATCTCTCCCCGTCCAACCCTAAAAAAAAGATCTCCGCCACAGCCGGACAACGTCCGCGCCGAGCCGGACGTGTCCGGATCCGCCGCCGCCTACCAGCCGCAGCCACGTGGCCCGGGCGAGCCCCAC
>NC_041384.1:434150919-434171693 GCF_002162155.2 Triticum dicoccoides | reverse complement strand
GGCTCGCCCCGCCGCCCGGCTCCTCCCGCCGCCCGCACCTGTCAAGCACCGCCGCCTCCTTCACCAACTCCGGTGGCCGGAGCAGTGTCGGCCGCCGTAAGCTCGCCCGCGACCGCCCGCCGGCTGCCTACCCCGCCGCGACCACCGCCTCCCGTGCGCCGACCCCGTGCCCAACGCCGCTCGCCCGCACCGGCAGCTGCCCGCGCTGGCCTGCCTCTCCTCCGGCCGCTTCGAACACCGCCGACGACGAGCGAACTCCGGCGACCCTGATCTGCTACAGTGCCGCGTCGCCAGATCCGATCCGCGCTACAGTAACCTTAATTTTCGCGAGGTGGTTTTTTCTCTAAGTCCTGAAATTTGTAGTCCAAGTTGCTATGTTAAAGGCTCCGTAACTTTGCATCCGTAGCTCCAATTCGGGCATATAATATATTAAAATGTTCGTATCGACGAGTACATCATTTCATTCCATTGCGTCATTTTCATTTGTGCTCATCTTGATGCCCAAAATTCTGTTGGAAGGAGGCTTCGTGAGTTAATTGTCAGATCTGCTAGTTTGTCTTAGACTTTTGTCATTTTTGCCATGATTATTGTGTGCATGCTATGCCTGTGAGTCCTCATATGTTTTGTTAAGGATTTTGTCTTCTTTCCAGAGGTGCAACCCATGCATTTTTAGGATGTGTATGGTGACTTGTGCAAGCTTGCAAAGTGAGGCACCCGGTAAATCTGTTTTCAGAGACTTAGTAGTTTTCACTAAGTCTGGGATTATTTAGTTCATGGTGCCATATGTTCGTGTTGTTTCCTAGTGATCCGTGCCTCTTTTGAGGATGATCATTAAAGGAGTTTTGTTAATCATGTTATGCTTTATCCATCCATGTCTTTGTTTGAAATTATGGAGCACCCTAGCTTGAGTTAATCGAGCTCTACTTTTGCTTCGTTGTGAATCTGGGCAGATCGTCAACTCGTTTGTGATTTTGCCGATGTTATTGTAGTTGATCCGTGCATGCTATGCCATTGTTCTTGCCATGTCTAGCTTGTATTTTGTGCCTTATTTATGGATGTATGCCTGCCTTGCCATGACTTGCACCGTAGTGAGTGCATCGAGCTCGTTTACATGCCTTCATGAGTTATATTTCAGCATGTCCCAGTTTTCACTAAGTGTGAAAACTGATTGTGTTTGAGCTATGTTCGTGTGCCCGTTAATATATTTTGTGAACCCTTTTGGCCCCAGATCACTTTGGGTCTTTTGTTAATCTTGTTGAGTAGCTCCATGCCATGTTCTTACTTGTCTTAATCAGGTCATTTATCA
This sequence comes from Triticum dicoccoides, assembly GCF_002162155.2. NCBI lineage: Eukaryota > Viridiplantae > Streptophyta > Magnoliopsida > Poales > Poaceae > Triticum > Triticum dicoccoides. The sequence continues at coordinate 434,170,387 of NC_041384.1, read as the reverse complement.
TGTTGTTTTGTTGCTCCGAAGAGGGCTTCGTGATCTGAAATTTCAGACAAGTGTTAATTTCACTAAGTCTGGAATCTGTTTTGCATTTGGGTTTTTGCCATGCTTGTTTGAACCTCATATTGGATGAATTGGCCGTAGCTTAGTGCTAGTCTTTTGTTAAGCATCTTGTGTGCATCCATGCCATGCTTTTTGTTGTCATGTTTGGTGGCTGTAGCACGTTCATCTCATTGCATTTAGATGCCTACTTGCTGTAGATCGCAGACCGGTGTCATTCTTAAAACGCTTGCCTTTTCGAAACCGTAACTCCGATTCCGGCGTTCTTTATATCGTTTTCAAGCGATTTCATCTCATCTTTCCAGTGGAACACTTGGAATTCTAAGTTGAGGCCAGGTTCATGCATTTCCTGTCATATCTTGCATTTTGCATCCCGCATAGCATATCATCATTTCATCATATTGCTTGGTCTTGCACGTGGTTGATTGTATCCTTGTTGCTTGTTTGTCTTGTTTGGGTAGAGCCGGGAGACGAGTTCGCTACCGAGGAGCCCGTTGAGTTTGCTTTTGAGGATCCAGTCAACTTTGACAACTGTGCAGGCAAGATGATCATACCCTCGAAATCACTACTATCTTTGGTATGCTAGTTTGCTCGCTCTTGCTATGCCAATGCTATGATGCCTACCTTTTGCTTGTCAGCCTCCCAATTGCCATGTCAAACCTCTAACCCACCATTGTCCTAGTAAACCGTTGATTGGCTATGTTACCGCTTTGCTCAGCCCCTCTTATAGCGTTGCTAGTTGCAGGTGAAGATTAGAGGTCGTTCCTTGTTGGAACATTTATTTTACTTGTTGGGATATCATTATATTGCTATGTTATCTTAATGCATCTATATACTTGGTAAAGGGTGGAAGGCTCGGCCTCTCGCCTAGTGTTTTGTTCCACTCTTGCCGCCCTAGTTTCCGTCATATCGGTGTTATGTTCCCGGATTTTGCGTTCCTTACGCGGTTGGGTTATAATGGGAACCCCTTGATATTTCGCCTTGATTAAAGCTTGTCCAGCAATGCCCAACCTTGGTTTTACCATTTGTCACCTAGCCCTTTTCTTTCCCTTGGGTTCTGCAGACTCAAGGGTCATCTTATTTTAACCCCCCTGGGCCAGTGCTCCTCTGAGTGTTGGTCCAAACAGTCAGCCACCGGTGGCTACCAGGGGCAACTCTGGGCTGGCCTACCGGAAGTTTAGACAATCTGAGTGTGCCCTGAGAAAGAGATATGTGCAGCTCCTATCGGGATTTGTCGGCACATTCGGGCGGTGTTGTTGGTCTTGTTTTAACCTGTCGAAGTGTCTTGAGTTACCGAGATACCGAGTCTGATCGGAACGTCTTGGGAGGAGGTCTATTCCTTCGTTGACCGTGAGAGCTTGTCATAGGCTAAGTTGGGATTGAACTTTCGAAAGCCGTGCCCGCGGTTATGGGCAGATGGGAATTTGTTAATGTCCGGTTGTAGATAACTTGAACCTTAATTAATTAAAATGAATCAACTGAGTGTGTTACCGTGATGGCCTCTTCTCGGTGTTGTCCGGGAAGTGGACACGGTGTTGGAGTTATGCTTGCGCAGGTTGTTCCTCTAGATTCTCGCTCGCGCTTTGCCTCCTCTGCTCGCTCTCTTTTGCGAATAAGTTAGCCACCACATATGCTAGTCGCTTGCTGCAGCTCCACATATAATTGCCTTACCATTCCTATAAGCTTAAATAGTCTTGATCGCGAGGGTGCGAGATTGCTGAGTCCCTATGGCTCACAGATACTATAACTCTAGATGCAGGTCCAGGTGATTCCGCTCCAGGTGACGAGTACGAGCTCAAGTGGGAGTTCGACGAGGACTCTCAGCGTTACTACGTTTCCTTTCCCGATGATCAGTAGTGGTGCCCAGTTGAGTTTGATTGGGACCGTGTCGCATGTTGGGTTCTCTTCTATTTTGGCACCGTAGTCGGGCCATGAGTGTTTTGGATGATGTAATGTTATTTATGTTCTTGATTGATGTGGCGAGTGTAAGCCAACTATGTTCTCCCCTTTACTATTCATATTACATGGGATGTTGTGAAGATTGCCTAACTTGCGACATATGCCTTCAATGCGATTATGTCTCTAAGTCGTGCCTCGACACGTGGGAGCTATAGTCGCATCGAGGGTGTTACAGGCGGTCTAGTGTTCGGATTGAGTTGCCTCTTTATCCAGACAGAGTTGTCGGCGACATGCCGCATTGTGTGACGATGGTATGGGCTCGAACGCCCCGTCATCGGACTGGTATAGCGATCTGTGCTTTGGGTAGCTTTTGGCTAGGCCACTGAGGGCGTATTCTTCGGCGACCAGGACTTCGGTCCATCTGTCATTGAGTAGGTCTTGGTCAGCTTGAAGCTGCTGCTGCTTCTTTTTTAGGCTCCTTGCCATAGCTATCAGCCTGCGCTTGAAGCGCTCCTGCTCGAGGGGCTCTTCGGGTACGATGAATTCTTTGTCGCCGAGGCTTACCTCATCTTCGGAGAGCGTAAGGTAGTTGTCATCCTCCGAACCATCGCTGGGCGGGGCCTGTTCATCGGGGCTGGCTTGCCCGTTTTCTTATTCCTCCTGCTCGGATATTGCTCCCACGGGGTCTTCATTGCTTTCGGCGCCTTCCGGAGTTCTATTTTCTCCAGCGCCATCGTTGCTGCGGTGTGACTTGGGGCGACGTTTGGGGCGCCGGAACTTACGTTGTGTCTCAGAAGTTTTAACTGGATCTCCCTTGTCCCTGTCGCAAGGCTTTTTATGTGTATCGATCATGTACACGTCATATGAAGGGGTGGCCGTCTCACGCCTGATGACTGGCGGGTCTTGGCCTTGCTCCTTATTGGCATCGTCGTCTATACCATCAATGTCTTCGAAGCCAGAAGCGAGCATGTCGGTTAAGTCCTTGATAGTGGCTATGAAGTGGGTGGCGGGTGGGAAGCGAAATTCTCCATTGTTAGCCTCTAGCTCAAACTAAACATAGATCGGCTGTGAGTCCTTTTCCAAGGACAAGTTCTTTAAAGATTTTAGCACATCACCCAAAGGTGAGTGCTGGAAGATGTTTGCGGCGCTAAATTCGAAAATCAATAACCGAATCTGACCTGGTGGCCACGGATATCCGCGACATAGTTCAAGCTTCCAAATCTGACCTGGTGGCCAGGGGCGTAGCTGTCGATCTGCTCCAGATCGCCAAGTGAGTTGGCCTGCAGTACGAAGCCGCCGAACACAAAATCTGTCCGGGGAGGAAGGTTTCTCCTTGGACAGCGTCAGTAAAGACGATTGAAGGGGCCATCGAACCTTTTGTCGATGTCACAGCGGAACTCTCTATGAAAGCACCAATGTCAGTGTCAAAACCGGCGGATCTCGGGTAGGGGGTCCCGAACTGTGCGCCTAGGATCGATGGTAACAGGAGACGGGGGACACAATGTTTCCCCAGGTTCGGGACCTCTCTATGGAGGTAATACCCTACGTCTTGCTTGATTGATCTTGATGAATATGAGTGTTACAAGAGTTGATCTACCACAAGATCGTAATGGCTAAACCCTAGAAGCCTAGCCTGTATGACTATGGTAATGAGTATCTATCCTTTACGGACTAACCCCTCCAGTTTATATAGACACCAGGGGGATCTAGGGTTACATAGAGTCGGTTACATAAGAAGGAATCTTCATAGTCGGTCGCCAAGATTGCTTTCCACGCCAAGGAGAGTCCAATCCGGACATAGGTACAGTCTTCGGCCTTCATGTCTTCACAACCCATCAGTCCGGCCCATGGATAATAGGCCTGACGCCCGAGGACCCCTTAGTCCAGGACTCCCTCAGCACCAACAATGAGGCAGAGGACATCGCCCGCTCCGCCGAGGCCCTACCCCGCCGGCACCAAGGCAGAGGACCTCACCGGCTTCGGCGAGGCCCTACAGCGCTGAGGCCCTGCCTCGCCAACAATGAGGTAGAGGACATCGCTTGCTCAGCCGAGGCCCCGCCCTGCCGGCAACGAGGGGGAGGATTCCCCTCTCCACTGAGGCGTCGCTCTGTCGGCAACAAGACACGGGACATCGCCGTCTCCGTCGAGGCCCCGTCCCGCTGCAAACGAGGCCGTGCCACACAGAAAACGAGGAAGAGTAGAACATGGTAGGTCGCCGCCGCTTGGGTCCAAGTAAGGCCATCGCTGCTACCCTCCGGTTCAAGCCAAGCTAGGCGGGTTGACCATTGATGGCCGATTAGCTTCTTGGCGGTGACGAGTCGGCGACACAGGTGGGTAGCTTAGGTTAATTAATTATACCTCCAGTGCACCCCTTTTTAGTTGAAGAATGTATGAAATGTAATGAAATCCGACATGCTTATATGAAATACGACCGTGTATGAATGAATTTAGTTCGATTAGTTCGAATTCTTGTATCACTGGCATTGGATGAACATGCAAAACAATACGTACTAGCATTATTCCCAGGGTGATCACCTCGTTTGCAGCAGTTTCACATGTACTCCCTCCGGTCCTTTTTAGTGTGCATATAAGTTTTGTCTGAAGTCAAAGTATCTCTACTTTCACTAATCTTTCTTAGCACGCATCCTAGTGGTTCTTTCTTTGCACTCATCAATGGAAATTCTCATGGATTTGAGAGACTCATTGATATCATGCTTAGGAGGAATAGATCTAAGTTTCAAAGAATCAACATCAAGAGAAATTCTATCAACGTTCCTAGCCAACTCATCAATCTTAAGCAATTATTCTTCAATCAAAGCATTAAAATTCTTTTGCGAGGTAATAAATTCTTTAATATTAGATTCAAAATCAGAGGGCATCTTGTTATAATTTCCATAAGAATTGTTGTAGGAAATACCATAATTATTAGAGGGATTACTAGGATACTTCCTAGGATTTAAGTTTCCTCTATACGCGTTGTTACCAAAATTGTTCCTACCAACAAAATTCAGATCCATAGATTCATTATTATTCTCAATCAAACTAGACAAAGGCATATCATTAGGATTAGAAGAAACACTTTTATTAGCAAATAATTTCATAAGTTCATCCATCTTTCCACTCAAAACATTAATTTCTTCTATCGCATGCACTTTCTTATTAGTAGATCTTTCAGTGTGCCATTGAGAATAATTAACCATAATATTATCTAGGAGTTTAGTAGCTTCTCCTAAAGTGATTTCCATTAAAGTGCCTCTCGCGGATGAATCTAAACGATTTCTAGAAGCAAAATTCAATCCGGCATAAAAATTTTTGTATAATCATCCACAAATTCAAACCATGAGTAGGGCAATTACGTATCATGAATTTCATACTCTCCCAAGCTTGTGCAACATGTTTATGATCAAGTTGCTTAAAATTCATAATATCGTTTCTAAGGGAGATGATCTTAGCGGGAGGAAAATACTTAGAGATAAAAGCATCTTTGCACTTCTTCCAAGAATCAATACTATTTTTAGGCAAAGACGAAAACCAAGCTTTAGCACGATCTCTAAACGAAAAAGGAAATAGCTTCAGTTTAACAATATCATTATCCATCTTTCTTCTTTTGCATATCACACAAATCAACGAAGCTATTTAGAAGGGTAGCGGCATCTTCACTAGGAAGGCCGGAAAACGGATCTTTCATGACAAGATTCAGCAAAGCGGCATTAATTTCACAAGATTCAGCATCGGTAAGGGGAGCAATCGGAGTGCTAATAAAATCATTGTTGTTGGTATTGGTAAAGTCAGACAATTTAGTGTTATCATGAGCCATCGTGACAAGAAAGCAATCCAACACACAAGCAAACAAGAAACAGGCAAAAAGAGGCAAATAGAGAAAGAGAGGGAGGATAGAGAGAGAGAGAGAGGGTGAATAAAATGGCAAGGCTGAAGTGGGGGAGAGGAAAATGAGAGGCAAATGGCAAATAATGTAATGTGGGAGATAAGGGTATGTGATGGGTACTTAGTATGTTGACTTTTGCGTACACTCCCCAGCAACGGCGCCAGAAATCTTCTTGCTACCTCTTGAGCACTGCGTTGGATTTCCTTGAAGAGGAAAGGATGATGCAGCAAAGTAGCATAAGTATTTCCCTCAGTTTTTGATAACCAAGGTATCAATCCAGTAGGAGGCTACGCGTGAGTCCCTCGTACCTACACAAAACAAATAACTCCTCACAACCAATGCGATAAGGGGTTGTCAATCCCTTCACGGTCACTTACGAGAGTGAGATCTGATAGATATGATAGAATAATATTTTTGGTAATTTTGTGATAAAGATGCAAAGTAAAATAAAATAAAAGTAAAAAGCAAAGGAAATAACTAAGTATTGGAAGATTAATATGATGAAGATAGACCCGGGGCCATAGCTTTCACTAGTGGCTTCTCTCAAGAGCATAAGTATTTTACGATGGGTGAATGAATTACTATTGAGCAATTGACAGAATTGAGCATAGTTATGAGAATATCTAGGTATGATCATGTATATAGGCATCATGTCCGAGACAAGTAGACCAACTCCTGCCTGCATGTACTACTATTTTCCACTCATCGACCGCTATCCAGCATGCATCTAGAGCATTAAGTTCATGAAAACAGAGTAACGCCTTAAGCAAGATGACATGATGTAGAGGGATAAATTCATGCAATATGATAAAAAAAAAACCATCTTGTTATCCTCGATGGCAACAATACAATACGTGCCTTGTGCTACCTCTTGAGCACTGCGTTGGTTTTCCCCGAAGAGGAAGGGATGATGCAGCAAAGTAGCATAAGTATTTCCCTCAGTTTTTGAGAACCAAGGTATCAATCCAGTAGGAGGCTATGCGCGAGTCCCTCGTACCTGCACAAAACAAATAAATCCTCGCAACCAACGCGAATAGGGGTTTTCAATCCCTACACGTCCACTTACGAGAGTGAGATCTGATAGATATGATAAGATAATATTTTTGGTATTTTGTGATAAAGATGGAAAGTAAAATAAAGGCAAAGTAAAAAAGCAAAGGAAATAACTAAGTAGTAGGAGATTAATATGATAAAGATAGACCCAGGGGGCATAGGTTTCACTAGTGGCTTCTCTCGAGAGCATAAGTATTCTACGATGGGTAAACAAATTACTGTTGAGCAATTGACAGAATTGAGCATAGTTATGAGAATATCTAGGTATGATCATGTATATAGGCATCACGTCCGAGACAAGTAGACCGACTCCTGCCTGCATCTACTACTATTACTCCACTCATCGACCGCTATCCAGCATGCATCTAGAGTATTAAGTTAAAAACAGAGTAATGCCTGAAGCAAGATGACATGATGTAGAGGGATAGACTCATGCAATATGATGAAAACCCCATCTTGTTATCCTCGATGGCAACAATACAATACGTGCCTTTCTGCCCCTACTATCACTGGCAAAGGACACCACAAGATTGAATCCAAAGCTAAGCACTTCACCGATTGCAAGAAAGATCAATCCAGTAGGCCAAACCAAACTTATAATTCGAAGAGACTTGCAAAGATAACCAATCATACATAAAAGAATTCAGAGAAGATTCAAATATTGTTCATAGATAGACTGGATCATAAACCCACAATTCATCGATCTCAACAAACACACCACAAAAAGAAGATTACATCGAATACTTATCCACAAGAGAGGGGGAGAACATTGTATTGAGATCCAAAAAGAGAGAAGAAGCCATCTAGCTAATAAATATGGACCCATAGGTATGAGGTAAACTACTCACACTTCATCGGAGGGGCTATGGTGTTGATGGAGAAGCCCTCCGTGATTGATGCCCCCTCCGGCGGAGCTCCGGAACAGGCCCCAAGATGGGATCTCATGGATACAGAAAGTTGTGGCGGTGGAATTAGGTTTTTGGCTCCGTCTCTGATCGTTTGGGGGTACGTAGGTATATATAGGAGGAAGGAGTACGTCGGTGGAGCAACAGGGGACCCACGAGATCGTAATGGCTAAACCCTAGAAGCCTAGCCTGTATGACTATGGTAATGAGTATCTATCCTTTCTGGACTAACCCCTACGATTTATATAGACACCGGGGGGAATCTAGGGTTACATAGAGTCGGTTACATAAGAAGGAATCTTCATAGGCGGTAACCAAGCTTGCCTTCCTCGCCAAGGAGAGTCCAATTCGGACACAAGTACAGTCTTCGGCCTTCATGTCTTCACAACCCATCAGTCCGGCCCATGGATAATATGCCGGACGCCGAGGACCCCTTAGTCCAGGACTTCCTCGGTGCCAACAATGAGGCAGAGGACATCACCGGCTCCGCCGAGGCCCTGCGCCGCCGGCACCGAGGCGGAGGACCTCACCAGCTTCGGCGAGGCCCTACTGCACCGAGGCCCCACCCCGCCAACAACAAGGTAGAGGACATCGCTGGCTCAGCCGAGGCCCCGCCCTGCCGGCAATGAGGGGGAGGATTCCCCGCTCCACCGAGGTGTCGCTCTGTCGGCAATGAGACACAGGACATCGCCGTCTCCGTCGAGGCCCCGTCCCGCTGCCAACGAGGCCGCGCCACACAGAAAACAAGGAAGAGTAGAACATGGTAGGTCGCTGCCGCTCGGGTCCAAGTAAGGCCACCACTTCTACCCTCTGATTGAAGCCAAGCTAGGCGGGTTGACCATTGATGGCCGATTAGCTTCTTGGCGGCGACATATAGTCGGCGACACAGGTGGGTAGCTTAGGTTAATTAATTATACCTCCAGCGCACCCCTTTTTAGTTGAAGAATGTATGAAATGTAATGAAATCTGGCATTTTTATATGAAATACAGCCGTGTATGAATGAATTTAGTCAGATTAGTTTGAATTCTTGTATCACTAGCATTGGATGAACATGCAAAACAATACGTACTAGCATTATTCCCAGGGTGATCACCTTGTTTGCAGCAGTTTCACATGTACTCCCTCCGGTCCTTTTTAGTGTGCATATAAGTTTTGTCTGAAGTCAAAGTATCTCTACTTTGACTAATCTTATAGAAAAAGTATGAACATTCACAATGTAAAATCAACTGACTTGAAAGAAATCTAATACAAGAAGTGAAAAGGTACTTAGGGAGTACAAAGAGTTTGAGCAGCTTTTTAGCGTTCCTGTACATTGAAATCAAACACACAGGCCTGGCAATTCATAGGGAACTTTCAAAACAATCGATGATTATGCATCTCAGTGATTCACATGTCAGAGCCAATATTTACTTTGCAATTAAAGAATAAAGAAAAATCGATCGGTTCTACTGAAAGCAAAGGGTGTCCCATTCAAAAATATCAAACGCATATCTTCTTGCTAACATCAATGAGCAAAATTTGACAAGGTTGTCCCATTCCAAAATGTCAAATGCATGTTGTTTTGCATACATAAATGAGCAAACTTTGAAAAGGTTTCCCCATTCCAAAATATCAAATGCCTACGGTTGTGGAATGGGCAGGGTTTGCCATCAGTTTGAACATTGACATGGCACCTCGTGCTAAATAAACCAGCTATTCTTTTTGTGCAGTTCCACCAAAATCAACCAAATTCACACGTAGCTTGTATGATTTCACCTTTATATGTTGCAATGCCTTGAACATATTGGCACCTCCTTTCTTGTGGTGTAAATGAATGATTCGATGTATTCATGAACATTTTGTGCAGGTCCCATTGAAATCAAGCTGAGACCACTGTTTGCACAAATATGAAAAAGTGATTAGTATAAAGCAAACTGTACTACGAATTGACAGTTTAAACAAGCAACCTACATGATCCATGCAGAGCACATATTTAAAAAAATGGAACTCACCGGAAGCAATGCTAACACAATATTGTATTGGCCATCACAACAACAAAGATGGAGATCCATGAGTCCTTCTAAGCCAAAGTTAGTTTGTTCTTGTGGGTAATAATGTAACCATCCTTCAACTGCTCCCGTCTTAACACTACAAAAAAATACACTTCCGTGATGATACGTGTTTGTCATAGTAGGTCATGTTTTCTGTCATGCATGTACATCCATGATGATTTTATGACAGAATTAAGATAGTCATACTCGTGCTGTCGTAGAAGTGTTCCATGACATTACCAAAATTATCATCACGGAAGTGTCCACTTCCATGATGATAAATCGTGTGTCATAAAGTGTTTTCATCAAGGGTGACCGACACGTGGCATCCACTGTAACGGGTCGCCGTTAAGCTATCGGGTCCGGTTTTGGATCCGATAACCCGTTAACAACCCAGACCAATGGGGATTTTCCACGTGTAAAATTCTCATTGGCTAGAGGAAACACGTGTTGGCTCACTGTTTGGACGGATGTCATCCACTCATTGGACAGGAGGTGCCTATGATACGTTGACACGTGGCACGGCCCATTCCGGTGAAACGGCCGGCCCGTTTGATTTGGTCAAAAGGTAACGGGCCGGCCCACGGAAAGCCTGTTAACGGCCTGTTCGTATATCACCCATTTACGGCCCGCTAACTCCCGGCCCATTACGGCCTATCAGAATTAAGCCTAGCAGCTTCATATGGGCCGTCCAATATGATTCCAGCCCATTGTTACTTCCGGCCCATGTATGGCCCATGATGTCTTTCGGCCCATATGAGGCCCATCGTAACTCTGGGCCCAATAAAGGCCTGAGATGAAACTGGCCCATAATGAACAGTGTATCGCTTTATACCCATTAACGACCCACTATTCCGTCGGCTGTTTTTAGCCCATGTTAACTTTCGGGCTTCTAAGGGCCCATTTATTCTTGGGCTCATTTCTAGAATTCGGTTAGTTACGGTCTGTTACTGGCCTATTCCATTTGTGGGCCAAATTCAGCCCATGGTTACATTCAGCCCATTTGTGGCCCGTTAACTCGTTGGGCTGTTTTCATAGCGTTATCAAATACGGCCTATTAACGGCCCGTTATGGTCCACGAATAGTATGACCCATGTTTGGTGAAATGATTATACGCCCCATAGAAGGCCCATGGATCCTACGGCCCATAGAAGACCAATGAACCCTACGACCCGTAGAAGGCCCATGGATCATAAGGCCCGTAGAAAGTCCATGGATACTATGGCCCGTAGAAGGCCCATGGATCCTACGGCCCATAGAAGGCCCATGGATCCTACGGCCCGCAGGAGGCCCATGGTTACAACAGTCGGTGTGTTGCCATGATTATTATGGCCTCTTTACCAAAAATAGGTTATTGTGGCCACTAGGAAAACGCGAAAAAAGAACTAAAGTGACTACAAGCAAACAACTAAACAAGACAATAAGGAAATAAATAAGCAAGCAACTAACGCTAGCCTATTACAGCAATTACACATATTACATCCACTTTGCATCAAAGTTCACCACCAGTGCAAATATAGGAAACAAACTAGCATATTACATACACTGGCCATCAAAATTTGCCACCAGTGGTGGAGTTCACTTCTGTTCATAACTCTCAGACCTGGACACTGGTCACAGTATATGGACCCTGTCAAAACCCAGCTAGGGATAATTTTATTAATTGGTTACATGATCTAATTATCCCTGATGATGCTAACTGGCTGTTATTGGGTGATTTCAACTTCATGCGCACGTTGGACAATAGGAACAGGCCAGGTGGTGACATTAATGACATGTTTATTTTTAATGAGGTTATTGGGCACCTGGGCTTAATAGAGCTACCTCTCAAGGGCGGAAAGTATACATGGACAAATATGCAAACTATTCCTTTGCTTGAACAGATTGATTAGTTCTTTACAACTCCCTCATGGACATGTTCTTATCCAAACATATGGTCTTACCTCTTGCCGAACTGCTTCAGATCATGTGCCCTGTGTGGTGCAAATCAAAACCTCTATTCCCGAGGCCAAAGTTTTCAGGTTTGAAAATTACTGGACTAATTTGCCTGGTTTTCTTGATTGTGTTAGTGACTCTTGGAGTAGGCCAGTTCATAAGAAATCTTCTGCTACTGTTATCTCTGCAAAATTTAAAGCTCTCAGGCAGGCACTCAAACATTGGCACATTAGCCTCTCTAAGGTTAAGGCTCTAATCTCCAACTACAACAAAGTCATTCTTTGTCTGGATGGCCTAGAGGAGTTGAGGCCTTTGTCTGGGCCAGAGGAAACTTTCAGGAAAATTGTTAAGTTACATTTGGAGGAAACTCTAAGATTGTAATACATTTACTGGAAGCAGAGGTGTACTATTAGGAGCATTAAAGTGGGAGAGGAAAATACTAAATTTTTCCATGCGATGGCTACTGAGAGATATAGGAATAACTCTATTTCTAGTATAACTTCTGATAATGGGCAAGTGACCTCTGATCTTTCATCAATTGCTGGGCTATTTTTGCAGGAGTTCAAACAAAGGATGGGATGCACTAATAATACCCAAATGGGTTTTGATATGCCAAATATTATCAAGAAGGTTTAGGGACTTGATGATTTGACTAAGCTTTTTTCTGAGCAGGAAATTGATTGTGTTATTAAAGAGATGCCCCCTGACAGAGCTCCTGGGCCAGATGGTTTCACTGGTCTTTTTCTTAAGAAGTGTTGGCACATAATTAAGGATGATTTTCATCAATTGGTTCATGAATTTTCTGAGGGACACCTTGATTCGGAGTGTATCAACAGTTCTCTCATAACCTTGATCCCAAAGAAGCTTTCACCCGAGGGTTTGCATGATTACAGGCCAATCTATTTAACAAATACCTGTTTGAAATTTCTCACTAAACTTCTGGCAAATAGGCTGCACAAAGTTATTCTTTCCTGTATTCATAAAAACCAATATGGATTTATTAAAACCAGGTCTATACAGGATTGCCTAGCTTGGTGTTTTGAGTACATCCATCAGTGTAAAGCTTCAAAAAGACCAATTGTCTTGCTGAAATTGGATTTTACTAAGGCCTTTGACACTATTGAGCATGATGCCATTCTTAGAATTTTAAGATACACGGGTTTTAATGACAAGTGGATTTCTTGGATGCAATCTATTCTGTCATCTGGCTCATCTTCTGTGCTTCTTAATGGTGTACCTGGCAACCATTTTAAATGTAAGAGGGGAGTTAGGCAAGGAGACCCAATGTCACCTCTGCTTTTTGTTCTTGCTGCTGACTTGCTTCAGTCTGTAGTGAATGATATGTGCAGTAAAGGAACTTTGACTCTCCCAATCCCTTCTCACAGCCAGGATTTTCCCATAGTTCAGTATGCTGATGATACCCTAATTCTGTTGCCTGCTATTGATCATCAGCTGCTTGCTCTTAAAGACATGCTTGATGTTTTTGCTGCTACAACAGGATTATCTATGAACTTTGCAAAATCCCTTATGGTGCCTATGAACATGTCATCTGATGAAGCTAACAGGTTGGCCTCAATTCTTGGATGCAGTGTGGGAGTCATGCCTTTTACTTATTTGGGTCTGCCCATGGGAACTACCAGGCCCTCAATTCAAGATCTCATGCCTCTTGTGCATAGGATTGAAAGAAGACTGTCTGCCACTTCATGCTTTCTAAACCAAGGTAGTAGGTTGCAGTTGCTACAGTCTGTTTTAACTTCAATGCCCATATATTTCTTGTGCACACTTGTCATCCCACCTGGAATTCTGAAACAAATTGAAAGGATTTAGAGACAATGCCTATGGAGAGGGAACTCTGATACCCCAAGACAATCTCTGGCCGCCTGGGACTTGGTATGCCTACCAAAAAATAAATGAGGTCTTTGTGTGCTAAACCTCAGGGTGCAGAATGAGGCCTTACTTTTGAAGTTCTTGCACACGTTTTATAACCATCATGACATCCCCTGGGTTGGTCTATCTGGAATGCCTATTATGGCAGCTCTATCCCTCATACTACCAGCCTCTGTGGGTCATTTTGGTGGCGTGATGTGTTTAAACTGGCTCATAAATATTGTCACCTGGCTAATCCAATGTTGGGAGATGGCAGGTCTATTATTTTTTGGATTAACAGATGGGAGGTTGAGCTTAAGGGTTCTTGCCTCAGTGAAAAATTTCCCAGGCTCTTCTCTTTTGTTATTGATGAACAACTTTCAGTGTCTGATGTGCTTTCCTAGGAGTTTCTGTCAAATTTGCACCTGCTCCTCTCTACACAAGCCTTTGCTGAACTTGAATGTCTCCAAAAATTTACAAATGCTTATACTTGCTCTAAAAATCATGACACACAGATATGGCCTTTTCACAAAGGCTGCTTCAGACCTAAATCCTTTTATGTGCATTAGCATCAACATATTGTTGTAGATCCAATTTTCCAATGGAGTTGGAAATCTTCATGCACTTTGAAAATCAAAATGTTTGGATGGCTTCTGCTCAGGGATTGTTTAAACACTAGAGACATGTTACAGAGGAGGCATTGGCATGTGGAGGATCATACCTGTGTCCTATGTCGATATCTCATCCATGAAGACTGTGCACATTTGTTCTTCTCTTGTAATTTTAGTGTCAGAGTCTGGAATTACTTGAAGATTCTCTAGGATCTCCAGCCTGGGATGACAACCTACAACATGGCTGTGAAGACTAGGAAAGATTTTGGGCATCCTTTCTTCACTGAAGTGATCTTTACAGCAGCTTGGAACATTTGGATCTTGAGGAATGGCAAAGTTTTCAGGAATGAGAGACCTTCTTTCACAGCCTAGAGGCACAACTTTATCCATGACATAACTCTTCTTTCCCATAGGATAAAATGTAAATACAAGGATAGCCTCCTAACCTGGATCTCTAACCTCCCTTAGTTAGTGTGTTGTACCCTGCTTGGGCTGTAAGTATTTCTGTTTTCTTCCTCTTTTTCTCTTGTATTTGACTTGTAACAAGACTGTGTTACTCTCTTCTTGTTTTCAATAAAGAGCTGTGAGGCTGTTGCCTTGCAGTATATATTCAAAAAAAATTGGCCCCAGTGCAAATAAACGCGGCATCAAAACAAGAGCATAACTGAAAGAACTTCAGAAGAACTCAAGAAACGTTATCCTAGGTATCCACCATGCTGGAAATAAGCTTAGCAAGCTTATTAGCTTTGTCTTGTTTGGTACTAAAATCCTCCAATGCTTGTTGTTGCACTAGAAAGTATGCATCTGAATGCTCCAGGGATTTCCGCGGTCCTTCCGCTTCTTGTCGCAGCACAGCTGATCGATGTCTTTCAGCTTGTAGTTGAGACTCAAGAAACCGAACTGATTCAGATAGTGAGTTTGAATAGCTTGTGCAAGCGGTAGTGGCCAGTAACTCGAACACTAAATCAAGACATGACTTTGGGTTTGTCTCACTGTTTTCAAGATAGTGTTCCTTAGCTGTTTTATCAGCTTTGTTGGAGACCAAAAAGGATATCTCACTATCCTGAACCTTATCTGCATTACTTCCTTTACCGTTGCTTAATAAGGCACTCTTCCCCAATATTCTGTCAGCATTCTAAAATAAGAAACAAGCAGACACATAACATGTTTAACATGTACTAGTATATGAAACTCATTTCGGTGAACCAGTTCATTAGTAAGGTGGATAGGATTAAACTACCAAGTCTTCTATTGCCAAGTACTAGTATTACATAATAAAAGCATCAAACAAACATATATCTATGTCCTATGGTCACTACATTGTCTTGCCAAATCAAAATAGAGACACGGTTCAAATCATATCAGTTCAAGACAAAGCAGCAGTGAAAGAATACAAACCGTGGGAAACTACACGGCACAACAAGATTTCATATGGGTACGACGGGTCTACATGTACAAGAACACTATTGGCTCCGTTGTGATATGAGAAGTCAACTATATACATAATTGAAATAGAAATCAACAGAGCTATTGATAAGAGCAAACCTGTTAAAGAAACATGTGTGAACATACCTGTTGTGCCATTGGAGTTTCGATTGGATCCTTCAATTTAAAAATAAGTTTGTATGAGTAAATAAAGTGATACAAGAGCAAAGCGGTATGCACGATGGCAATGGAATCTTAAATTAGAACAATTGTTCTTTAGGTTTAAGAACTTATTCTACATGAACAGAGTACAGTAAGACACAAGAATACAATACTTAAAAAATGAGCTCATAGACGTTACCACATTCTTGGTTCGGGACCGGTACAGAACAAGGCATTCCTAGTCATCGTCCAGTAAATGTGTCTCGGGAGAACGTAATGGAATTTGATGAGTTTCTTTGCCAGTGAAGTACATTTTCTTCAGGTAATTCCGATACTGCCAACAAGCATTCCTGAAGATAGCAGAGGTATTAGCACAGGTTATCTCATCCCGAGTTTCCAAATCGGTCCTTCTCTATAGAGAAAAATGGGAAATTTTGTTGTATTATAACCATCATGGAGGTAGAATGTATGTGACAAAGCAAAGTAATTGCCATGAATAACATTACTTACACATAACTCCTGGACAAACACCTGCAACTGGAATTTTCCTTCATCTTCAGTATAATATTTCCAAGATGGGAAGATACACACATAGTATTTAACAACATCAAATGCGATAGATGCTAAACTTTGATAGGCTGGTTGTGCTTCCTCCACAGGAATAGGCGTACTACCTGGTGGAGTTGGGGTTCGCCGTGGTAGTACTGGCCCTTTGGGCACTGGAGCTGCCTTACTAACTGCTCTTGTTTGGGAGCTCTATGGTGGAGATGGTGCCATGTCAATAGGAACTAGGTTACTATTTATTAGGGTTCGGCTTAGATTGGGTGAAGCTAGTTCTCTGACCATCGTAGTAGGGGTACAATCTGTGAGAGTCTGGGTTATGTGTGGTAGGGTTGGTTCTCGTGCATGTACAATCAGGGTGCTATCTACACCAAGAGGTAGCACTGTTTTATTTGAAGACTGTGTTTTTACTTCGCTAGATACTGGCATCACCCGCTCCAATTCAAATGGCTGATAAACAGGAAACATAGTTGAATGTACAAACACTGTATGAGAGACAGATGCAATAGATCGTGTGGAAAAAGGAGGGCATGAAATAGTTGAGTATATTGTTTAACTAAAACAGATAGCATGACATAATTTCACATATATGATGTCTATCTAAACTGGATAGCATAGCATAACATAATTCAAAGATATGACAAATAACTAAACAAGATCGCATGACATAATTCACAAACATGTTATCTAAGTAATCAGGATCACATGATTTAATTCACATATGTGATTTATATGCTAAACAGAGGGCATTCAATATGATGTCTGAACTAAGAACTTGGTGTTGAATATTACGTATATGATGTCTAAACTATGCAATGCAAGACACCATATGCATGATATGAGCAGTATAACCGTGCCAAGTTAGAGCATACACCTCAGCGGGGGAATAGGACTGGTCATCTGTCTCTGAATCCATCTCTGAGGAACTATCGGGACCCAACAAGAGATCTGCTTCGACAGGTAGCACTGTCTACTCTGAAGGCCTTGTTTTCACTCCAGATTTTTCCATCTCCCACCCAAATGGTTGATTCATAGGAAGAGTAGTTTAATGTACAAACATTATCGACAAATGGAAATGTAATGAAGAAAAGGATGGGCAAGATATCATTCAAATATATGATGCCTGGTTAAATAGGATGGCATTGCCCATTTCACATATATTATGGCTGGCTAAAAGACATGAGACTGCATAATTCCCATATATGCTATAGAAACTAAACATGTGGCATTACAGAACATGTCTAAACTAAGCAGATGACATATATGATGTCAAAAGTAGGCACTACAGGGCAACATATGCATGATATGACTAACATCATCATGCCAAGGTAGAGCAAACACCTTGGAGGTAAATAGGAGTGGTCAGTTGCGTCTGAATCCACCTCAGAACATATATCTTCCTCTGAATTACAATATGGAGAGGGGGGTAGGGTTTGCCATTGAACCCACCATGGAGCGATGTTTGCATGACATTGTATTGCCGCGCAAAACTCTTCTCTTTTTCTCTACATGTTCAGCATGACTATACAATATCTGACATGCATACGAAAAAATATGGTGAGATTATATGGATCGAAAAATAATGATAGCAGGCTGATGATTGCTTTAATTTAATAAAAAGACAGATGATGATTGCTCTACTATTTGTTTCCCACCCAATATGAACAACATAGGCATACCCTAGGTGAACCAGATATTAGACAGAGATACTATTCATTGCTGCCTCCATATGTGCCCCACAACTAATTTAGAACTCAAGTTTGAACATTAATTTGGACCTGACTTGGAGTCTAAGAGGTGAACAGGACGATAAAGTAGCAGGTAATTTTAAGCAATGCATAACATAAGCATAAACAAAAGAGGGCAACCTCTCTTGTGGACCCGTGTACTCCTCAGGTTCATGTGCTGAGTCGATGATGGTGATGTCGTTGCGGTGGTTGCCGGCGGCAGGGAAGGAGATCTGAGGCAGTGAAAGACGGTCAGGAGTCGTGATGTCTGGTTTGGTGGATGCTTCTGTCGATGGTGCAACTCGGGTGAGGTGGACGACCTCGCGGGAGGAGCATGACAAACCACACGAAGTTTCGTTCGTCACCTACCTGTAACTGAAGTAATTCTGTAAGAGCTCATTTGGCTTGCATCATTCTAAAAATGCAGGGATAGGAAAAACACCGGAATAGGATAGGAATGCACGTGGTAAACAGAGCATTTGTAAACATAGGATTTCTGTCAACTTGGGTTTTTGGTTCACAGGAATTGGAAGAGCAGAGGAATGCATAGAATCATGGCCAAAATAAAGTGAAACCATATGAAAGCGTGTACAGTTAGAATGTTATTCTGCCACTAATGCACTTGGTCTTGCTTTCATGCATAGGATTGTGAAAAGTAGGTCCAGGTGGATGTTTTGCTACATTCCTTTAAACAAAATGCATGAATAATTGAATTGTAGAGTGCCATAGGGAAATTTCCCATTGCTATGTTTTTCCGTTGAACAAAAATAGCCCTAATGGATCGACATGAATGTAGAGTAATAAGTGATGCAACAAGTGTACAACCTCGTTGCCATAGCCATGTCGACCTCAGCATCATTGGGTTGGTCGCTGAAGAAGTTGAGGCAGAGGTGGCTGTCAGAGGTGTGGAGGAAGATCTGAGGAATTTGTAGACAGCGTCTAGGGCACTGCTCTGTTGTGATGGATCGTTCTGTTGTTGGAGCAGCTCCGGTGAGCCGTAAGATGTCAAGGCTGAAGTAGCACAAGACATACATCGTTAATCTCAAGTGGGATTCTAATATCATCTCCAATAGATGATTTAAAATAGATGTAAAATTTACATCACCCAAAACCACCTGACTACAACAGATGAGGTAAAAATTGTTGACTCTGAACTTAACTGTCGAAACTGAAATTTACTGTGGAATCTGAATGTTACTGTCGAAACTGAACGCAATGGTAGCAGAGAGGCACTTGACATGTAGTTTAGGGAGGGCCTGTAGTTCGTCTTGAACCTGCAACCCCTGAGCCACCAGCCACCACCGGCCGAACTGTCGGCCCCCGCGCCGCCTTGCCGCCCCAAAACAACTCCCC
>NC_041384.1:434078429-434150603 GCF_002162155.2 Triticum dicoccoides | reverse complement strand
CCGCTGCGGGTCGTTCTTCCTTAACTCCGGCGAGCCCCCTGTCGGATCTCGGGTTCTAGAAAAATCCTCAAGGTTCGAACACTGGGCTACGCGCGAAGATCTCCACTACAAAAAAAAGACACATCCGTGACATTTTGGGTCGAACGAATATTTTTTCTGTCATATGTATGACACTTCTATGATGATAATTGTGACAAAACCCGGTATCATCATAGATGTGGTGGGCTCCTACTTCTATGACAAAAAATCATGACAGAAAATGGGCTTTTCGTCCTGGGCGAGCCGGAGATGCAGCTACATGACATTCTTTGGGCTGTCCATGACGGAAAAAACCATGGTAGAAGCGAGGGGGAGGAAAATTTCGGGGAGTTCCCGGTTACGGTGGGAGGTCGGGGGCCGAGCGGTGCGCGTTTCTCTCGTACACATACGCGCGTGTGTGCGAGGCGTTGGCTCTAACTGAACCCGAGCGAGGCATTGGGCTCTAACTGAACCCGAGCGATTGCACTGCAGGCTATGCATTACTGAACCCGAGCGATCAATCGATGGATGCTAACTGAACAAGATTGAGCGATTCCTTCGCTACTGCTGCTAACTGAAGCTGATCGATGGGATGAACAGTGAGCATTGCGGGGGGTTTGGATGAACAGTGAGTGGTGGCGTTGCCTCTGGATGAATAGGACCCCGTGGTGTGGTGGAGGGCTGGATGAACAGTAGACGGTGGAGGGGTGCCCGTGGGGGGGTGGATGAACATGACTCCATGGTGGGGAGGGCTGGATGAAAAGTAGACGGCGGAGGGGTGGTTGAACAGGACCCCGTGTTGTGGAGGGCTGGATGAACAGTAGACGGCGGAGGGGTGCCCGTGGAGGGGTGGTTGAACAGGACCCCATGGTGTGGAGGGCTGGATGAACAGTAGACGGTGGAGGGGTGGTTGAACAGTAGCCGGTGGAGTAGCGCGCGGTGGAGGCTGGATGAACAGGAGCCCGTGGATGAACAGTCGCAGGTGGAGGCTGGAGGAGGTCGATGGTGGATGAACAATAGCTCGTGGAGGCCGGAGGGGGTCGACGGTGGAGATGAACAGTATCCCGTGGAGACCCGTTTTGCGGTACGCCACACCCCTCCCGATGAACATGACCCCTGTTTCGACCGTAGCATTCCAACACAAGTCCGTTTCCTCCGTTTTGCGGTACGCGACACCCCTCCCGATCAATAGGACCCCCGTTTCGACCGTAGGAGGTCCGTTTCCTCCGTTTTGCGGTACGCTAGACCCCTCCCGATGAACAAGATCCCGTTTGGAACGTGGCCAGTCGAACACAAGGCCGTTTCCTCCGTTCTGCGGTACGCTAGGCCTCGTTTCCATCACCTGTTCCGTCCAAGCCCTCCCGACGAACACGAGGCATTCCGTTGCCTCCCCATGAACACGACGCATTCCGTTTCCTCCCCATGAACAAGACGACGACGCTATTTTTCCGTTCCGACCCAGCCATGTACATGAGCCCTCGCCGTACGTATGCGTGAGTAGGCGTTCGAGACCCTGCCCGTATGTACACATACGTGGCCATATTTTCTTTCTTGCACCCTGGGCGTTGTACGTACGTGTACATGCTACGTGTGCGCCTCTACTACGACACGTGTGCGCCTCTACTACGACACGTGTGCGCCTCTACATCGACCATTATGTACGTACACGTTCGCGGCCAGAATGACAACGCTACGTACGCTTCAACCAGGTGGGTCCCGACTGTCAGGCACTTCCTTGCCTGCGAAGATGTAGCTGGTCGGTCCGAGCAGTCAGGGGGCGAATCGTTTTTTTGCCCGGACGCACTTCCTTGCGTGCGAAGATGTAGCTGGTGGGTCCCAGGAGTCGAGGGCCTGGTGGGTCCCAGTAGTCAGGGGGTGAATCGTTTTTTTTCATACACACTTCATTGAGTGCAAAGATGTAGCTCGTGGGTCCCAGCAGTCAGGGGGCGAATCATTTTTTTCACGAAATACGATGGCCCGTCCGGTGGGTCCCCGCTATCAGGTGGAGGAATAATTATTTTGCTCGTAATAAGGACGCACTTCCTTGCGGCTGCCGTGGACTCAGCTGTCAGCCTCTCCACGTACAGTACTCTTCCGATGGAAGTCGGTCGTTGACCACGTTGACCACGCCGCATCGAGAGCACTAGGGCGGTGGTCTAGACGACGGCGAGGCCTAGGAAGGGGACGACGCGGAGCCGGGGAAGACGCAGCAGTGGAACCCGCGTGGAGAGGAGTACGAGGGTTCACTGGTTCGGCTGCGGTGTGAGGCTGCCGTCGCCCCAAAATAACAGGGGGTGTGGGTGAGTAGAGGGATGGCATGGCCAGCGGTGGGAGTAGTACGGGGCGGTGAGGCCTCCGCGGCATCACAGCCGGCCACGGGAGGCAGCAGCACGCGACACGACTGGCATAGCTTTGGGCGGCTGGAGCAAGAAGACCAGAGGTTGAAGAAGCACTACGGCCGTTGGATGGACATTGCACGATCACTGCAGCTAGAATCGTTTATATTGACTAAGTTGACAAAGCCCTTGGTACGCGTTAACTTAGTAGGCCCACAGCTCGGATTTGACAGAGAACATATAGCCCATTTGCGATTTGTAAAAATGTACAGCCCATTTTTTAATTCTAATGGAATTTACTACAGCCATTTACAGTTTGTTAAAAGTACAGCCCAACGTCTAGCTAGGACAATGATTAATAGTTTCAAACAACCGCTCAAAACAGAATTCAAAAAAAATTCCCACATTTTGATGGGATCCGAAATATTTGTATCCGAAATTTCTAGTCAGGTTAAATATAATTTCAAAATAAAGTTGTATTACGTTAAAATCCACCGAAATATTGCGCGTGCAACCAATAATGCAATTAAAATTTTCAAATTCCAAAAATAATATATTTTTCAAACTAATTACATGTTTGGTGCATAGTAACTGTCCAGTTATTATAATTACATCTCATTTATTATTTTTTAAAGTCCATTTTCTTGTTAAGCCTAATGCATACCTCCTAGGAAAGTTTGCAGCCCAGCGGGGCGGACAATAACAAGTTGACCCGGATATTGTGTACAACTGTCGGCCCAGTTGCATTGCTGATGTTGAAGAAAAAGCTATTTTTTATACACACATTAAAAAAATTTATAGATAAGGAACATTTTTATACACACATTTAACAATTTTTAAATAGATGATTAACACTTTTTAAAACATATTTTTTAGTCAACAGTGGGCCCACAGCGAGCGGAGGAGGTCACAATACACATATTTTTTAAATACATGATTAACACTTTTGCAAAAACAATTAGCCCACAGCGAGCCAATTCGCTCCAGTCGGCCCATAGTGGGCCGACAGGGGCCAGTCGGCCAGCTATAGGCCGACTGGATTCCAATCGGCCTGTTGTGGGCCGATTAGGCCCAGTAGGCCTGCAGCGGGCGGACGGTGTATTATTTTTGAAAAAAAAATACCTAGCGTAATATTTATGATAATTAATAAAAAATGTATTATTTAAGAAAAAATAGTGAAAAAAGGCCTATGTAGTACAGTACAACCTAACATGGTTACTCAGCCCACATTCAGCGACGCCGGAAAGGCCCAAACAAGGAATCTGTACAACCTTTTGAAGTCACGGAGCTCAATTAATAACTTAAGAAAAAAGTTAGATTAGAGTGGAACCTAATTAAAAGCTGTCACGAGCAAATAAATAATTCAACGGGTCCCACTTGTGCGTGTGCGTGTGTGTGTGTGTGTGTGAGAGAGAGAGAGATAGAGAGAGACCCATCGGCCGATGCTCGTAAATACATCTTTCAGCCATATGCATTGCTTATGCTCAGTAAAAACTTATATAGTTGACACAATCATATAGAACATCATAGCACACTCAACTTGCATACAAAAATTTCACGCAGGCTGCACAATCAGGATGGAAGCAGTGGATCGCTACGGGAAGGGCTATGTTGAAACCAACGAAGTCGTACATAATGGTTCATCATCTTTATCAATGATGGGGAAATATCTTGAATGTTGTGCAAAGAAAACAGACAGACAACACAATAAGTTCTCCTAGTACATTAGGTTGACGTACAACCCTTTCTACAAAAAAATCAGGTACAAAATTAGAACAGGTCACAATCAAATGTACTGGCATATCAGTGCTTCACACCCATAGCTCGGATTTAACCAGTATCTGACAAGATTCAGTTGTTACCTCAAATTAGAGCACATCCAGGCAGCCAGCCCTGCCTCTTCTCCCAAAGAAGTAGTGGCCTCCGCCTCACGATGGAGTAGGACCTGTGCCATCCATCGTTCCGAGCAACACGGGGAAAGTCTGACGTTGACTCCTGTAATGGACATCGTCGACGGACCCTGGCACCAACTGCAGCGGCAGGACTTCGATTGATGGATTGACCACTTCTTCGACATGCACGAACACTCGATACAGGTACATCCCTAACATGGTCCGCGGCGGCCTTGGTGGCAACGAATAGTACAACCCCAGTTCCTGCACCGGTATCTCAACACCAATCACCTTCGGTATGGTGGACGGCTTCTTCATCCATGCCATAACTGTCAGAGCCCAGCTGTCTGGAGGAACGAACATACTTACGAGCTCACCTCCAAGGTCGTTGATATGCTCGTTCATGGACTCGATGTTCCAAGCACGTCGAGGCATGCCGTGGAAGGTAAGCTTTGTTAAAAACTCAAGCTCAGAGGGCACCGATCCCCATCATGGGTGCCACCGATCAAAGCTTACCAGCGCGCCATCGCAGAACAAACGCCGGGAAGATTCGAACACACGACTGCGGTCGAAAGTTGTTCGGAACCTGACAAAGAAATCAGCCGGTGGCGGATAGACTTCGACGAGCAAGTCACTTATTTGGATGCCGTGCGCAATGCCAAGAGCTTTGACAAGGTCATCCGGCGAGACGGGAGGCCGGTCACCGTTGATGGTTACCATCAGCACTTTGCCGGCAAACTAGTCATCAAGCGCCGCCATGCCACTATTGAGCGACAGCATGCAGCGACCGAAGGCAGGACGGACCTCCCGGAGATCCGCGTTGACCGGCGACATGATAGTGCGCTTGAGTACAGGGAGTACAGGAGGGGGATTTGGGGGAACTAGAGTAGGAATCGAGATTCCAGAGGTGGGGGAGGGGCGGGAGACTGCGGATGAAAAGGTAGCATGAATTTCGAGCACGCGCCAATATGCTCTCGGCGCGCAAGCGCACGAAAACACCGGTGGCGCCCACATGTCGGCCTAAGAGTCCTAATTCTTCTTTTTTGGAGAGCCCGGCCTTTTTTTCAGGATCTTTTGAGAGCCCGGCCTGAGAGTCATAATTGACCTGTTTGGCATTGCGTTACTACTCGGCCCATATTTAACGACACCTCACTGGCCCAAACAAGTGTACATCATCGAAAAGACACTGAGCTCAAATTATATAACTTGAAAAAGGAGAAATACTCTGAACACTAGAGAATGGTGATTCCCTCATTTAGCCCACCAGTAGTTCGAGACAATAAACAGTTCAAAACAACGATATATACAACATTCAAACACTGACTAGTGACTACTACTAACATAAACAGCAAGACATGATAGTTCATAAGAAGTCTTGCTACACCACCAAAACGCACCCATCTGCAGTGCTCAGACTCTCGTGATCCAGACGAGAATGACATTCTAAACAGAAGCAACTATTACATAGTAAGAGTGACATAGACGAGGATGACCAAATGACAAGGAATATGCATAACAAAAGAAAGAACTACCCATCCAGAACCAGCAGCAAAGACAACAAAGTCATTCGAAGATATGATCCAACACCATCATAATTTGCAACCCCGCTTCAGCGACCAGTGATCCAGAGACACCAGTACTCCACCCTTTTGATGCAACAGCCGAATTACCTATCAACCTGAAGGCTCGAACCACATCACTGCCTGTCGTAATCGAGACATCCAAGGATCAAAGTTAATCCGGATGCCTTTGTCATTCTCGCCTTCTTTTGGCTGCAGGCTGTATTGTTCACAATCACGGGAGTTTGCTCCCGAACTCCTAGGGCTCGCCGTATAGACACAGTTTTCCATAGAAAACAGAGCCTCTCTGCCATCAAGGTCCTTGCCAACGGTGATCTCCTGGTTAATCGAATAATTGAGTCCGAGAAACATAGAGTGTGAACCAAGGCTGTTTACCCACCTCCAAGCAAAAAATCCTAAAGGCCCCAACAAGCTGGTATCCTGCTCATAGACGTAACAGCCACTGTCCGGATACTCGCGTATTACACGGTGCTTGTATATAGTGGGGTTTTTGCAATATAACTTTTCTGGATCATGTGTCCAAATGATCATCAGTCTTTTGCCGTCGTCTGATCGAGCGAGGAACCAGTTGTGCTTCCCTGTTTTTGGCAAAGGTGGTGTGATTACAAAGGGCAGTAACTGTAGGGACACTGCATCATATCAAAAAGGACAGGCATTGTTAATGTAAGATCAGCATTGTTCAGAGTATGAGTAGGATAATGCAAGAAACAGCATTGATATGTCCCTGTTGGAACTGGGAGGAAAATACAGGGAAATGTATACTGGGTTTGAAAATATAGAAGTGCCATGCATGGTTATACTCATGTTATCTGACAATCGATTCTTCATAGGAAACTACCATGTCATGCATGTTATGTAATCATGTTCTGTCCTCACAAACAAATTCTTCAAGGTAACTAACAGACCATGCATTGTTATATACTCGTGTTCTGTGGGCAAAAATTTTGTGAGGATATTATTCTAGCCATTGATTGCTGAAGGGAGAATATAGGTATGTACACATGGTAAGCATTGCAGGATTTCACTACTTCCAAATATAGAGTTCTCCATATGCACATTTACTTCCCTAATGTATGGTTAGATGAAACCAACAGTGTGGTGCATGTTTCTACATCATGAAAATGAGGAAACTAACATGGCCATTGATACACACTCATATTTAGTAGTAGTATATAGATTACTGTAAAATAAGGATAATATCCATATATTCCTAACCGTTTGATTATTCAGGGTACAAATTGGCTGTAATGACATGGTCACAATCGCATGAATTAACTCATTCCAAATATAGCTGATTTATGGCGTCTCTAATACATTGCCATAGTTCTACTCAAATTCTGCTCAAACAGAGACATGCCAATCATCACAAAAATTTCAAACAGTGTCATGGCGTCATCATTAACATGAGAGGAAACAACTTACACGCGCCGTCCCAGCAATACGTGGTGCCATCTGCTTTGTCGATCGCGTAGATGATGCCACTGTGTTCAATAGCATCACCGAAGTGTGTATCAGGTTTGACGATGATCCACTGCGAGCCGAGTTGTCTCCAGCTAAAGAAGGCACCGGCGTAAAGATAGGCGAGTCCGCGGTCGAACAAGGCAATTAGCTTGAAGTTTGCGTAATTCGCATGTCGTGTGGGCACTTGGCAGATTACAATCTTCTGCAAAACAAGGTCCGTCCAACTGACATAGTAATCTAGATGACTTGGACCGCGATGGTAATACTCTATATAATCCAATGGAGGAAGTATAATCTCATGGGAGGTCTGGAAGTTCACGAGCACCACTTTTTACCGTCTTCTCTGAAGGCAGCCATCCAGTGGGAGTTCATGCCGACCCAGTACATACCCGCCAAGAAGTTTCGGGCAATGGTGACCGGATCAATGTCGAGGGAAATGATGTACGGCGACCCACTACATACCTGCAAAGAAGTTTCGGCTAATGGAGAACGGATTGAAGTCGAGGGGCATCATGCACGCCTCTGTATCATGGTGAGCCAATCTCGCAAGACCAGATAGCAGCAAGCAGGGTGTCTTGAAAAGCTTAGGCCTCGCTTCGACGATGGCTGTGTGCATGTCCCTCGAGCATGCAGCCAGCCGCAGGGCGCTCAACATATCCATACACGAACAATAGAGGTCGAGGATGTCACTGGGGAGATTGCTCCAATCGCGGCTCATATGGATGCTGTGCGGTTCACGTTCGGCCATGGTGGAGTTTGTAAGGGGGCTTGATTTACGGGGGAGAAGGATGT
This sequence comes from Triticum dicoccoides, assembly GCF_002162155.2. Classification (NCBI taxonomy): domain Eukaryota; kingdom Viridiplantae; phylum Streptophyta; class Magnoliopsida; order Poales; family Poaceae; genus Triticum; species Triticum dicoccoides. The sequence goes on along the minus strand of NC_041384.1, from coordinate 434,142,524 downwards.
CGGTGCTGGAGCGGCTAGCGAGGGAATAGTGGTACTGGGGGAGGCGAGTGAGGTGACGGTACACGGGGGCACAGTGAGATGGAGACGGAGAAGGAGATGGAGATGGAGTGGTGCTATGGGAGCGGAGAGGGAGACAAGGCGAGGCGCCAATGTGTTGTACAGCGGCGGTGACAGACTGCACTGTGCACATGGTGAGGCTGACTTTGGTAACCCGAACACGCCGCCTGGACTAGTGTCAGGCGCAGGGTGTTGTCACTTCACTGTGAGGACCGGATGAATAGTATTTTGACCATCAAGTGTACCACAGTTGTACTACTACTACTACTACTACCAGTAGGTACATGAGTACTCCAGTATTGTATAGCGTAAATAGGTCTCTCGTGCTAGCATGCCTGTTCACTTCATCATTCAGGTATCATCCATATTGCGAGCAGAACCAAATTCTCGTGCATGCCCAATCAACGCTTTGCCGCGATGCATGCAGTGGTCGTTCTGGTGCATCAAGGACGGCATGCGGATCGTTCCACACTTGAGAAGAGGAAAAATGGAAAGGTAGAACGCGACAGCAGAGGAAGAGAATGCTGGCTAACAAGGCTGGGAGGGGATCGAGCAGGAAGTTAATGCTCCATGCCTAAAGGTTTTGGGAAAACTTGATTTTCATAAGGTGACTTATACTCACCTAAACGGAGGGAGTATTCCTTAGCTAGAGAATGTTGTGTCTCCCACTCACGTGCTCAAAAAAAACTACGACACATTTTTTTATCTGTTTGCATAGGTCCCACCTATGAGGAAGGATGGGCATGTACACGAACAGGTACGACTCATCAGTCTACCGGCATAGCCTTTTCGTTTACTCTGCCTAGCCGTCTAATCAACTGCATGCACGCCACTTCTCCCATTTACTTCTCCATCGGGAACCGAGTCTCCTCGGATTCTTCACCTCCCCTTCGTCTTCATTTGCATCCAAACCCCACTACATTCACATTGTTTTAACCTCTTTAAATAATCATCTACTACTTCAGTTAGACTAGCCATGTAATCCTAATTCTCCAAACCATAGCCCTCCGTTCCACCGGTTCCAAATGGCGATAGAGATCGAGATGCAGGTTTTTAGCGTCCAACATGTCCTCGTCGAAGGCTCGATGCGCATAGTTGCCACTATCACCGTCCACCCAAGGGTTGTTCGGCAGTGGATCAACAATGTATCCAACTCCCTCGAAAAGGTAGAGACGAGGGTCATCGGTCTCGACGCAAAGTACACGGAGCATGCACCTGGGAAGATCCAGCGCGCCGCCGTCCTTTAGTTGTGCTTTGAAGATGATGTTTTGGTGTACCACATCATACACTCGCCCTCCATACCAGGTGAGCTTCACGATTTCTTGTCTCAGGAGGACGTATACTTCTGTGGGGCAGCCATCAAAGGGGACAAACAGAAGCTGGAGCCGTACAAGATTGATTTGAATAGCATCACTGACCTTCAAACCAGAATCAAAATTCCTGTAGAAGTTTGTGATAAACAGACACCATCCCTATTCGACGTAGCAAATTTTGTGCTCGGTACAAATCTTCAGAAGGATGATGAGACGGCGGCATTAAGGTCGTCTGGATGGGAGAATTATCCCTTGACGTACGAGCGGATAAAATATGCTGCCCTCGATGCCCGTGTGAGTTTCGAGATAGCTGCAAGGTCCAAAGAGCTTGTTGCGAAGCCGTCTCCCACAGAGAATGATAACAAGAAGAACAAGAAGAAGAAGAAGAAGAAGAAGAAGAAGAAGAAGAAGAAGAAGAAGAAGAAGAAGAAGAAGAAGAAGAAGAAGAAAAGGCTGCACCAGCAGGAGGGCATTATGGATGGATGAACTATTTCCTCTCTTGTAAAAAAAATTATTCCCTCTCGGTGTATATTGATATAGATGGACTATTTCGATGGTGTGCATGTCTTTGGAACAGAGTAGTAGCGTGGGTCCGCTTGACTATAAGGAACTATTTATCTGCATATATAGCTTTCTCTGCTACTCCTTCCAATGATCGGTATGCAGCGCATGTGTCCGTAGACATGACAACTTGTCCATGGAAGTTCAACTACGGCGACCATCACGTTTCATCTCGCGATTCCCACGACACCTCTCCAACCCACGGCACCACGCCCCCCGACGTGCGCCTCACCCCTCTCGGCCGCACCGCCCCTCTGCCTTTGTGTGCATGACATGTGGGCCACCTAAAATGCGGCGAGCATCAAGTTTCTACCACAGCCACCCGCGATTCCCATGACGCCGCTCGAACCCATGAAACCACACGTCCCCCGACCTGCGGCTCACCCCACTTGACCCCACTGCCCCTCTGCCTACGGGAGCATTACATGTGGACCAGTAACCTATCGGGTCCACATGTTATTGACTCAAAGGTAGGTGTAGTAAGGCGCTGAAGCTCAGTCCCGACGGCCCTAAGAGGGAAATGTAACTCCTACGCCAGGGCTTGTAGTGCTCCCGCAGCATGAACTCGTGCCAAACTCGAGATTTGTTTCTTTACTATACATGCATGCAACGATTTAATGGACATTGTAATCTCAACATGTGATGGGGAGCTCTAAATTTGAATTTGAAACTTATAAAATGAAAAGATTCAAAACAAATAAACTGGGAGAGAGGGAGTATATCGTAGGATGTGTCCCATACAAAATAAGTCCCTTGGTTTGTCACCGCGAAGATGCGGTTAGAAAGGAGCACATCGTCTTCCTACTCGTACGACAACAAATCGGCCGCAGACAGCATGGTCCGCCTTTGACCGCCATGTGCAAGGTTCGTGCTATCTTATTGAATCTCACCGTGGTTCCATCGTACCAATTCATGTTGTGGCCCGTTGCATGGCTGATCCCAATGTTGGACAAAGGATCTACGGGAACGGTTTCACCGTTGTAAATGTTGTGCAAATTGATGTTGGTACCCTCCCGTACATATGCAAGCCAATCTCCACTCGCACCGAGCCTAACCTGTGAAACAATGGGCAGGGGGAGAATTAGGAAATGGACACGGAAGTAGTCTTTAGAATGCATTTACTACATGATCAAACTCATCTTACCTGCTCATCGGAGGAAATCCGAGTGCCCCTCAATGTCTGCATCTCAAGAGGCGTCAACTTGCAACTACGGCCACGCCGCGCTGGAGAGACCCCCAAGGAAACATCCTCGTGCGTTCCAGGGAACATCAAGATGCATTTGTATGAGTAGTTTATCTTGTGAGAGAAAAGGATGAACGAGGGAAGGCTTCTAGAGATACATATGGACACTACTATTACCAATGTGCTGGCCCGTGCGTTGCAATGGTTCCAAAGTAGTAGAATAATACTTGTTCACGTGCTTGAAATATAAACACTCTAGTTTTGATATACATGTGTCAGCAGACATGACAGCTTTTCCATGGAAGTTGAACCATGGCGACCATCATGTTTCTTGTTTCTACCACTAAGCCACTGAAGTTCGGTCCCGTGGGCCCCGAGAGGGAAATGTAACTCCTGCGGCAGGCCTTGTGGTGCTCCCGCAGTACGAGCTCGTGCCAAAACTGGAATTTGTTTCTTACAACTACTACCAACTAGTACTAGTAAGGTACACGTGCATTGCACGCATGAGATTCTGGTGATTTGTGCATTATGCGTCTACATGTGGAGCTTTCTGGATTCTAACATGTGGCAAAATCTGGTGGAATGTAAGGTTAGGAAAGTTTGATTAAGTGAGGCGAGTGTTTGATTCAAGCCACACCTTAGGCAAGCCACACTAAGGCCCCACATGACATTCACATAAAAAATGTGGAAAGATTCCCTTAGGCTTGCCAACTTGTTTCTCTCATTTTGAAGAACTAATAACTTTGCCTAAGCTTAGTTGTGGCAAAGTTAGGGTCTGTTTGATTCAAAGGATTTTCATAGGATCTTTGAAGGATTAGAATCCTTAGGAATTTTTCCTACGTTGGTCATTTGATTCGTAGGATTGAATCATGTAGAATATTTTCCTAAGAATTCATTTGTACTACATTTCACAGGAATTCTAACATGCACTCCAACCTCTTGAAAGAAATCCTTTGTTTTTCATGTCACACAATCAAACAAACTCAAATCCTATAGGGATCCCATGAACATGCCATTCCAATCCTACTTTTTTCCTATTCTTGTGTTTCTGCAATCCTATGAATCAAAGAGGCCCTTAGTCATGAATTAAGTTCAACCATGGAGTCTTCTAGATTATACATGTGGCAGAATCTGGTGGATGATATCCAACGGCCAGTAGTGCTCAGATTTGCCATCTTTGTACCGTCGGATTGGCTTCATCCAATGACCAACTTTCAAAGTTTTTCACACACTATATAGGGGGTATAGATATAGATGTGCAGGTCTGTTGCAATGGATCCAAAGTATATATATCTATTTAGTGGAGTGCACTCTAAACACATTATCTATTTATTTTTCTCTAACCTTCCATAGCCATGCAACCAAGCCACATAAGCTTCATGGGTGCCCCCCACATCATATTATTCATACTACGTTAATTGAAAAATAGATAAATCACCCAAAACAAGATCTTCCCGTTTTTTGTTCCTACGATGTTGTGCCGTGCACGTACCTACTAGTTGTAGAGTGGTAGTACTAGTAATATAGTATTAGGAGTACAAACTTGGTACTAGTATGAGTAGTACTAGTACGGAATGCTCCTACTCTATCAACGAGCCCCGTCTGACACCAAATTTCTTGGCTTCCGCGCTACAGCTAGATCTTCCCCTCATTTCTTTTTTCCAACCCGGTGGAGGGCGGGGTGTCGGTTTGCTCAACGGCGGTCCCACATGAAAGTGAAAATGCTAGGCAACACGCCATCCCTAAGCCATGTGTCGTGCTGGACGGGCCGTGTTGTACTCCCGATTCCCGGGCGTGTGGGGGTGCGACGCGAACGCGGCAGGCCTTTTCCTTTTACCAGCAATGTGCTCGTGCGTTGCGATGGATCCAAAGTAGTAGAATAGTAGTATTTGTTCACAAATTTGAAAGAAATCACTATTGTTTTGATATACTCCTAATATATTACTCCCTCCATACCTAAATATTTGTCTTTTTTGAGATTTCAAATGCACTATCACATACGGATTATATTGACATATTCTAGTGTTTCTAGCAAGATGCCCGCGCGTTGCACAAAGTTGATGGAAAAGGTAAGCACAACTTATAAATTGACGGATGGAGTACTAGTTACAGTGATGCATATAATTAAGCAAAGGGATCGCACATGTCGGTATTGACTGGAACGAGAATGCAACAGCACAGAATTAAGGCCACGATGATGCGATCACAGTGGTGGTTACAGAAGGCAAGAAGAAAGATGGATCCATGAACGTATGACCTCCTCCTCCTCAACTTAGTGCGCCGGGCCACCGACCGGCGGCTAAGGAGCGGCGGCTTTTGGGGCGAGGGCGAGGTGCTTCTCAGCAAAGGCATCCAAGGCTTCCAGCCGGTTGAGGAAGGCCAACGTCATAGTGTCCTCACTGGCCTTGTAGATACCTATGTACACGATTTCCTCGTACATGTGGATGTGTAGGTCGATGAATTCTTGCAGGGCGAGGCGCCTCGCGGCGAGCGTGACCTCCAGGTGGACATTCTTCATGGCGTCGGCGGGCAGTTGCAGGGCCACCAGTGCTTGAAAGAGGTTCTGTCCATGGAGGCCGATTAGGGTGGCACGCAATGAGGAGCCCGGGCGCGCGGGCTGGAGGAGTACGGCGATGTCGTCCGCGAGCTTCTTGAGGACGGTGAACTTGTTGCTGGTGGCAACGATCATCTGGTCTAACTGAGAGTCGTAGTTGGAATCGAAGGCGGCCATCCACCAGCCGGTCTCCAACACCGTCTGGAGACGATCCTCGGTGCCATGCCGCAGGTCGGCGTCGTGGACCATCTGGCGCAGCCGCTGGCCGCTCACGAGCATCGCCGCCATGGGTCTGGAGTGAGCTCTTTTGCGCTTAGTGTAGGTTCTTAGGCAAATGCTTAGGTGCGTACGATGTGGTAGATGCATTGGAATGGAGTGGTGCCTTTATATGAGGGCAATGAGGGCAAACTGCGTTGCATTCACATCGTGCAGCCTCTTTTCCAGGACCTCCTCCCATTACTTCCCTCATGCATTAATTGAAGAAGGATGCATTGGCCGTTCAACATATCGGGAACCGCTACTCCCTCCCTCGTCTGCATTAAAGCCGTATCGGGAACTGCGCCGCCTGCTGTCAAATCGAATACTCCCTCCGTCTAGGTGAGTATTAAGTCATCTTACGAAAACCAAATAGTAAACACATAGGCGTGGTGCATTAACTCTCACGTTGTTTCTTATTTTTTGACATAAATAGAGGAATCAACCAAGAAGAGATGTGGGGCTTGTATGCTTTTAATGACTTGAGACTATCAAACATGACATGTAGTGGTCAGTTCGTTGCACAAGAACAAATACAACCCACGTCAGCACACACGCATCTTATATAGCATCACATCCAATGGCTATAAAAGATGAATGAGACCAAACTATATCTCATCTAGATGGGTTCTAGCAAAACTGTATTAATAATACTTAGTACTCCTGCGCCATGTATCACATATTAGTATCATGTAGTACTATATTTATTTATGAGGTATCCAGATGGCACTGCACCGCCAAGAAAAGAGGGTAACATCAAAATTATGGACTACTTTTTTGAGTATGTTGGTAAGGTCCGGTCATAGTCACTTGTTGAAATCTCTAAAAAGACAAATACTCCCTCCGTCCAGAAATACTTGTCATCAAAATGGATAAGAGGAAATGTATCTAGACGTATTTTAGTTTTAGATACATCTCTTTTTATCCATTTTGATGACAAGTATTTTCGAACGGAGGGAGTAGAAAACAGAGTTGGTGATGATGGTGTGCGTGCCATCCTGCAATATAGGCCGTCGGATTTATATCTAACGGATAGGAAAGAAACTATGGCAATTTTGCAAACATATACCCACACGTCTCTCCATGTTCTCAAATAAGTCCTTCCCTCATTCAACCTTTTCTCTCACAAGATAAACTACTCATACAAATGCATCTTGATGTTTCGTGCAACGCACGGGTAGCTAGCTTATTTCTTTTTAAATAGTTTCTGCGATAATTGGGTTGAAGTGATATATTTTATGTCTGCCCCGAATGATTTCAGATTCACTAGTAGTAACAAAGAAAAGGTTGCCTTGTTAATTAACAGAAAACTGGGTGAAAACTATCACATGAGACTGGTAAAAACAGGGCACACTGGGTTCAGCGTCATCGTCACTACAGTTGTGCGCGCGCGAGAAGTCTACATATCGAGGGGGCTAGCGAGCGAGGCACCGAGAAACAATGTTTGAAAGAGAAACCAATTGACAGATTATGATCAGATCGAGTTGTCACCCTTCTGCTGTCATTGTTGGGGGGGAGGGAGAGAAAGACGTATCGAGAGTGTGCGCGGTAGGCACAGAGGCACAACTAGCGAGTGTGTGTGTGTGTGTGTGCGTGTTTGAAAGAGGAGTAGATAGATTATTATCAAGATCAATGTGCCACCCTACTAGCTCCTTCGGTTCCGGGTAGTGTGTGTGTGTGTGTATGTTTGAGAGAGAAGCCAGTTGATAGATTAGTATCAAGATCGAGGTGTGACCCTACTCCTTCGGTGTTGGGAAGTGTGGGTGTGTGGGGAGGGGGGCAGTGACACTCACATATCTCTACTATTATAAAAACAGAGTTGGTGATGATGGTGTTGCTACCATCCTGCAATATAGGCCATCCAGTTTATATCCGACGAACAGGAAGGAAACTATGGCAATTTTGCAAAAAGATACCCACACCCCTCTCCGCATTTGCAAATAAGGCATTCCCTCGTTCATCCTTTTCTCCCACAAGATAAACTTCTCATACAAATGCATCTTGATGTTCCGTGCAACGCATGGGCATCTTGCTAGTAGGGAGAAGAAGTTTGTGTGACACATATCTAGCTATATGAAGGGATAGGTAGATAGCATATGTGTGAGAGACATTAGTGGCTGTGGGTGGGCGGAATTAAAGGGGTCGGCGTGTTAGACAAAGAGAGCGTGTGTGTTTCTGTGTGAGAGACTTGTAGGACGGGGTAGAAAGACGAATTTAAACCTGACGGAGGGAGAGAAATACACGAAGTGCGCGTGTGTGATTCCGATGCCCACAGGGAAATGAGATATGTATGCGTGTGAGAGAGATTGCACAATTCATTCACGTATCACAATCTAGCGATCATGGACGTGCATCGCTTGAACATAAGTCAATATCTACTTCGTATCGTGGCCAAAGGTACAATATCGATTCAACGCTATAAATATTGGACACTCACATATCACATTTTTCTATTTAAATAAGCCTTTTTAGTTGTGCATGCCAAAGTTACAGTGATGTTTCTTCAAACAACCAATGTAGCTATCATGAACATGCACCATTGTTACTCTTGCATTCAAATTCATTAGTCTTGTATGATTTAAGTTTCTATTTTGAAGTAATATATATAATATTCATATATGAATTCAATGGGTACGCAATTTATGAAATGGAGGCTATGTAATCATATGAGGTAACACTTTTAAGTAGCTGACTACAATATCCATTTCTTTTCATGCACCTCTACACTAACACGTCAATGCATTATGTTTAAAGTAAATAACCAATGGCACTAAATTATCTATTTACACGAGAAATACATAGGCTGAGCGTTTGATCCCTTTTTTTGTGAACGCGTCACTACACCCGTACGATTGGCCGCGCCCGTGTGAACGTCCAAGTTATCGGCGCATCATCTCGAGTTATTGTCTTTTTTCTGGGGTGGACTTCACACCAGTTATTAACTGCTGACGCGTGCCCCATGTACACAGTCTAGCATGACCTTCTGTTGTCTACTACACAACCTTCTTCTTGTAGACGTTGTTGGGCCTCCAAGTGCAGAGGTTTGTAGGACAATGGCAAATTTCCCTCAAGTGGATGACCTAAAGTTTATCAATCCGTAGGAGGCGTAGGATGACGATGGTCTCTCTCAAGCAACCCTGCAACCAAATAACAAAGAGTCTCTTGTGTCCCAACACACCCAATACAATGGTAAATTGTATAGGTGCACTAGTTCGGCAAAGAGATGGTGATACAAGTGCAATATGAATAGTAGATAAAGGTATTTGTAATCTGAAATTATAAAAACAACAAAGTAACGAATGATAAAAGTGAGCGTAAACGGTATTGCAATGCTAGGAAACAAGGCCTAGGGTTCATACTTTCACTAGTGCAAGTTCTCTCAACAATAATAACATAATTGGATCACATAACTATCCCTCAACATGCAACAAAGAGTCACTCTGAGGGAGTCCTGGATTAGGGGGTGTTCGGGTAGCCGGACTATACCTTCAGCCGGACTCCAGGACTATGAAGATACAAGATTGAAGACTTCGTCCCGTGTCCGGATGGGACTTTCCTTGGCGTGGAAGGCAAGCTTGGCGATGCGGATATTCAAGATCTCCTACCCTTGTAACCGACTTTGTGTAACCCTAACCCTCTCCGGTGTCTATATAAACCGGAGGGTTTTAGTCCGTAGGACGACTTCATCATACAACAATCATACCATAGGCTAGCTTTTAGGGTTTAGCCTCATTGATCTCGTGGTAGATCTACTCTTGTACTATCCATATCATCAATATTAATCAAGCATGACGTAGGGTTTTACCTCCATCAAGAAGGCCCGAACCTGGGTAACACATCGTGTTCCTTGCCTCCTGTTACCATCCGGCCTAGACGCACAGTTCGGGACCCCCTACCCGAGATCCGCCGGTTTTGACACCGACATTGGTGCTTTCATTGAGAGTTCCTCTGTGTCGTCGCCTTTAGGCCCGATGGCTCCTTCGATCATCAACAACGATGTAGTCCAGAGTGAGACTCTTCTCCCCGGACAGATCTTCGTCTTCGGCGGCTTCGCACTGCGGGCCAAGTCGCTTGGCCACCTTGAGCAGATCGAAAGCTACGCCCCTGGCCATCAGGTCAGGTTTGGAAGCCTAAACTACACGGCTGACATCCGCGGGGACTTGATCTTCGATGGATTCGAGCCACAGCCAAGCGCGCCGCACTGTCTCGATGGACATGATATAGCTCTGCCGCCGAACAGCGCCTTGGAGGCCGCACACGCATCGGTTCCGACCATTGATTCGGAGCCTACTGCGTCGATCGAGGATCAGCGGTTGGACGCTGCCTCAGGGGCTGCGATCTTAGAGGCGATTGAGCCGAACTCCAGCCCCACACTCCACATGGCCCCTGACTCCGAGGAGCCGGATTCCTTTCCGAACTCCGAACCCCCCGCGCTCCTACCGATCGAATCCGATTGGGCGCCGATAATGGAGTTCACCGCCGCAGACATCTTTCAGCACTCGCCCTTCGGCGACATCCTGAATTCGCTAAAGTCTCTCTCTTTATCAGGAGAGCCCTGGCCGGACTACGGTCAGCAAGGATGGGATTCGGATGATGAAGAAATTCAAAACCCACCCACCACCCACTTCGTAGCCACTGTCGACGACTTAACCGACATGCTCGACTTCGACTCCGAAGACATCGACAGTATGGACGACGATGCAGGAGACAACCAAGAACCAATGCCTATAGGGCATTGGACAGCCACCTCATCTCACGATGTGTACATGGTGGATACCCCTAAAGGAAGCAACAACGAGGAAAACGGGGATGGAAAGAGGGATCGATCTCTCGAAAAACAATCAAAGTGTCGGCGTAAACGCCGACCCAAGCCCCGCCTCGATAAAGACCTAGCCATAGAGCAGGATGAGCCGGTAGACGACGAGCATGCCTTAGAGCAACCGTCCCAACAGGACAACCCGGATAGAGAAACTGAACATCGCTCCCCCGGCGAAAATGGCATTCCGGACGACCCTGCACCGGACAAGCCCACGAAGCAGAAGAAACTCCACAAACGGCTCGTTGCAACCGCACGCAGCCTGAAAAAGCAGAAGCGGAAGCTAAAAACTGCGGAAGATGCACTCAGGATTAGATGGAGTAAAGTAATCAATACCGCAGACAAATACGGTGACAGTCGCCGCACTAAAAGCTATCTGAAGAGAAAGCTACTGCCTGAATTCGACGAGTAGGCCTTAGAGCCCTCGCATTCCAAAAGTGAGAAAGCCACACGGTCGGATAGACGACCCCATGGCCAGCATAAAGCGGCAAGCAGCGCCACACTTAAGCCGGCATGCGACCCACTTAAGGATTCGCATCATGGCCCAGCCAGGTCCATTTACGGGCCAAGAAAGCAAGCTCTCGTAAGCAATGCAGTAAAGCCATTATCAGAATCCGGCACACCCAAATATAGGGGTGCCGCACACCCCCTATGTTTCACCGATGAGGTCCTGGATTATGAATTTCCAGCGGGATTCAAACCCGTAAACATAGAGGCATATGATGGAACAACAGACCCTGGAGTCTGGATCGAGGATTATATCCTCCACATACATATGGCTAGAGGAGATGACCTCCACGCCATAAAATACTTACCCTCAAGCTTAAAGGGACAACCCGACATTGGCTCAAAAGCCTTCCTGAAAACACAATCGGAAGTTGGGAAGAGCTCGAGGATGTTTTCCGAGCAAATTTTAAAGGGACCTATGTCCGCCCTCCGGATGCAGACGATCTTAGTCACATAACTCAACAACCCGGAGAGTCAGCTCGGCAATTCTGGAATAGATTTCTTACTAAAAAGAATCAGATAGTCGACTGTCCGGACGCAGAAGCCTTAGCGGCTTTCAGGCATAATGTCCGAGACGAATGGCTCGCCAGACACCTCGGCCAAGAAAAGCCAAGAACAATGGCCGCACTAACAAGCCTCATGACCCGCTTTTGCGCAGGAGAGGACAGCTGGTTGGCAAGATGCAGCACCAGTGACCCAAGTACATCCGAAACTAGGGATGGAAACGGAAAACCGCGACGCAATAAGGACCGTCACCAGACTAAGGAAAAAAGTCCGAAGAGCACGGTAGTCAACGCCGGATTCAAAAGCTCACGACAGAATCAGAAAAAGCTGCCCCTCCAAGATAACAGGGACGACCTATCCAACCTAAACCAAATCTTGGATAGGATATGTCAAATACACAGCACTCCCGGAAAGCCTGCTAACCATACCCACAGAGATTGTTGGGTTTTCAAACAATCCGGCAGACTCAACGCCGAACACAAGGGGCTCGACACACCAAGCGAAGACGAGGACGAACCCCAAAAGCAGAGTACCAGGAAACAAAAGAATTTCCCACAAGAAGTAAAAATTGTAAACTCACTCCACATAACAAAACGTGTGGCGCCCATAAAGGTACGCGCCCCACGGCCTATCCCAAAGGAATCCCGCCACTGGTTGTCAAAACCAATCATCTTCGATCATCTGGATTATTCTAGAAGTGTCAGGAACCCAGGCTGGACTGCCCTGGTACTCGATCCAATAATTGGCGGACTCCAGTTTTCAAATGTCCTTATGGACGGTGGCAGCGGACTCAACCTGATATATCAGGACTCAATCCGCCACATGGGGATCGACCCAAAAAGAATTCGCCACAGCAAAACCTCCTTTCAAGGAGTAACGCCAGGTCCGGACACCCATTACATGGGTTTTCTCCGGCTCGAGGTTATTTTCGGCTCTGCCGATAACTTGCGTCGCGAAAAGCTGACTTTCCACATCGTCCCATTCTCAAGTCGCTATCAAGCACTACTGGGACGCGGGCTTTCGCCCGCTTTAACGCAATACCGCATTATGCATCTCTTACGCTTAAGATGCCCGGTCCACGCGGCATCATCTCCTTAAAGGGGAAGCAGTGAGAACACCTCCCCCAAGCGGAGGATTGTGCGGCCGCTTTAACAGCCCCACAATACAATGGCTTCACCAGCCAGAACATCGGAACAGGTCATTAAGACCACGGACACGGATAGACGAGTCCGGCACAAAAGTATCGCTGATAAAGGCTTAGTGGCCATATACCCCTGCACTAGGGGCTTCACACGTATAAAATAAGAGACAATAAAGCTCAATTTTTCATATTTTACTTTACACTTTGTTTATTTCATATAACTTTTGTTCGGCACACCCTTTTTTCAACTTAGTTGCTCTCTTTTTATAGATGAACGTCGTGCTGCGCCCGTCCTGGATACGGCACAACGGAGACACAGGCGCAGACGTGCAGTAGGGACCCGTTCCAAGGACTCTTTTCAGATTAAGACCCTGCATAAACCTTTTTTACTGTCTCTTGTTGATACACATCCCCTGGTTCTATGACCAAGGAGGAGGCTGGCGTCTTGGCATGTGGCCACGTCAGAATTCTTGCGCGTACCTAGACACTAGGGGCTTATACCTTAGAGCGTTACCTCGCCCGCTCTCATAATGACCGAATACCTTAGGGAGTGTTCGGCGTCGCGAGTTTGGCCTTATATGAATCAGCTCCGAGTCATGATTTTGGTCAAATGTTGGGTTGCCCGGCTCCCATGTTCGGCCGCCTTACGTTCCGCTCTATCGGCTAAGGCGGCACCAGGAGAACTACTGCGATTGTGCCCTGGTTCGGCCAGGCGAGCACCTCAGTAGAGAAAGCCGAAAACTGACTGTCATGATATGGCATGAGACTGGTCAACCACTTGATGAATCTCCGGAATCTGTAGGATTCCTCCGCATTAACGAAGGCCATTTCCCGGCCAGGCACATACGTGCCCCGAATTCGGGCGAGCGCAGTCGCCACCAGGGGCTACCTAAATAGTCCCATTGTCAAGCTCCTATGGCTAAGTGAAAGTGTTAAAGCATTATAGTCCGGTTGCCTAGCTCGCTGCGTTATCACCTCCTTTGTAGGACCAAGACATTGGATTAAGTGTGAAAATGCGCCTTCTGCGAGCACCCCCGCACTATGTGCGTGGGGGCTGAAGCCAACGACTGTAATCTTTCAGATTTTGTATATATATATCTTACAACGGCCGCACAGGAGGTGTTCCAAATACTTGAAGGCACAAGTATAAAAGGCTACTACAATTCATCAAAGTATTGCTTTATAATTACATATGCTATCAGAACATAGCATCCTTCGAGCACTGCGTCTCTATTAAACGAGCGCCTTCAAGGACTTCCTGAAAATAGTGTTCGGAGGGTACTCGGCTTTTGTCCGAATCTTGGGATGCAACAACAGTGGTCTCCATCTCTGCCCATTATGTCTTTACACGGGCAAGAGCCATCCGTGCGCCCTCTATGCATGCTGACCTCTTCATCACATTGATACGTGGCACCGCGTCAAGGAATTGCTGCACCAAGCTGAAATAACTCTTCGGCTCCGATCTCCCCGGCCACAGATGACCCATGACGTACTTCATGGCGAGTCTGGACAATCTATTCAGTTCGGCCCATTGAGCCAGACGATCGTCCACTGCCAGTGGACGCTCTGGATTCTGGAACTGCGACCAGAAAAGCCTTTCCACTTCGTGATCTTCTAGATCTCGAAAGTATTCGGTCGCATCAGCATCACTCGCTGCCAAATCCAGATATGTGTCCTCCGCACTCCACATCCGGTCCAACGGAGCAAACTTCGGATCGCAAAACTTCCTCTGCAGCATAAAGGGATTTCCAGCCGCAATCTGTCCGGCCTGACGCAGCTCCTCCTTCGCAGCTCTCATCACAGAGCGAGCGTCCTTGGCATCAGCAATGGCCTTCTCTAAGTCCGTCTATCTCGCCCGGTCTTCTTTCTCAAGAAACTTGCAACGGTCAGCAGCACTTTTTAACTTCACGGCCATCACGGCCATCTCCTTCTTGCTTCGGCAGTGAGCAGCCTGTTCGGCTCTTAGCTCTTCAAGGAACTTCTCGGCAGCCGCATCACTTTTCCTGGCTTGTTCCTTAGCTCGGGCAAGTTCCGCCCGAAGACTCTCCACGGCGGCCGCACCATCTGCGTCAAGCACACACATTGTAAGATACTGGCATAAAGCTCCTCTTACCAGATGCCGCCCGAGGAATTGCATACCTTGAGCCTCATCAAGCCGCTCATTGACGAGCGCGATGTCGGCATCTGCCACATCAAGTTGCCGCTTTAGTTCGGCAAAATCATCAGTTCGGCTCGATTCCGGACACTTCACCACCTGTATACAAAGGCGGCATTTTAGACCTGGGATTATGATCCTCTGTGCACCATCAATTTTGACAACGCACAGAGTCTCAGGGGCTACTATCTACACAGGGCGCATCTTGTTTATGCGCAACTGACAAAGAAGTACATTACCAAACGTACCTCAAAACCTGTCAGCAAACTTCTGACGGCCTCATGCAATCCGCTTTTCGTGGACGAAATCCTTCCAATCACCGTACCCATCAATGCACGGTGCTCCTCTGAGATAGAAGCTCGCCCCAGCAGAATCATCAGCTCCTCCGACCGCGCATCGGACGGTGCCGGACTCGTCCTATGACCTCCGTCGAAGGTCAGACACGGAGAACCTTGGGGGGACATATGGCTACCTTCCACCCCTGCCGGATTCAGAGAAACCCTCCGCGACGACACCTCAGGGTTGCCCGCCTCGCCAGGCGGTACGGCAGGGGGAGGCATTCCACTCTCCATCATCTCTGGAAGAAGATTCCCCGAAGACAAGCTCTGCTGAGAAGGGCTGAGGTCCGAGCTACAAAGTAAAATTTCGGTTAATCTTCTCAGATAAAAAGCAAGGATTTCTCTCATCCCTCTAAAGGAATATCTTTCTCTACTTACAGCTCGCTGGAGGGCTGATCCCTTTGAGGGCATAGTTCGGCCGAGGATCTCCCCGGCGTCGGACCCTCTGACGAGGGCTTTTTCCCCTGCTTTCAGGCCATGGTCTCCGGGTCGTCAGAGGCGACCCTCTTCTTCCCCTTAGGAGAGGAATTGTCGGTTCTTCCCTTCGGAGCAGCCTCCTTCGAGGAGGCCATAGTTTCCTTGTCCTCCCCCTCACTTCCCTCCAAAGGCACGATCTTCAACATCCTGACTAGCACGGGATCCGGCCTGGTCTCAGGAAGGGGAGCCGGACACCTGATCAGCTTTGCCTTCGCTATCCACTCCTGTTTAAAAGGACAACTCTTTTAGGGGCGAATTTATGACAATTTTACGGATAGCGAGTCCGGGCACAAGGTTACTTACTTGAGTATCCGGGCGATTGTAGCTTAAACCTGCGTCCTCGGTCAAATCCGGACACATTGCTTGTGATCCGAAGAACATTTTATACATCTCAACGGGCGTTGCGCCCATAAAATGCTGGAGAGCTCGTGGTCCCTCCGGATTAAACTCCCACAGACGAAGGGAGCGACATTTGCCGGGCAGTGTTCGGCGAATCAGCATGACCTGCGTCACCTTGACCAGGTTGAGGTCTCTTTCTAAGAGATCCCTAATGCGGCCCTGCAAGAAGGGCACGTCTTTGGATAACCCCCAATCTAATCCTTTGATGACCCATGACGCTAGCCGTGGTGGGGGACCCGAGCGAAAGGCAGGAGGCGCCACCCACTTGGCGCTCCTCGGAGTGGTGATATAGAACCACCCTCGTTGCCACAAGCCGAGCTCCTCTTGAAAGGAGCCCTCGGGCCATGGAGCATCAGCATTCTTACTTACGACAGCGCCTCCGCACTCTGCATGCCGTCCCTCGATCATCTTCAGCTCCACTCCAAAAGTCTTGAGCCATAATCCGAAGTGAGGAGTAACATGGAGGAACGCTTCGCACACAACGATGAATGAGGAAATGTGGAGGATGGACTCCGGAGCTAAGTCATGAAATTCCAGCCCATAATAGAACATCAACCCCCTCACGAAGGGATCCATCGGGAAGCCTAACCCCCGAAGGAAGTGAGACATGAACACTACACTCTCACCGGGCTGGGGACTGGGAATAGCCTGCCTTTGAGCAGGCAACCTATGCAAAATTTCAGCGGTCAAGAACTTAGCCTCTCTCAACTTTAGCACGTCCTCCTCCGTGACGGAGGAGGGCAACCATCGGCCTTGAAGGTCGGAACCGGACATTGTCGATGGTCTGAAGCGCCTGGAATCTGGAGCCTAGGGTGTTGGAACTCGAGGCGACGGGCGAACTTGTTTTGAGATTGGAGAAAAGGAGTAAGGCCTTGGTCTCTTTATAAGAGGTTGAATACCAGGAGCCCTCCCCGTAACCGTTTGGGACTCGCCTTTAATCGAGAAGACATGCTAACGGGCACAATTGGGTTACCCATGTCTGTATTGATGAGAATCCGGTAAATAAAGGGGACACCATCTCTGTTTTGACAAGACATGCCAAGGAAACCGCCTCGCAAAACACGCTGAGGTGGAAAAGTGAAAACGATTTGAATAAAGGCTTGGCCGTAGTGTGATGTCACGCTGCGGAATACGTCAACGGATTAGATTTGTGTTAATATTATTCTCTCTGTGGCAGTACGTGGAAACTTATTTTGCAGAGCCGGACACTACTCTTGGTGTTTACAAACTTTTATGAAGAATTTGGAGGAGGAACCCGGCTTGCAATGCCGAAGACAATCTACGCGCCGGACTCGTCGTCATTGAAGCCTGGTTCAGGGGCTACTGAGGGAGTCCTGGATTAGGGGGTGTTCGGGTAGCCGGACTATACCTTCAGCCGGACTCCAGGACTATGAAGATACAAGATTGAAGACTTTGTCCCATGTCCGGATGGGACTTTCCTTGCGTGGAGGGCAAGCTTGGCGATGCGGATATTCAAGATCTCCTACCATTGTAACCGACTTTGTGTAACCCTAACCCTCTCCGGTGTCTATATAAACCGGAGGGTTTTAGTCCGTAGGACGACTTCATCATACAACAATCATACCATAGGCTAGCTTTTAGGGTTTAGCCTCATTGATCTGGTGGTAGATCTACTCTTGTACTATCCATATCATCAATATTAATCAAGCAGGACGTAGGGTTTTACCTCCATCAAGAGGGCCCGAACCTGGGTAAAACATCGTGTTCCTTGCCTCCTGTTACCATCCGGCCTAGACGCATAGTTCGGGACCCCCTACCCGAGATCCGCCGATTTTGACACCGACACACTCCAAAGTCACTAATAGCGGAGAACGAACAAAGATATTATGGTAGGGTATGAAACCACCTCAAAGTTATTCTTTCCAATCAATCCGTTGGGCTATTCCTAGAAGTGTCACAAACAGCCCTAGAGTTCATACTAGAATAACACCTTAAGACACAAATCAACCAAAACTCTAATGTCATCTAGATACTCTAATGTCATCTCAAGTATCCGTGGGTATGATTATACGATATGCATCACACAATCTTAGATTCATCTATTCAACCAACACATAGAACCTCAAAGAGTGCCCCAAAGTTTCTACCGGCGAATCACGACGAAAACGTGTGCCAACCCCTATGCATAGGTTCATGGGAGGAACCCGCAAGTTGGTCACCAAAACATACATCAAGTGAATCACGTGATATCCCATTGTCACCACAGATATCCACGGCAAGATATACATCAAGTGTTCTCAAATCTTTAAAGACTCAATCTGATAAGATAACTTCAAAGGGGAAACTCAATTCATTACAAGAGAGTAGAGGGGGGAAAACATCTTAGGATCCAAATATAATAGCAAAGCTCGCGATACATCAAGATCGTATCATCTCAAGAACACTAGAGAGAGAGAGAGAGAGATCAAACACATAGCTACTGGTACATACCCTCAGCCCCAAGGGAGAACTACTCCCTCCTCGTCATGGAGAGCATCGGGACGATGAAGATGGCCACCGGAGAGGGATTGTCCCCTCCGGCAGGGTGCCAGAAAGGGTCTAGATTGGCTTTCGGTGGCTACGAAGGCTTCTGGCGGCAGAACTCCCAATCTATTGTGCTCCCGGATGTTTTAGGGTATATGGAGATATATAGGCCGATGAAGTACGTCGGTGGACCGAAGGGGGGCACGAGCCAGGGGGGCGCGCCCCCTGCCCTCCCGAGCTCCTCCTTCATCTTCTGACGTAGGGTCCAAGTCTATCCGGTAGGTTTCCTTCCAAAAATAACTTCTCCAGTTGATTTCGTTCCGTTTCGACTCCGTTTGATATTCCTTTTCTTCGAAACAGTGAAATAGGCATAAAATAGCAAATCTGGGCTGGGCCTCCGGTTAATAGGTTAGTCCCAAAAATAATATAAACATGGAAAATAAAGCCCAGTATTGCCCAAAACAGTAGATAATATAGCATGGAGCAATCAAAAATTATAGATACGTTGGAGACATATCACCTTCCCGCTAGCACGGTCCAAAATTAGTTGAAACTGGATACGAACGATCCCGCGGGCGGCAAAATCTCCCGCCTCCTTCTAAATTTTTTGCCACCTTAGTCTTTAGCATGCGAAATCCCCCTTTTGTCCTTGGTGCACGGAGACCAACAGTTACAATACCGCCCTCATCTACATGATAGGTTGGGGCTACTTTGGTAACTTCCGGTTCCCCCACTACACGGCACCCCCATTTCCTCTCCCCCTCCCGCAAAAATGACTAACTCCACAGCACCAGAGCATCTTACATCACGCCGTCCGTACTTCATCGCCCTTTCTCCCCTCCCCTCTCGAAACCCTAGACTGCTCATCCACCGGCGTACCATAGCCCATTCACTGCCAGCGGCGTCCACCTCGCCAGATCTGCTTCTATGGCCTCATGTACCCCTATCACCTCCCCTAGAAACAAGTAGACTGCTCATCCACCACTTTACCACAGCCCATTCAATGTCGGCCTTGTCCACGGCGTCGGATCTGCTTCGTCGGTACTCTCGTCAACCGCCGCGCATCTGCAACGGCTCATTCGTACTCCCCACCGGAGACGGTTCGTCCACACCCCCCGGAGCCGCTCCACCGACGCCCCCGTCGACGGCCTCTGATCCTCTTCGCCGAAACCTTCCTCAACCCTACCGGAGCCACTTCGCCGACACCTTCCTCAACCCTATCGGAGTAGCTTCGCCTATATCATTCTCAACCCTACCGGGGCCGCTTTGCCAACTCAGAAGTCCACGGCCTCAGATCCGCTTCCTCGCACCCTCATCCAACCTACCGGAGCAGCTTCTGATGCCCCATCCACGGCCGCAGATCCGCATCGTCTACACCATCCTTAACCCAACCACCGGAGCAGCTTCACCTATGCCCTCGTCCACGGCCATAGATCCGCTTCGTCCACACCGTAGTCCACCCTACCGGAGCCGCTCCACAAACACCCTACTCGATGGTTCTATATCTCCTTACCGGACCCCGATAGCCAGCGCAGCGTCATCACCCTCGACATTTCTAACCTGATTCCCACAGTCTAGAGAGATGCCAAGCACCCGCCACGGCCTAGGTACTTGTCACCTTTAAACCCGTCCAGCATCAGCTGCCCGATGTACTTCAAATATACTAACCGGTCGCTGTTACCTGTTATGCAGCTGGCAAAAACTACAAGGACGATGTTTCTTCTGGATCTAACAGCTTGGCCAACCAAGATCCTGGACTGAGGCATTGCTATGATCTTGTAAGCGCGTCTCTCTCTCTCTTGTATTGTTCTATGCCTGCCAGCGTGCTTTGCTAGGATTTTCGACCAGTAATCCCTTTGTGCAGACAATGATTTCTACTACTGGCTGCTAAATTTGATATGTAGATGTCATACATGATATTACCTCGTACCTCCGTTCCTAAATATAAGTCTTTCTAGAGATTCCACTATAGGCTACATACGGAGCAAAGTGAGTGAATGTACACTCGAAAATGCATCTATATACATCTGTATGTGGTCCATACTGGAATTTCTACAAAGACATATATTTAGGAACAGGGGCAGTACATTACACAAAATCGTAGGTGGCATGTAGGAATTCCAGTGCACTACATTAGGCTCCCTTAGAGTGCCTGCTAGTCCAGCATACAAAGTCATGGCTAGTTTATGGTACGCACATAATCGTTAATTGGTGGTTTAAATATGCGCAAGGGATATGCAATGTAGTATCATGTAGAGATGTCTGAAATTAGCCGTGTCAACTTGCAGATAGGATTACACAATGAAAAAGTACAAGATGTATGTGGCAATTTCATGGAACATCGCAAAAAAAAGGAGAGGCGGCGGTGAGCCTATACAGTGTGCCACGGTACGTCACTCCTCCATTGCAATCATCGTGACATGTTATTTGTATGCCAGTTCTATTAGCCAAGTTTCATAGGGATAGTTATTACGAGTTATCCTAAGAAAATAAGCACTTGTGAATATAAGCTCCATGTAATAAGCCAACCAGTTATTTTCATTGTGTTTTCAGTTTTCTTTGGTATGATCAGTGGAAAGTCTAGATTGCATTATATTTTTTTCATTTTTCTGCCCATATGGAAATTAATTTGACTTGCAAACATCACAAATTGAACCCAGTGCAGTAATTAATATGATAGGAAAACAGACCATCACTATTTGCTCAAAATGCAAATACAAAGATACCATCTACTTGGCACAATCTACTTTGGTCAATGTTTTCCATAGAGATCCCATTGCCTAATTTAAACGAAGAACGCATGACCCACATTTAAATGAAGAACAATTATTTATTGAAATTCAATGGTCCAAGTGGCTGGTTATTATCGTATAGCAGCACCACCTGAAAGCATCATATAGCAGCAGCAACAACTCATAGCAACTCATCATACTGCAGCAGCAGCAATCTGCAATTCATCATATACTAGCAGCAGCTCATAGCAATTCATCATATAGCAGCAGCAGAAGCAGCTCATAGCAATTCATCATATAGCAGCAGCAGAAGCAGCTCATAGCAATTCATCATATAGCCGCAGCAGGAGCAGCTTGTAGCAACTCATCATATAGCAGTAGCAGGAGAAGCTTGTAGCAACTCATCATATAGCAACAGCAGCAGCTCATAGCAATTCATCATATAGCAGCAGCAGCAGCTCATAGCAACTCATCATACAGCAGCAGCAGCTCATAGCAATTCATCACATAGCAGCAGCAGGAGCAGCTCATATCAATGCATCATATAGCAGCAGCAGAAGCAGCTCATAGCAATTCATCGTATAGTGGAAAGGGGAGAGGAGATGCAAGCGGGCAGGGCAATGAATGCTTGCGTGTTTGTTTTTACTTGAGGGACAGGTGTGACACGGGCGTCAGTAGTTGCATTTTGAGTGTAATATAGGCAGACAACAGAGTCATTTCACTATTCCCCTTCCCTTCAATTTTTAGTGAGGTTCTACCCGAAACACCCCCCTCCAAAGCGAAATTAGTTAAGCCCAAGCCCATAACTCAAAAATGACTTATTTACATCTTTTATGGCTTATTTTGAAAATATGCCCTGAAAAGGCATAATCGAACTGGCCCTTAACCTGCAATTCAATTGTGCGTGCAATGATGAATCACTCCTGCCTGCTATCTGTACATTTAGGCATGATCATACATGGCATAACCTAATACATGTGCATTCCATTGTAGAATCTGGAATATGCAATGTTTATGTTAGTTCATACGTTGCACATGATGTTTAAATGCCCCTTAAATCTGGTCAGTCAAGTGATGGTCTTTGAGCCTCCTTCTTTGCTTCTTTTCTTGATATGTAAGATTTGCTCACACATCTGCTCAATTGCTTGTTTGCATCAGCCAGCCATACTAGGACTATTTGCTTTGATTACTTGTTGTTCTTGACATAACACTCTAACAGAGCTTGTCAACGATTTAAACACTAAGGGCTGCTGTAGTGGGGCCTTGTCTAACGCATAGGTGACATAAAGGTTTGGTTGTACACTACAGTAGGCTCTCCAAGAGTACCTGGAGATCCAGTTCGAAGGTATGCCTAGTTTTTACATAGTGCAGACATAGTAAATGCTCATTTCATTGTGTGCAAGTGCAAGAGATGCTGCATGTTTCATTATGTGGTGTTGTTTTGTTATAATCTCATTCTTTTGTGTTCACAGACTAGAAAGTATGCATATTTATCTTCCAAGGAGACGAGTAACTAGTTTGTGTCACCTTGCAGAGGGGGTGCAATGAAGATAAGATTGAGGATTTCCAAGTACAAGATGTTAGGAAGGAGCCTTGCAAGAGAAGTAGGAGCTACACTGAGCCTCTTCAACCTTCTAAGGTAAGTCACCGTATGCAACTCAATAGTTCAATTCCTTGTTTGTTTCAGGCATAGTTAATTTTCTCTTTTCAATTGCTTTATTTGTCCTTAGTTAATGAGATGCCCAAATAATCATGCCTGATGTTCGGTACTTGTATCACTATTAATTGATATAATTAAAGGTCTTACCATTTAATTACTCTGTCGAAGTGTGCGTGAAGCTTTGAAGTCTATTAACCAACTATTATTGCATGAGGCTCACAATCTAGTTTATACTACGCTAATGATTGCATAGTTTTGCGTGCTGTAGTATGTTTGTATGAAACCCTCTGCTGTTCATTATGCTCCCTAAGACTTTAATTGAGGCACAGAATGGCCAACTGATTTCTTACTTATATGCAACGTGCTGTCTAAATTTGTAACTTGTCTGTGTTTTCGATTGGGCCCCAACATCATGCTCCTCTGGTAAGCTAAGAGGTATTTCTGTATGCAGGCTGCACAGACTATCTTTTTTATAGTTTTTAAAATATCACCTGCTTATGCTTCATGGCTTGTAACATTTTTTTTGAAAGTGACGTGTAACATTATTGTTAGTCCTGTTTTGCCATGTAGTACAAAATAGTGTCTTGTTCGCTTCACTGTTGTAACTATATTTTTGCCCTAGTCATGTGTACTTACAGAAACATTTCCGGATGAAGTGACATCAACACAAAGATCTGCAAGCAGTGCGGCATGGCCGTTACTGAATGATTATGGATTGGAATTGGAATGTGCTGATGTTCTCGAGCATCAACTAGAGGTGGCAAGACAATGTGTACATGATTGTCAATGTATAATCAACAAGTTGAGACTGGACATGCAGGTATTAGATGCAGGAGTCAAAAAATGAAACAAGACACTGAGGTAACCATGAAGGAATTGGAGATTTTGCAGACTGAAATTTGTGCTATCTGAATCCGGCCAATCCTATTTTCTGAAGAGATTATAGTTCAATTGGAGTTAAGTTGATGCGCGTCCATTATGTATGAGTTGTATTTGCCCAGTGTATGTAATTTGCTATTTGTGTATGCTTTATTATCACCTGTGCCGAACCATAATGCCCAGTGGTTATAATCGACTATAATTTCTTTATTGTATAGTGTGGGATTATTCTACCTTTCTATGCCTTGATCTCCTTGTTGTAATAGTGTAGGCTTTTTAGAGGTGATAGTATTGAGTAGGATAATTCTTTGAATATGCTATATCGTTCAAACGGGGGCCAATTCGCCCGACCATGGCCCTTCACGGGCCGTCGGATCCATGGGCCTTCTACGTCTCGTAGGATCCATGGGCCTTGTACGTCTCGTAGGATCCATGGGCCTTGTACGTCTCGTAGGATCCATGGGCCGTCGGCTCATTTATGGGTCTTGTACGGGCCTTTAATGGGCCGTAATGGGCCGTTAATGGAAATCGTACATTTTATGGGCTGACCATAACGGGCCGTTAATAGGCCGTATTTGGTGATGCTATCAAAATGGCCCAATAGACTAACGGTCCGCAAACGGGTCGACTGTAATGACGGCTGAATTTGGCCCACAAACAGAAAATGATAGTAACGGGCCGTAAGTAACCGAATGCTGCAAATGAGCCCAAGAATAAATGGGCCCTCAGAAGGCCGAAAGTTAACTTGGGCTGGAAACGGCCCAACGGAATGACGGGCCGTTAATGGGTATAAAGTGATACACTGTTCATTACGGGCCAGTTTCACCACAGGCCGTTAATGGGTGTAAAGTAATACACTGTTCATTACGGGCCAGTTTCAGCACGGGCCGCTAATGGGCCAAGAGTTACAAAGGGCCTCATATGAGCCGAAAGACGCCATGGGCTATACATGGGCCAGAAGTGAAAACGGGCTGGAATCATATTGGACGGCCCAGATGATGCTACTGGGCCTAATTCGGATAGGGCGTAACGGGCCTTGGATTAGCGGGCTGTAAATGGGCTATATGCGGACAGGCCGTTAATAGGCTTTCCATGGGCCGGCCCGCCAGCTTTTGACCAAGTCAAATGGGCCGGCCTTTTCAAGGGAATGGGCCACTATTGGGTCGTGCCACGTGTCGACATATCATAGGCGCCTTCTGTCGAGTGAGTGGATGACATCTGTCCCAACGATGAGCCAACACGTGTTTCCTCTAGCCAATGATGATTTCACACGTGGAATATCCCCATTGGTAGGGGCTGTTAACGGGTTATCGGATCCAAAACCCGACCTGATAGCTTAACGGCATTCCGTTACGGTGGATGCCACGTGTTGGTCACCCTTGACGAAAGCACTTCTGTGACGCGCGCTTTATTGTCATGGAAGTGGACACTTCCGTGACGATAATTTTGGTAATGTCATGGAACACTTCTACGACAACACATGTATGACTATCTTCATTCTGTCATAAATTTGTCATGGATGTACATGCATGACAAAAAAGTGACCTACTGTGACAAACACGTATCATCACGGAAGTGTATGTGTATTTTTTTTGTAGTGCTCCCCCTACCGATCCACGTCCTAGCTTCGCTAAGATCTCAAGGGCTAACTCGACGAACTTGCAACACAAAGGACACAAGATTTATACTTGTTCGGGCCACCGTTGTGGTGTAATACCCTACTCCAGTGTGGTGTGGTGGATTGCCTCTTGGGCTAGGGATGGACAGTACAAGGGGAAGACCAACCTCCTGAGGCGAGGCCTTCTTGTGCTTGGTGAACTTGTGGTTGTTCGGATCTCTCCCCTGGCTATGGTGGTGGCTAGACCTATTTATAGAGGCCCTGGTCCTCTCCCCAAATATTGAGCGGGAAGGGAGCTAACTGAAAGTGCGTTAGATCGACAAGAGGGGGTGAATAGGCAATTTTTACGAATTCTTCACTGAGGAATTTTAGGGTGAGTAAATTCCTGAGTGAAGAACTACTTGCAACAGAATAAGTACTCAGAAGTAAACATAACAGTGCATGAGCATGGTCTTCATGATGAAATGAAAACAAGCACAGGATAACACAGGATAAAGACAAACAGACTGAAGAAATTGAACTGAGGAAATAGAGAAAGTCTTCAGTCAAAGTCTTCAAACAGATATGAACAAGCACACAACACAGAAATGAAGAAATTGAAGGGTTGAGGAAATGGAACTAGGTAGCTTGGCGAAGACACTAATTTGGTAGACCAGTTCCAACTGCTGTGACAGTTGTACGTCTGGTTAGGGCGGCTAGGTATTTAAACCTGAGGACACACAGTCCCGGACACCCAGTCCTGAACACGCAACTCAGGACACTCAGTCCTCACCGTATTCCCCTTGAGCTGAGGACACATAGACCTCGCCCAATCACTCGTGGTAAGTCTTCAGGTGACTTCCAAACCTTCACAGACTCGGTCACTCGGCGATCCACAATTTCCTCTTGGATGCTCTAGACCATGACGCCTAACCATTTGGAAGATGCACATTCTTCAAAGGTAACAAGTGTCGGATCCACGCATGATCAATCTCTTTAGTGATGCTCAATCACTCTGGGTTTGTAGGTGTTCGGGTTTGGGTTTTCCTCACTTGATGATTTTCACTCAAAGTCCTCGGAGGATGGGATGCTCTCAAATGACAAGTGTCAGTTTCTCTCGGAGCAGCCAACCAACTAGTGGTTGTAGGGGGGCGCCTATTTATAGACTAGGGAGCAGCCCGACATGATAAGACATAAATGCACTTCAATGATATGACCGTTAGGTGGGTAGATATTTTGGGACAGCTGGCGCATAGCACAGCAACGGTCAGAATTTTGAGTATCAAATTCCTCAGGGCTATCATGTTCCTCACTGTGTAGGCAATCCACACTAGCGAATTCCTAACTCCTCAGTCAGAACAAATTCCTCGGAGACCAGAAGAACTTCGTCTCTGTCACTAAAGAAATTTGACTGAACTGTATGAGATTTCCAATGGCTTCACTCGAAGGGATTGGTAGGTGTAGGATTTGAGTTGAGCATCACTTGGAAATTTTTCCTTAGTATTTCCTCGACCCCCTTTAACTGTACGGTGTCTCCTATGACTCAAGAAAGAGAAAATAAAACAAAGAAAACAAAGGTCTTCATGCTTCATGTTCCTCGAATGAATACCAAGTCTTCAGGATCACACCAATTTCTTCACTTTCAAAGTCTTCAGAAAGTCTTCAAAAATTCAAAGTCTTCAGTCGAAGAACTTCGTTTTTGGGGGTCGACTTTCTCTGTAAATATCAAACTCCTCATAGACTTATAGACCTATGTACACTCACAAACGCATCAGTCCCTTAACCTATAAGTCTTCAATACACTAAAATCACTAAGGGGCACTAGATGCACTTACAATCTCCCCCTTTTTGGTGACTGATGACAATATAGGTTAAGTTTTCAATGGGGATAAACATATGAAGTGTAAATACTAAAATTGAGGAATTTGATTGCATGATATAGAAGAACTCCCCCTAAAGATGTGCATAGTGAGGAATTTGCTTTTGAAGCAATGCACACTTTGAAGAATAGAATCATGGAGATCTCCCCCTATATCCTGTAATTCATACATGCATTTAACATATAATATGAAGAATTTGAAATGCATGATGAAATATGGTGACTGATGTAATTCAGCATGCGTGCATTAACATTAATGAGGAATAAGCATGCAGAAAAACTCAGCAAAAGTATCAGACCACCATAGAGTTTTAAGTTTACAACTCGATCTAACAAAGTATTAAAAAGAACGAGAGTTGTAACTTAGAAAAAACGCCCATATAGGTAGACCCGCTTGAAGAGTAACTCAAATTTCTCCCCCTTTGTCATCGAATGACCAAAAGGGTCGAAAAAAATGAGGACTAACGCCCCTGAAGAATATCAAGTTGATGGAGGAGCGCCAGTGTTTTTGGGGTCGTTGGTTGTTGTAGGGCCTGCAGCAGTGTCGTCCAAGTCTTCAAACTCATCGGTGTCGCGGGATGAAGAATATGAGCTGGCCACCAAGGAAGGAACTTTGACTTTCTTGAATTTCTTTGCTGGAGGTGCAGACCAGTCGAAGTCCTCCTTGAGACCCATTTGCTTCAGATCTTCTTCACCATACAGATGTGATAAGATAGCCCAGGTGCGACCGAAAAGTTCATGGAGGTAGTACTGGTTTTTCTTCACTGCATTATGTGTAGCAGTCATGTTGTGAAGAAGGGAACCAAACTAACGCTTAACCCATTTATGGTTTCGATCCACCTTCTGGTGAAGACTAAGAAGCAGCTCATGATAAGTCATCACCCTGGGAGCTGTGTCTTGAGGATTTGGCTTGGATGCATGTGCAATAGAATCATGAGTGGCAGAGTCATCATTGGTGGAATAAGATCCAGCTTTGCGAAACTGACCATCCAATGGACGAATGCCTTCATCAATGACAGTAGGTGCCTTGCCCTTTTCATCAGATGAGGAATAAGTCTGCTTGAGGACTTCAATCGGGGGCAGGTAGCTGAGGTGATTCTGAAAGTCAGCCTTGTTGTTTGGTGAAGGACTTGTTCTGAGGAATCTCATAATCCAAGGAGCATAAGGCTTCAACTCAAACGGAGAGAGTGCAACATTTGATAGAATCCTCATGAAGAAATCATGATAATTGACATGAATGTCATGTATGATGTTGAATAGCAGATTCTTTATGATGCCAACAATTTCCTCATCAGACGAGTCATGGCCTTTGA
Organism: Triticum dicoccoides; assembly: GCF_002162155.2. Lineage (NCBI taxonomy): Eukaryota > Viridiplantae > Streptophyta > Magnoliopsida > Poales > Poaceae > Triticum > Triticum dicoccoides. Next base: position 434,113,720 of record NC_041384.1, on the reverse strand, counting down.
TAGGACTCATTGTCCTCGTCAGAATGTGATAGACTATTCTGGGCACATATAGCAATTCCTTCACGAGGAATTTGGTCCTTTGCGCTTGACCGGGCTTCAGGGGCTTCATCAGCACTTGCATGTAATGGGCAGTGAGTTCAGGCTCCTGGTACAGACAACGAGCTCCTTCAAGGGGTGGACTGATGGGCAGGGCATGAAGTAATTCAGAGGCTGGTGCTTTATAATGAGTGTTATCAGTCATCCAGTCCAATACCCAAGTGTTGATATCATCAGGATCACCTGTGATGTGAAGTGTAGCGTAGAACTGAAGAATAAGCTCTTCATTCCAATCAACAATATCAGAGAAAAAGTTGAGGAGGCCTGCGTCATGAAGCACACTGGCGATAGGAGAGAAGCAAGGCAGTGATTCCATGTCCACGTGAGGAATATGCTCATGGTAGAAGACTTTATCCTTGTTGAAGAGCAGTGAAGAATAGAAATTGGCCTGGCTGGCAGTCCAGAAGCGCTTCCTCCTAAGACGAGCAAAGTCATAAGGATTGTAGTCCGTGAAGAATACATGCTCGCCGAAGAAGTCATCAGCCTTGAATTTTTGCTTCTTTGAGAAGGGATCCTTGGGATTGGGGTGAGGAGTGTCCGTCAATTGCATCACAACCTCAGGGATCTCAATCTTAGGTTTCGCAGGATGAGGAATTCCAGGTTCTTCTTCAGTGGCAGCCTGGGACTTCAATTCTTCATTTACATTTTCTTCAGCACTAGTGGCTGGAATCTCTTTATGGACAGATGGTGTGGCATGAGGTTCTTCAGATCCCATTTGTACTTCAGTAGTGACAGGGGACTGAGGAATTTGTTGGAGGGTTGTGAACAGAGGAGAATTGGGATGCTGACTTTCCCAAAAGTCATCGTTCAACATTGGAGTTGTGCATCCAATTTCCACATCTTTGTCTTCACCCATTTCTTCAACGCCGGCCTCTTCAGCAGTGAACTAAGGCATGGGCGATGAGACTATTGGGGTCGAAGGGATTGCATCCGCTTCAATTTCTTCATCGAACTGCTCTGAGGAAGCAGCAGAAGGAATGTCTTCATCAGATCCGCTTGGGATCACATATTCTTCATCAAAAGGAACAAGGTCCTTTGATGGCATAGATGAGACAGGAACAACATCAATTGGATTTTCAAATGAGCTGGTCAGTGTCTTCATTTTCTTTGGAGCTGAAGAATCTGGTGCAGTTGATGCCTTCCTTTTCTTCACAGCTGCATGCTCTGCAGCCTTGGTCTTCTTCACATCTGATGCAGATGGAAGGATCGGAGATGGTGTAGGCGCGGGAGGAGCAGAGGAATTTGGTTCAAGATCTTCAGGCACAACTGATGCAGTTGCCCTGACTTCTTCATTTTCTTCAGGCGCAACACTAGTGGTTGCCCTGGCAATTTCTTCAGCGGCTGGAATGCAGTCATGAGCCCTGGTACTAGCATTTTCTTCAGTAGCCTGAGTATCATCGGTGGTGGTGGCATTTTCTTCAATAGGATGAGCAGATGCTTCAGCCTGAGGATTTTCTTGTTGCGTTGGGGCTGCAACATTGGAAGTGAACTGTTCATTTAGTTTCACAAAACTGACCTTGGCTCCCAGCCAATCAGCGCGGTATGCATCAAATTCATCACTGAGTTTCTTGATATCAGATTGAATAGTGACAAGTTCTTCAGTTGTCATAGAGAGAACGTCTTTCTTCAGGAAGCGCTCCTTTTTGTACTGTGCTTTCTTCAATTGCCTGGCCTTTTCAAATTTCCATTTTTCTTCCTGAATGAAGTGAGTCAACATATGACTTTGTTTAGGAGTCAGCTTGAAGTCAGGTATAGGAGTTTGGGGTCCTTGTGCCAGATATCAATGTAATCAATGATCAATGTTGGATCCAAAAGCAGAGGCACACTTGTGCCTTTGGCTCTAGCGGCCCTGAGTTGCCTGTCCCTGATGATTTCAGCAAGTTCTTCATCATCAGCTTCGTCTTCATCAGACGGCACTTGAAAGGCGACCTGCTTCCTGTGAGGACTTGGTCGAGAGCCTCGTCCAATAGTGGCCTTTGTCTTCAGCAGAGAGGGGCCACTTTATGAATTTGGTGCAGCTCCAGAACTAGCAGAAGCTCCTGAGGCAATAGAGATGCATGTTGTCCTTTGGCACATGGCGAGATGCATAGGTGCTGAGGATTTTGACGGATGGGCTGAGGACTTTGGTGGAGCTGGTGTGGCTTGAGGAATTGGCTGTGAGGGCTTTGAAGAATCTAGTCGTGAGGGCATTGCTGAGGAACTTGGCCATGAGGGCATTGGGGTTGAAGCACTTGGCTTATGAGCCGGCTTCTTTGGCATGTCCTTCTTTGGTTTGCTTACAGAGGCCTCAGCAGTGGCAGCAGCAGCAGTCTTCATTAAATTTCCTCACTGCTTCCTTAGCTACTCTGGCTAGCTTGGCCTGGCGCTTGGCCCATTCATCGGGATAATCCTCACCACGCTTGAGGCTGGTGGGATCAGCTACTTGGCCAGGTGCCAACGAAGGTCTTGGGCATAAAGGATTAAGAGCGAATTTCTTCATATACTTGGGAGTAACATATCTGTATTCCCTCCATTACAGTGCCCATCTCCTCTCTATCCTTTGGATGCGCACTTTGCGCTCATTCTCAGTTTCCTTTCAATGGGTGGCCTCATCAGGAGTGCAATAATCCTTGTATATATCCTCAGGGATTTCAAATGCAGTGCTGACTTCCAGCTTGTTTCCTCCCTTCTGAGGTTTCTTGCCATCTGCCATTTTCTTCAGCTGAGGGCTTTGAACGATTGAGTTCTTTGAAGAGGTATGCAACTTTTCTTCGTGGAACACTGCAAATGAGTTTAGTTGATGAGAACCTAATGATTCAGCAGCGGACATGTGTACCTATGAACAGAGTATAGTTGCGAGGAATTTGGAGAGGTCATATGCATTCACAGAAGATTTTGCAATAAGAACAAGTTTGAGGAATTTGACCGGATGCATCTTGAGGAATTTCACTAAGCATTCTTTGACTTAGGTTCCAGAGTTGTATAGATTTGGAAATCCAGACAATTGAGGAATATTGAAGAAAAATGTTGCTTAGAGAAACAGATCAAGACCAGATGATATGTGAGGTGTCCAGTGTGTGAGGATTTGAAGAAAACACCTTTTGAAGATTTGGAGAAAAACATCTGAATCAACAAGGGTAGTAAAAGTAACTTTTAATTACCCTGGACGAAGAACACGACGAACTGGGAAGTGTAGATTTGAAGCTCATCGGTTCAGATATTCCACGCCCTAACTTGGCTGAGGAAGACAGCTACGGCGGCGGCAGAGTGAAGAAATCGGCGTCTGGCATGAGTACGGCGGCGACGAGGTCGAGGCAATGAAGCTCTTCCTCACCGTCCACAATGGAAGTAGCGGCGGCGCTAGGGTTTGAGAGCTCGAGCAAGGGAGTGAGGTCGAGCGGAGTAAAAAGTGAAGTGAGGAAGGGAGAGGGGTATTTATAGCTGAAGTGAAAAATTGCTCGCTAGAGAAATAGGACGAATGTGCCCCTGACCCTTCTCATTCTCTTGACGTGTGTCATCCACGTACTGAGAGGTGACGATCGTGTGCGATCGTGGGTGAATAGGATAAGTATTATCATAGAATGTGTAACGGTTTGAGCGGCAAAGGCCGAAAATTCAAATAAGATAATTTTAAACTTCCGTTTCGCAATTTCTTCAACTGACAAGGACACAGTGAAGATTTTTTAACGAGTTTCAACTAGAACGCACATGAAGAATTTGTGAATAGACTGGGTAGAGTTTAGCATAGAGGGGGAAGGGTCCAATCACATTCACTTAGCAGAACAAGCAACTTGAAGAAATAGCAATAAGTGAATGTTGTAGAGGACATAAACTCATATATATATATATATATATATATATATATATATATATATATATATATATAGCCAATGAAGAAAAACGACGGAAAGAGTGAAGACAATGCAAGTTGAAAAAACTAACTGAGGAATTTCAAAGCTGAGGAAAAACTCAAATTGAAGATTTTCAACTTTTGGTGGTGGCTGACCCACCGTATAAGAATGATGATTTCAGACACCGCGTACAATTGTCGTAGGGTTCTGAGAATCAAATTCTTGCGTTAATTTCTTCACACTTAGAGTGTTATTCTTCATTGATTGAAGTAAAACGTTTCTTCATGTGTTGCACATCTAAGTCATCAATTTTGCATAAGTGTTAGAATGAGTGTCCTTTTCAAAGAACACTCGAAGATTCTAGGATATTTAGCTCACACCGCAACTTGCTAAATCTCTTCTCATCCAAGGGCTTAGTGAAGATATCGGTTAGCTGTTCTTCAGTCTTCACATGCTCAATAGAGATGTGACAATTCAACACTTGATCACGAAGAAAATGATGATGAATCTGAATGTGCTTTGTCTTCGAGTGCTGAACTGGGTTATGAGCAATCTTGATGGCACTCTCATTGTCACAGTAGAGTGGCACATTCTTCACGTTAAAGACGTAGTCCTTGAGAGTTTGCTTCATCCATAGCAGTTGAGCGCAGCAAGAACCAGTAGCAATGTACTCAGCTTCAGAAGTAGACAGTGATACGCAGTTCTGTTTCTTCGAGGACCAACAGACCAAGGATCGTCCGAGGAAATGGCATGTGCCAGATGTTGACATGCGGTCCACACGATCACCAGCATAGTCAGAGTCTGAATATACAATGAGATCAAAATCCTAGCCCTTGGGATACCATAATCCAAGTGTTGGTGTGTGAGCTAGATATCAAAGAATATGCTTCACAGCCTTGTGGTGTGATTCCTTCGGTGTAGCTTGAAATCAGGCACACATGCAAACACTAAGCATAATATCTGGCCTAGATGCACATAAGTACAATAAAGAACCAATCATGGAGCGGTATAACTTTTGATCGAAATCAATACCATTTTCATCAGTGCATAGATGGCCATTTGTGGGTATAGGGATTTTGACTCCTTTGCAAACTTGCATGCCGAATTTCCTCAGAACATCCTTGAGGTATTTCTCCTGATATATGAATATGCCATTGCGCTATTGACGAATCTAAATACCTAAGAAGAATTTCAGTTCTCCCATCATAGACATTTGATATTCTCCATTCATCATATAGGCAAATTCATCACTGTAACGTTGGTCAGTACAACCAAAAATGATATCATCAACATAAATTTGGCACACAAACAATTCACAATCATAAGATTTAGTGAAAAGAGTTGGGTCAAGTGAACCGGGTTTGAAGCCTTTCTTCATGAGGAATTCCTTCAAAGTATCATACCACGCCCGTGGGGCCTGCTTGAGGCCATAGAGGTCCTTATTGAGTCTGAAGACTTTGTCAGGATGCTTTGGATCTTCAAAACCTGGGGGCTGAGCAACATATACTTCTTCCTCAAGCTTACCATTGAGGAATGCACTTTTCAAATCCATTTGATATAAGATGATACCATGATGGTTAGCATAAGCAAGTAAAGTGCGAATAGCTTCAAGTCTAGCAACAGGTGCAAAAGTTTCATCGAAATCAATTCCTTCAACCTGTGTGTAGCCTTGAGCTACAAGCCGTGCCTTATTCCTCACCACAAGGCCATTTTCATCTTGCTTGTTGCGGTAGATCCACTGTGTGCCAATGATGTTGTGCTTGCGAGGATCTAGACGTTTAACCAGTTCCCAGACGTTGTTGAGCTCGAATTGATGTAATTCCCCTTGCATAGCTTGAATCCACTCAGACTCCAGAAATGCTTCATCTACCTTAGTGGGCTCTGTGATAGAGACGAAAGCAAAGTGCCCACAAAAGTTAGATAAATGTGAATCTCTTGAGCGTGTGAGAGGACCTGGAATGTTGATGTTGCTGATGATTTTCTCAATTTGCACTTCATTTGCAATGCGAGGATGAGTGGGTTGTCGTTGAGGAATTTGATCAGTATTTTCTTCAGCACCATTTTCCTCAGGTGCATTAGCATGATGTTCTTCATGTTCTGTAATGACTTCTTCAGCAGATTCTTCAGTAGGAATGACATCCTCGGTAGCCTTGAACTTAATAGATTCCTCAGGAGGTATTTCATCTGTCATAGGAGGTAGGTGCTCTCTTTGTGAGCCATTAGTCTCATCGAACTGCACATCTACAGTTTCAACGACCTTGTGGTGATAGGTGTTGAAGACTTTGTAGGTGTGCGAGTCCTTACCATAACCGAGCATAAAACCTTCATGTGCTTTCGGTGCAAATTTAGAATTTTGATGAGGATCTCTAATCCAACATTTTGCACCGAAGACTTTGAAATAACTCACATTGGGTTTCTTGTCGGTGAGGAGTTCATATGCAGTCTTCTTGAAGAATTTGTGAAGATATACCCTGTTGATGATGTGGCATGCAGTATCAATTGCCTCAGGCCAAAAGCGAGGAGGCGTCTTGTACTCATCAAGCATAGTGCAGGCCATCTCAACAAGAGTCCTGATCTTGCGCTCCACGACGCCATTTTGTTGAGGGGTATAAGGAGTAGATAACTCATGAGTAATACCAAGTTCATCAAGATAGTCATCAAGACCAGTGTTCTTGAACTCAGTTCCATTATCACTTCTGATGTGCTTGATCTTCACACCAAAGTTGGTTGAAACCCTCGAGGAAAATCGTTTGAAGACTTCCTGCACTTCAGTTTTGTAAGTGATGATATGCACCCATGTATATCGAGAATAATCATCAACAATGACAAAGCCATATAAAGATGCAGCATTAGTAAATGTGGGATAGTGAGTAGGGCCAAAGAGATCCATGTGAACCAATTCAAATGGTCGAGTAGTAGTCATGATAGTCTTTGCTGGATGCTTGGCCTTGGTCATCTTTCCAGCTTCACAGGCTCCACACTAATCGTCCTTGAGGAATTTGACACCCTCGATGCCAATGACATGCTTCTTCTTCGCGAGCGTGTGCAGATTCCTCATGCCAGCATGACCAAGTCATCAATGCCATAGCCAACCTTCTGAAGCTTTTGCAAGTAGACATGTAGCAGGTTGTGGTCCTGTAGAGAAATCAACAATATACAAATCTCCTCTCCTAAAGCCTTCGAAGACTTTGGAATTGTCAGCTTCCATGATCACAACACAACGATAGTTGCCAAATACAACAACCATATCAAGATCACAAAGCATTGAGACAGACATGAGGCTGAACCCTAAGGACTCGACAAGCATGACTTTGTCCATGTGTCGATCCTTTGAGATTGCAACCTTACCTAGACCCAATACCTTTCTTTTGCCTTTGTCAGCGTCGGTGATATGCTTCAGATGTGATGGAGATAAAGCAGAGTCCATCAATAAGCTCCAGTCACCAGTCATGTGATTTGTACATCCACTATCGAGGACCCACTCAGTGGCTTTGGGTTGATCATCCTGGAGATGAATTACTGCAACTTACGAACTCATATACTTCAGTAGTGAAGAATATGGTATCAATTTCATCAAGAAATAGAACAGATAAAGCAGTATGAGGACGTGAGAAATGAAAATTCATTTCTTCATGATTAGCTTGCGTCCTTTCAAGCAAATTCAGGTCTCCAGCAAATTCTTTAGACGATTATGTTCGTTTGGAGACCTGACCCTGCATAAGAGGTTAGTTCTTTTTCTTCACCACCCACATCTGAAGGGGTGGAAAAGAGTTCATCATTTGCGAGCTCCATAAGAGAATGGTGGCATAGATGCCAATCCACTTCGTTTCACATAAGAGGGGTTAGGGTAAGAATAGGAGTAAGCAGAGAAATTCTTCGAGGACTTATGAACATAATGATTTGAAGAATAATGCACATATCCATAATCCTTAGATCTTTCCTATGAAACAGACGAGTTAGCACGATGATGTTCATATGAGGACTTTGATCCTTTTGAGGAATTTGATCCATCTGAGGAGTTTGGTCCGTATGAGGACTTGGATCCATATGAAGAATTTGATCTTGGGTTCCTATTCTTTACAGGTGGTGTCATGATGACATTCACCTGAAGATTTTCAAGGCACCTTTTGGGAACCCAGATTTTCTCCATAGGAGAACCGTTCCTACAGTTTGTGCCAACATATCTAGCAAATACTTCACCATTCTGATTTTTGAACAGTTTATAATTGGATTCAAATGACTCATCAGAAGAATATGAAGATTCACATGTAAAGTCAGATAAAGTAGATGGATCCACTGAAGGTCCCTTTGCAGCAACCCATGAGGTTTTAGGATACTGCTCAGGTTTCTAGTAGGTCCCATCAGCATTAAGTTTCCTCTCAAATGCAATACCCTCTTTCTTAGGGTTCCTGTTGTGGATCTGCTTTTTAAGCACGTCACAAAGAGCCTGATGCCCTTTGAGGCTTTTGTACATGCCTGTCATATACAATTCCTTCAGCCCTGCATCATCAGTGATACGAGCAATGTCCTTAGATGAGGAATTAGTGATAGCAGAGAAACTTGAAGAATTTGCAACAATGGAAGCATTTGAGCATTCAGGTGAAGAATTAGCAGTTTCACGTTCAATGCACTTCAACACATGGAGGAACAAATTCATCCTGAGTAGCGTTGATCTGTTGAGCAAGTAATGAATCATGCTCCTTCTGAAGATCTTCATAACTCATTCTTAACTACTTAAGATCTTGCTTTCTTTGAAGAAATTCATAAGAAAGCTTCTCATGATCAGATAGGAGAGTGTTATGATGACCTTGGAGATTGTCAAACTTGGACTGGAGTCCCTGAAGACTTTCAGCCAATGCTTTGGAACGATCCATTTCTTCACCCAACATATCGTTGCTCTCATTTAGCATGTTTTGAACTTTTTCTAAAGCTCTTTGTTGTTTAGTGGCAATGGAAGCAAGTTTCACATAACTGGGTCCAAATTCATCACCAGATTCATCATCACTTGAATAAGATAAGTAGCAATCAGTTACCTGCTACGTCTTGAGCTTGTGTTGATTTTCCCCGAAGAGGAAGGGATGATGCAGCAGAGTAGCGTAAGTATTTCCCTCAGTTTTTGAGAACCAAGGTATCAATCCAGTAGGAGCCCACGCTCAAGTCCCTCGTACCTGCACAAAGCGATAGCTACTCGTAACCAACGCGATTAGGGGTTGTCAAGACCTTCACGGTCACTTACGAGAGTGAGATCTGATAGATAGAATATTTTTGATATAAAGATGCAAAGTAAAAAGTAAAAGCAAACTAAATAGCAAAACAATATAAAAGTGATGGAGATTGATATGATGAGAATAGACCCGGGGGCCATAGATTTCAGTAGTGGCTTCTCTCAAGAGCATAAGTATTCTACGGTGGGTGAACAAATTACTGTTGAGCAATTGATAGAATTGAGCATAATTATGAGAATATCTAGGCATGATCATGTATATAGGCATCACGTCCGTGACAAGTAGATCGAAACGATTCTGCATCTACTACTATTACTCCACTCATCGACCGCTATCCAGCATGCATCTAGAGTATTAAGTTAAAAACAGAGTAACGCCTTAAGCAAGATGACATGATGTAGAGAGATAAATTCATGCAATACGAAATAAACACCATCTTGTTATCCTCGATGGCAACGATACAATACGTGCCTTGCTGCCCCTTCTGTCACTGGGTAAGGACACCGCAAGATCGAACCCAAAGCTGAGCACTTCTCCCATGGCAAGAACTACTAATCTAGTTGGCCAAACCAAACGGATAATTCGAAGAGACTTGCACAGATAACCAATCATGCATAAAAGAATTCAGAGAGGATTCAAATATTATTCATAGATAGACTTGATCATAAACCCACAATTCATCGGTCTCAACAAACACACCACAAAAATAAGATTACATCGAATAGATCTCCACAAGAGAGGGGGAGAGCTTTGTATTGAGATTCAAAGAGAGAGAAGAAGCCATCTTGCTACTAACTATGGACCTGAAGGTCTGAGGTAAACTACTCACACTTCATAGGAGGGGCTAGGATGATGTAGAAGCCCTCCGTGATGACGGCCCTCTTCCGGCGGAGCTCCGAAACATGCCCCAAGATGGGATCTCGTGGATACAGAAAGTTGCGGCGGTGGACTTAGGTTTTTGGCTCCTATTCTGATCGTTTAGGGGTACGTGGGTATATATAGGAGGAAGGAGTACGTTGGTGGAGCACCGAGGGGCCCACGAGACAGGGGGGCGCGCCCTAGGAGGGCGCCCCCACCCTCGTGACCACCTCTTTGATCCCTTGCAGTAGGGTCCAAGTCTCCTGGATCACGTTCGGTGAGAAAATCACGTTTCCGAAGATTTTATTCCGTTTGGACTCCGTTTGATATTCTGTTTATCCGAAACACTGAAATAGGCAAAAAACAGCAATTCTGGGCTGGGCCTCCGGTTAATAGGTTAGTCCCAAAAATAACATAAAAGTGGAAAATAAAGCCCAATATAGTCCAAAACAGTAGATAATATAGCATGGAGAAATCAAAAATTATAGATACGTTGGAGACGTATCATTACCTTGGCACCTTTTGCCATAAGGTATGGTGCAGAGCATGATGATTCTGGACTGAAAGTCATAGCCTTGCGCAATTCCATGAATTCTTCAAACCAGGGTTTCATGGTGAGATTGATGACCTTCATAGACCTCAGAGAGTCAGTCCCAGATGAGTTTCCCATGGCTGAGGTGCATAACATTCCTGAACTGATTTTGTGATAGGCTGGAGCAGATGAAGTCCTTCGCCATGAGGTTGAGAAGTGTGTATTTGCGAATATCATCATCCTCCGCCATCTTGCATAGGTCAGTAAGACCAATCTCGGTGACGATCCAGAGTTCGTTTTTCATCGCCATGAGGCGCTTCTTCATCATGGCCTTCCACTTGGGATAATCATGACCGTCAAAGATGGGGCAAGTCATAGTCTTCATTCCTGTGGTCGACATAACTAAAACTCTAGGTGGTTAAACCAAAATCACACAGAACAAGGGAGTACCTTGCTCTGATAGAAATTGAACTAAGGAAATAGAGAAAGTATTCAGTCAAAGTCTTCAAACAGATATGAACAAGCACACAACACAAAAATGAGGAAATGGAAGGTTTGATGAAATGGAACCAGGTAGCTTGGTGAAGACAATGATTTAGTAGACCAGTTCCAACTGCTGTGACAGTTGTACGTCTGGTTAGGGAGGCTAGGTGTTTAAACCTGAGGACACATAGTACCGGACACCCAGTCCTGAACACGCAGCTCAGGACACTCAGTCCTCACCGTATTCCCCTTGAGCTAAGGTCACACAGACCTCGCCCAATCACGCATGGTAAGTCTTCAGGTGACTTCCAAACCTTCACAGACTCGGTCACTCGGCGATCCACAATTTCCTTTTGGATGCTCTAGACCATGACGCCTAACCATTTGGAAGATGCACATTCTTCAAAGGTAACAAGTGTCGGATCTACGCATGATCAATCTCTTTAGTGATGCTCAATCACTTTTGGGTTTGTAGGTGTTTGGGTTTGGGTTTTCCTCACTTGATGATTTTCACTCAAAGTCCTCGGAGGATGGGATGCTCTAAAATGACGAGTGTCAGTTTCTCTCGGAGCAGCCAACCAGCTAGTGGTTGTAGGGGGCGGCTATTTATAGCCTAGGGAGCAGCCCGACATGATAAGACATAAATGCCCTTCAATGATATGACCGTTAGGTTGGTAGATATTTTGGGACAGTTGGCGCATAGCACAACAACGGTTGGAATTTTGAGTATCAAATTCCTCAGGGCTATCATGTTCCTCACTGTGTAGGCAATCTGCACTGGCGAATTCCTAACTCCTCAGTCAGAACAAATTCCTCAGAGACCAGAAGAACTTCGTCTCTGTCACCGAAGAAATTTGACTGAACTGTATGAGATTTCGAATGGCTTCACTCAAAAGGATTGGTAGGTGTGGGATTTGAGTTTAGAATCACTTGGAAATTTTTCCTTAGTATTTCCTCGACCCCCTTTAACAGTATGGTGTCTCCTATGACTGAAGAAAGAGAAAATAAAACAAAGAAAACAAAGGTCTTCATGCTTTAGGTTCCTCGAATGAATACCAAGTCTTCAGGATCACACCAATTTCCTCACTTTCAAAGTCTTCAAAAAGTCTTCAGAAATCCAAAATCTTCAGTCGAAGAACTTCATTTTTGGGGGTCGACGTTCTCTGTAAATATCAAACTCCTCATAGACTTATAGACCTGTGTACACTCACAAACGCATCAGTCCCTTAACCTATAAGTCTTCAATACACCAAAATCACTAAGGGGCACTAGATGCACTTACACTAACAACGACCAACTTGAAAGGGGCCAGCTAGTACAACTTATCCCGACAAAAGCAGTCTTCGCCTACAAAAGGCTCTGGTGGTGATGCCGCCTTGGGATCCATGGTGACCTCTGTCTTGTCGTCCTGCTGGTCATGGTCTCGTTACACCGATATGGAAACCTTTGCTTGACGCCTAGGTACCCCGCGCCTGCACTTGCTTCCTTAGCACCAAAGAGGAAACAAGGACACTGTGCACGCTGGCGCCCGCCTGGCGCTTGCCTGATCTTGATCGTCATGGCTCACGTCATTGGAACCTCGCGAGCCTTGACCTGAACTCTCCGCACCTTGTGAGCCATCCTGGTGAGGGTGGTCCTAAGGAGGTCTTGTGTCATCCGCCTCGCGAGGCGTGGCCCCTCGCGAGGGTCTTGGGTGCTTGTTGGTGAAGATGGGCCTTTCAGGTCCGCTCGCAGAGCCACCCCATGGGCCGCAGGCAGGCAATTCTGGGGACCCCCTTTCCCAGAACGTCGACAGTAGCCCCCGGGCCCAAGGCGCGCTCGGGCTTGGCTTCGAGGCGAAGCCAAAGGTCAAGTGCGGAGCGCCGCGGGCCCTAATAGCCTGCGGCCTTGGTCGATGCATGGCAGTTGATTGGACATGGGCATCTCCTCTTCCCCATGCAGCCTCGGCAACTGCTCGACTATCAAAAGGCTGGCGTAGACAACGCTTGCCTTCACTTCTTCCTTTTGCCTTGCTCCAGATCCCCTTCTTGCTCCCTCCTTATGAAATCTCCAGATCTACTCCCATCATTTCCCGCATCAGCGACCAATGGCACACCGGAGTGTCAAGCCCGCCTCGTCACCGGCTTGGTATGAGCCAGCCCTCGACGCGCCTAATGTCTCGAAGAAGAACCTCGCCGCCACACGCTTGCTGACGGTGGGGGAAAGCAACGAGAAGGGGAAGACCGGGCTCTAGGTTGGCTCCGATGTGCTGGAGCCCGAGGGAAGCATCTTCTTCCCCTTCTTTACGAGCAGCATCATCGCGGGGCTGGTTCCCCCCTTTTCTGACTTCTTCTTCGAGGTCCTGGACCACTACGGACTGCAGGTGCCGCATCTTCATCCCAACTCTATCCTTCTCTTGTCGATCTTCGCCTACTACTGCAAGGTGTACCTTGGCGTGATGCCGTCCGTGGCTCTGCTGCGCCACTTCTTCTTCCTCCGCACCAACGATGGCCATACCTCCGGGTGTGCCAATTTCATCACGGCCGGCAAGGCCAACTCAATCTCGAAGACTGGGAAGAAGGCCGACGGCTTCCGGAGCAAGTGGGCCATGATGGACGCCAAGTGCGTCCACCCACACTTGACGCTGCCAACGGAGATGCCCTAGTCCGACAAGGGGTGGTTGAGGGAGTCCTAGACTAAGGGGTCCTCGGGCGTCCGACCTGTTAGCCATGGGCCGGACTGATGGGCTGTGAAGATACGAAGACCGAAGACTGCACCCGTGTCCGGATGGGACTCTCCTTGGCGTGGAGGGCAAGCTTGGCGATCAAATATGTAGATTCCTTTCTTTGTAACCGACCTTATGTAACCCTAGATCCTCCTGGTGTTTATATAAACCAGAGGGCTTAGTCCAGAGAGGGAGATATTCATTACCATAACCATACAAGCTAGACCTCTAGGGTTTAGCCACTACGATCTCGAGGTAGATCAACTCTTGTAATACTCGTATTCATCAATATCAATCAAGCAGGACGTAGGGTATTACCTCCATAGAGAGGGCCCGAACCTGGGTAAACATCGTGTCCCCTGTCTCCTATTACCTTCGACCTTAGACGCATAGTTCGGGACCCCTACCCGAGATCCGCCGTTTTTAACACCGACATTGGTGCTTTCATTGAGAGTTCCACTATGCCGTTGACGAAAGGTTCGATGGCCCCTTCAATCGTCGATAGTGACGTTGTCCAAGGAGAAACCTTCCTCCCCAGACAGATCTTCTTGTTCGGCGGCTTCGCACTGCGGGCCAACTCGTTTGGCTACCTAGAGCAGATCGATAGCTACGCCCCTGGCCATCAGGTCGGCTTTTGGAGTTTGAACTACGTTGCAGACATCCATGGAGATTTGATCTTCGCTGGATTCGAGACCGCGGCGACCGCTCCCGGTCCCCTTGACGAACATGACCTAAATATGTCGTCAGACCACATCCAGGAGATAGCTCCTGTGACCACTTGGCCTTAGATCCAGAGCACACTGTGGCATCCAAGGATTAGAGGCTCAACCCCACCATGGAGGCCACAGAATCCCCGGCGTTGGAGCCGCACATGGGCTTAACCCCACACCATATCTATGTCACCGGAACTCCGGACTCATCTCTGGTTACAAGTTCCGAACCATGTGAGCCTACAGACGCCGAACTTGTTCGCTTATCGATCTTCGAACTCAACGCCGCAGACATCGTCCAGCACTCGCCTTTGGGCGATATGCTAAACTCATTAAAAAGCATGTCCTTGGCGGGGGACTCACAGTCGAACTCTGTCTGGTCCGGACTGGGGGCTGATGATCAAGAATTTTTCTTCCCACCCGCCATCCACTTCATAGCCACTTTCGAGGACCTAACCGACACGCTTGATTACGACTTCGAAGACATGGATGGTATGGACGACGATGCCGATGAGGAGCAAGACCAAAATCCGCCATTTACCGGATGTTGGATGGCCACTTCTTCATACGATGTGTACATGGTGGATACACCCAAAACAACCAACGACAACGACAAAGAAAATCCAGTCGAAAATAAACCTCCTGAGACACAGCAAAAACACCGGCGTCCTCGGCGCCGCCCTAAGTCACGTCGTTCAAAAGAGAGCAATGATGGCACCGGTGAAAACACTACTCCGGACGATACCAAAAACAATGAAGACCTTCTAAGGTAACATCCGAGCAGGAGGAGCAAGAAAACAAGCAAGCCAGTCCCGACGAACAGGCCAGGCCCAACGAGTCGAAGGACGGTAGTTACTGTCCGCTCTCCGAGGATGAGGAAAGCCTCGGCAATAAATATTTCATCATGCCTGAGGAACCTCTCGAGCAGGAGAGCTTCAAGCACCAGCTAATAGCAATGGAGAGGAGCCTGAAAAAGAAACAGCAACAACTTCAAGATGACCAAGATCTGCTCGTCGACAAATGGACCGATGTCCTGGCAGCCGAAGAATACGGCCTCAGACGCCCAACCAAGAGTTACCCAAAACTAAGATTGCTACCTCAGTTCGATGAAGAGGCGTCGGAGCCCATACTTCCCTCACGTAATGCGGCCGATTGAACACTACGTGGTTGGGACAGTGTGGCGGACCGACCACCTTGTGGTCAGGACACAGCGGCAACTCAAATGGTCAGGACAGAGCGGCAACTCAAGCCGAACAGCAGCCCGCCCCGCCGCCATGAAAAACAGAGACAAAATAGTTCGGGGTCATACACATGACCTCCGGCAGACCCTGGATAGTAGAGCAGGATATACCCAATCAATTTATGGATCGCGAGGACGTTCCTCGACACGTAATGATGGGTACCTATTCGGACGTGACAAACCTAGCCACACCCGAGCTGACAACCACAAACGCACTCCATCAGAGCTATGTCGCGACGTGGCCTAATATAGAGGTGCCGCACACCCTGTTTGCTTCACCGATGAAGTAGTGGATCACGAATTCCCCGAAGGGTTCAAACCCGTTAACATTGAATCATACGAC
Source organism: Triticum dicoccoides (assembly GCF_002162155.2). Classification (NCBI taxonomy): domain Eukaryota; kingdom Viridiplantae; phylum Streptophyta; class Magnoliopsida; order Poales; family Poaceae; genus Triticum; species Triticum dicoccoides. Next base: position 434,097,699 of record NC_041384.1, on the reverse strand, counting down.
GGAACAACCGACCCCGCGGTATGGATCAAGGATTTTATTCTCCATATCCACATGGCACGCGGAGATGACCTCCACGCTATCAAATACCTCCCACTAAATCTCAAAGGGCCAGCTCGGCACTGGTTAAACAGCCTGCCCGAAAACTCTATCGGCAGCTGGGAGGACTTGGAAGAAGCCTTCCTTGACAACTTCCAAGGTACATATGTCCGGCCACAAGATGCCTATGACTTAAGCCACATAGTCCAACAACCTGGAGAGTCAGCCAGGAAATTTTGGACTAGGTTCCTAACCAAAAAGAACCAGATCATCGACTTTCTGGATGCCGAAGCTCTAGCGGCCTTTAAACATAGCATCCGCGACAAATGGCTTGCCCACCACCTCAGCCAAGAAAAGCCGAAATCTATGGCAGCCCTCATGGCACTTATGACCCGCTTTTGTGCGGGTGAGGACAGCTGGCTGGCTCGTAGTAAAAATACGACCAGCGACGCAGGCCCCTCTAAGGCCAAAAACAGCAACGGCAAGCTCCGACATAACAGACACAAGCACCGAAGCAATGGTAATAATACCGACGACACTACGGTCCATGCCGGATTCAGCGGCTCCAAGTCCAGCCAGCGGAAGAAACCATACAAGAGAAACAATCAGGGACCATCCAGCCTGGACCGCATACTCGACCGTCCGTGCCAAATCCATGGCACCCCAGACAAACCAGCCAACCATACCAACAGAGATTTCTGGGTTTTTAAGCAAGCCAGCAAGTTAAATGCCGAGAACAAGGAAAAGGGATCGCGGAGAAAGGACGATGACGAGGAGCCCCTGCAGCCAAACACAGGGGGACAGAAGAAGTTTCCCCCTCAGGTCAAAACGGTGAACATGATATATGCTACCCACATCCCCAAGAGGGAGCGCAAGCGCGCACTCAGGGATGTCTACACGATAGAGCCAGTCACCCCAAAATTCAATCCATGGTCATTGATACGACCATTTTTCATCATGCTTTTATATCGATATTTACTGCATTATGGGCTGTTATTACACATTATGTCACAATACTTATGCCTATTCTCTCTTATTTTACAAGGTTTACATAAAGAGGGAGAATGCCGGCAGCTGGGATTCTGGACTGGAAAAGGAGCAAATATTAGAGACCTATTCTGCACAGCTCCAAAAGTCTAGAAACTTCACGGAAGATGTTTTCCAAATATATAAAAAATACTAAGAGCAAGAACTTCACCAGGGGGGCCACACCCTGCCCACGAGGGTGGGGGCGCGCCCTACCCCCCAGGGCATGCCCCTACCTCATGGGCCCCCTGGTGGCCCTCCAGTGGACATCTTTTGCTTTATGGAGTCTTTCAATGGGAAAAATCATAAGCCATCTTCTCGGGCGAAACTCCGCCGCCACGAGGTGGAACCTTGGCGGAACCAATTTGGGCTCTGGCGGAGCTATTCTGCCGGGGAAACTTCCCTCCCGGAGGGGGAAATCATCGCCATCGTCATCACCAACGCTCCTCTCATCGGGAGAGGGTAATCTCCATCAACATCTTCATCAGCACCATCTCATCTCAAAACCCTAATTCATCTCTTGTATCCAATTCTTGTCTCCAAGTTCGGGATTGGTGCTAGTAGGTTGCTAGTAGTGTTAATTACTCCTTGTTGTTGATGCTAGTTGGTTTAATTGGTGGAATATCATATGTTCAGATCCTATATGCATATTAATACCCCTCTGATTATGAACATGTTTATGCTTTGTGAGTAGTTACTTTTGTTCCTGAGGACATGGAGAAGTCTTGCTATTAGTAGTCATGTGAATTTGGTATTCGTTCGATATTTTGATGAGATGTATGTTGTCTATCCTCTAGTGGTGTTATGTGAACGTCAACTACATGACACTTCACCATTATTTGGGCCTAGAGGAAGGCATTGGGAAGTAATAAGTAGATGATGGGTTGCTAGAGTGACAAAATCTTAAACCCTAGTTTATGCGTTGCTTCGTAAGGGGCTGATTTGGATCCATATGTTTCATGCTATGGTTAGGTTTACCTTAATAATTTTGTTGTATTTGCAGATGCTTGCAATAGAGGTTAATCATAAGTGGGATGCTTGTCCAAGTAAGGGTAGTACCCAAGCACCAGTCCGATGATAAGCTGGCTGTGGCTCTCCGGATCCTGGTTGGGACGACCAGGAGTACCCGCCGAATGTCATCACTCCCTTGTTCTGCCGCAAGGACGGGGCACTGGTCGTGGCCTCCAGGCCGACCTCTGACGGGCGCGGACTGGTGCCGCCGGCACCCACCGAGGCCCCTGTGGCGCTGACGCTGGTGGAGCTGTCTTCTGGTGAGTCCCGCCGGGAGGAAGAGGAGGAGGAGGAAGACTCAGAGGAGACCCCTAAAGGGACGGGGGAGACCTCCCCCTTGGGCAAAGTTGACATCCTCCGCACCCTTCTTGACGACGACGAGGCTGATGCCTGCCTGGAGAAGGGAGAGCCACCCGTCATCCCGATGAAGGACCGATCGGTGTTGATCTCCCGGGGCGCTGCTTCTGCATCGACGCTGCCTGGAGCCGCTTCCGGCCCAGCTGCCTCTCCTGCTTCTGCTTCCAGAGCTGGCGCGCCTGCACCTCGGGTTGCCAAGATTTCCGGCTTCAAGCTCTCAAAGCGGAGGGACTATGTTGCGGCGGATTGGTAAGTGCCCCCGCCTCGCTTGTTCTTGCTGTTGATGCTTGTTTTCGACTCTTTTTCCCTGTTGTGTAACCAGGCTGACGCCCGCGGCGAAGAGGAGTAGGGAGAGCGAGGTGGTGCTGCTTGAGTCCGGGTTGCCTCCTGCGACCGCGCCCCTCTCCATGAGCAAAGGTGGGGACGGTGCTCGTGCTTCTCCAGCCCGATCATCCTCGCGAGGCTGGGTGGAGCATCCTCGGGAGGAGTCAGCCCCCGAAGCACTGCTGACTCAGGAGGCGCCAGCGCCCGGCTCAGGTGCTGAGGTCCGAGAGGCTCAGGAGCTTCCTGCCTCCCAGGCCATGGTGACGACGACGCCTCTTCCTCCTTCTTCTGCCATGTTGCTGACCCTAGGTTCCTCCGCTTCTCTTGGAGTCCTGGAGCGGGCCCTTTCTGAGATGGACCGGCTGCGATAAGATCTCCAGAGCACTGAACCCCTCCTGGCGGCTGGTTGCCTGGAGCTGGTCTCCGGTTGGCTCCATTCTGACGTGTCCGTTCAGGCGGCGCTGAGCCAGGTCGCGGCGACCTTTGAGGGGGAGAAGCGAACCGCAGCTCAGGCAGCAGCTGCTCGCGAGGCGGCGCTGAAGGACGCCGGGGCCGCCCAAGGTCGCTACCAGGTGCTGGAGGGCGAGCTGAAGATCCTGCGTGACGAGCGTGCTGAAGTTGCCCATGACCGTAAGGCGGAGGAAGAGAGGATGAAGGCCCGGGAGGACACCGTCAAGGGTCGCGACGCCGAGCTGGAGCAGCTGGCGCAGGCGCAAGCCGCTGAGCGCGGCCGGCTAGAGGAGCTGGAGCAAAAGGTGCAGGCTGAAAAGGCCGAACTTGATGCCAAGGTGAAGGTTCTAGCCGAGAACCGCGCGGCCTTCGCGCTTCTGGACAAGAGGTCTCGCGAGGCCCTAAAGTTACTCTATGAGAAGGGTTTGGAGAAGTCGTTGGCCACCAATGAGGACGGCCCTACCCAGTTGCTTCCCTACTTGGTCGAGGCGCTTGAGGAAGTCATGTGCGGCATCAGCCCCATGGCAGAGGCAGAGGCTCATGTCCTTTCTTCAGCCGCGCTGACACACGTCTTCAGCCACCTCCATCTTTGCGATCCTGCCGCCCGCCTTGACGAGCTACTGGAGCCTGTGGCTGATGAACAATGCTCAGCTGCCGCCACAGCCGTGAAAGGTCAGGTGGAAGCCCTGTCGGAGAAGTTCGACGCCTTCGCCCCCGTGCCTTCGACCGGTGGTGCAGGTGAAGGCAACGCCACCCAGGAGGGGGCATCTCTTGTAGGTGCTGGCGGTATCGAGGGATGACTGGCTTGCGGCTCCTTTCTTGTTGAAACTCCTGTAGCATGTAGCGTGCCTCGTGGAGGCGTTTAAACTTGTGTTTGATATTCGGGGAACAATATGTCTTGTAATTTTTGCTTTGAGATTTTGCGATTTCCTTCCTATTTGCTTTACATTCTACGTCGGTAGAGCCCGACCCTGCGCATACCCCAGCCGTCGTTGGGCCGACCAGATCACAAGGACGGTCCATGGAGTGAGGGGCCACGTGGTCAATTAGGCTCCTGAGTCACGATGCTCAGGAGTCCCCCTTGACACACAAACAGCTTGTGGAAAGGAGATGCAATGGTAGGTCTTGTGTTCTACATCGGCAGGGCCCGACCCCGTGCATACCTCAACCGCTGTTGGACCGACCAGGACGAACCCAAGGAGTGAGGGGCTACGTGACCAGTTAGGCTCCTGAGTCGTGACGCTCAGGAGTCCCCTTTGACGTGCAAACACCCTTCGTACCTTCGCCCTCGCCGAGGCTCGGGAGGGGCGCGCGACGACCGGGTCCGAGGGACCTGGCGGGGTGGCGTACGCTTGGGCATGACCCGAGCGCAGCCCCCGTGCCCAGTCCCCTCGCATGGCTCTCCCGAGGGGAGGCGTTGCGCTGAGGCCAGACATCTAGCCCGGAGGCTCCCTAAGGTTGATACGGCCGTGAGGCCGCCCTCAGTTGTTTATCACCAGGACGGACCATGGCGCTTCCACACTTGCACGGGCATAGCCGCTCCTCGGTAGTGTCGACTGCCAGCATGGAGCATGGTGCTTCCACTGGTACGTGGGAGGGGACTCCCTACTGCGGAGAGCCCCCAGGGCGTGTACAGCCCCGCCCTGACACATGGCTTGCACGGCAGGGCTAGACGAGGTGTGTCTGGGCACTCGTGAGCCAGCGCGGGACTCACGAGGCCCTACCTCAAGGAGGGTTGCACCTGGTCTTGATTCTTGTTCGTTGTGTTGGTCCTGCGAGGTGGTCAGACAACCTGCGCCGAACGAATCTCCTAAAGTTATTGTGTGAGAAAGCCACGCACCAACGGCCCTAGGAGGTGACGTGAAAGGGGCCGGCCCGCCAGACAGAGCTCAGCCATTGGATTTATCGACGCTGTAGGGACGGACCCGAGCACAAACGCCGTGCCTAACCATCTCATGCGAAGGGTCCTAAAGAAAGACGACCGGCGTGTGGCTCCCGCGTTGGGCGACAATCAAACGGGTGATAATCTTAGATAGATTAAGCATGGAAGGAAAACTAGCTCAGGTAAATGTATGAACGATACGCGCCACTGGGTCCGGCCCGAGCGGCTTGGGGATGATGCAGCCCGAGGGACGCCCCCAGCAAAGTAAGGTAAAGACATAAAAAAGTAGGGATACATGCCACAGGGACGGACCCACGCGCCCTGGGAATAATGCAGCCCCCTGGGCGCTCCCAGCTAAATGAACTTGGAAAATGTCACCTGGTTCCGTTGATGAAGGGGTGTTGAGGCAGCTAAAGGTACGCGGCAAAGGGGTTGCCCCTCACGAGCCACCGGGGCCCTGAGCCTCGGGACGCCCTGGGGGTCCAGGCGGTTCTTTTGAGGACCGTCGCCATCTCCGCCAGGACTGCGTGGTGCGTGGACTCCTGACCCGCCATGACTCTCCGCAGGTTGCGCTGGAAGGCAGCAACCACACTCGGTAGGCCGAACAACATATGAACGTAGTTGTGAGGTGGACCTTCGCAGCACCCAACACGCGAAGGCCAGAAGCGCTCCTAAGATGCGGCTCGGTTGAGCCCTAGTATGTCGATGCAAACGTGCAGCTCACCACCCTCGCCTGGGTAGGGAGAAACGCCAGGTGGGCGGTGGGTGCCGGTCGCTGCGTATTACTCTTGCTTCCTGAAGCTCCTGAAATACCTTGGTGATGAACTCCTGAGCGTCGGGCACTCCTTGACTAGTGTCCTCCTGAGGGAGACGTGCCGCGAAACACGCCTCCAAGTGGTGCCCGAGCGCCTCCCTCGTGACGTTGGCAAGGTCTGAGGCCCTCCAGAAGATAGCCCCCGAGCCCTGCCCGAGGAGGTCGCTGGGTGCGCCTTCCTATGCGACAGAGGGAGGTGCCCTAGGTGCAGGCGCTGATCCTGACGAGGTGCCACTTGCGGCGCTGCCCTCCTGAGGTCCGACACGGAGTAGCTGCTTCTTCTTCTTGGGGACGACCTCAGGAGGGTACCGAGCTGCATTATTGTCGGGGTCTTCGATTGACGCTGCTTGGAAGGCGCGCTTGAGGGAGCACACCGCATCTCTTTCTTCGCAGGGGACCATTGTTGCCGGAGAACTTTGTAGCCGTGGTGCGTCACAGCCATGAACTTGGCCAGAGCCGGATACTCGAGGATGGCATTGTATGGTAGACGGATGTGGGCGACGTCGAAGTCGATGAGCTCGGTGCGGTAGTTGTCGCGTTGTCCGAAGGTGATGGGGAGGCGGACCTACCCGATCGGGGTGGTGGAGCCGTCGGTCACTCTTGAGAAAGGCTTGGTCAGCTGAAGCTGATCGTACGACACTTGGAGGTTGTCGAACGTGTCGACAGACAAGACTTTGAGCCCTGCGCCACCATCGATGAGAGTCTTGGTAACTTGCACGTTGCTAATGACTGGTGAACTGAGCATCGGGAGGATGCCAGCAGTAGCCGCGCACTTGAGCTGATCTGCTGAGCTAAACGTGATGGCGCACTTGGACCATCTGAGCGGGCGCGTGGCCTCGAGCTTGGGGAGGACTGCATTCAGTTCATGAGCGAGCTGTTTGAAGATACGCTGTGAGGCTGGGGCTTGAGCTCTGCCCAAGATGCAGGCGATGGCACACGGCTCCTGGAAGCCCCCAGCCCCTCGTCCTAATGGTGGTCGTCATTCCTTCTTGGTGGTGGCGGTAGTGGAGGGCTACCGGCGTTGCCTTCAGGACGATCCTCACAAGGTTGATCCCTCCAGGCGCCCTCGCGAGACTGATCCTACCAGCGGTCCTCATGAGGCCGGTCACGCCACTCCTGGCGCGGGCCACGGTCATCCCAGCGTCCGCTACCACGTCCTCCTCCTTGGCCGTAGCCCCGGTTGTTGCGCTCGGGGCATCGACCGAAGCATCCTTCTCAAATGGCTCTGAGCTCTTGACAGTCGCTGGTGTTGTGGCTATGCAGGTTATGGAAGGCGCAAAATGATCGGTTGCTCTTGGATGACTCGGGCTGGTCCCTGCCACGCTTTGTGTCCGGCTCCGCCACGAGCACGGCTGCTCCTTTGCGCTTCAAGTCTTTGGCCTTGGCTTTCTTCTCCTTCGGGTCCGCAGCCAGGAGCTCGGGAAGGGAGAGGCGCCCCTCCTCAGCTCTTGTGCACTTGGTCGCCAGGCCGAACAGCTCCAGAGATGTGCACAACTCCTCATAGATGGCGAGATCCTCCTTGATCTTGACATCGAGGACACCATCAGAGAACGCGGAGATGATGGCCTTGTCCGTCACCTTGGGGATCTTGAGGAGAACATTGTTGAAGCACTGGATGTACTTCTGGAGGGTCTCTCCTGGTTGTTGCTTGACGCGGCGTAGGTCACCCGCAGCCAGTGGGCGGTCGCGAGTGCCCTAGAAGTTGGCAACGAAACAGTCACGCATCTCGTTCCAGGAGGAGATCAAGCCTGGAGGCAGGTTCAGGAGCCAGGAGCGGGCACCATCCTTGAGAGCCATGGGGAACCAGTTCGCCATGACTTTCTCATCGCCGTTGGCCGCCTCAATGCTCAGCTCATAGAGCTGCAGGAACTCCGTGGGGTCGGGGGTGCCGTCATAGCGAGGAGGCAGATCCGGCTTGAACTTGCCTGGCCAAGCGACGGGTGAAGGCGCGGCAGCCTGCTATGGTAACCGGGGCTCTGCACTGGTGGAGAACTTGTCCTTGATGGGGTCCATGCACCGCCGCCGCAGGCGACACGCGGTCTTGCCGCGGTGGCGCAGGGAGCGCGGGGGCGTTTTCTCGCGGCCGAGGAACTTCTTGGCAGCTTCTTTCTTCTTGCGCGGGTGCCGGACGCGGCAGGTCACGTCATGGTGCCACGCGCCTGGGCGCCAAGACTCGGCAGAGGTGGTGGAGGCGCTCCATGGGCCACGCCGCCCGTGACTGGCAGAGGGCGAGGCAGCGAGAGGGACGACGCAGGGGAGCCCCTGTGGCGCTGACAAGCTCGGCGATGCGATTGAGTCAGTCCTTGTAGAGGTCGTCGACGGGGCGGTAGCGCAGGAGCTCGCGCGCCATGCACAGAGCGGCCTGCGCGTCCACGAGAGCGCAATGAGCATGGGATGATGAACCGTCCGAGGTCAGCGATGGAGTGGCGACGCGGCCGTCCCGCCGCACCGAGGGGTTCAGCGAGGATGCTTGCTGCTCATTCCCCGCCGGGCCGGTGGCGGCAGGCAACGGAGAATGATGGGGTGGCCCGCCGACGGGAGCTATCTGAGCAATGCGGGCGGCGAGGGCAGCCCGGCGCTCAGCGCGAGCACGGCAAGCGTCCACTATGGAGACGAGGGAGCAATGGGACGCGGAGCGACGGAAGGGAAGCTTCGGTGCACCCCTACCTGGCGCGCCAAATGTTGGATCTCGGGTTCCGGCAAAATCCTCAAGGTTCGAACACTGGGGTGTGCGCGAAGATCTCCCCCTACCGATCCACGTCCTAGCTTCACTAAGATCTCATGGGCTAACTCGACGAACTCGCAACACAAAGGACACAAGATTTATACTGGTTCGGGCCACCATTGTGTTTTAATACCCTACTCCAGTGTGGTGTGGTGGATTGCCTCTTGGGCTAGGGATGAACAGTACAAGGGGAAGACCATCCTCCTGAGCTGAGGTGTTCTTGTGCTTGGTGAACTTGTGGTTGTTCGGATCTCTCCCCTAGCTATGGTGGTGGCTAGTCCTATTTATAGAGGCCCTGGTCCTCTCCCCAAATATTGAGTGGGAAGGGAGCTAACAACGGCCAGTTTGAAAGGGGACAGGTAGTATAGCTTAGCCAAACAAAAGCAGTCTTCACCGGCAAAAGGCTCTGGTGGTGACGCCACCTTGGGCTCCATGGTGACCTTCGTCTTGCCGTCCTGCTGGTCATGGTCTCGTTGCACCGATATGGAAACCTTGATTGAGAATAATAATGAATCTATGGATGTGAATATTGTTGGTAGGAACAATTTTGGTAACAATGCGTATAGAGGAAATTTCAATCCTAGGCCTTACCCTACTAATCCCTCTAATAATTATGGTAATTCCTACAACAATTCTTATGGAAATTATAATAAGATGCCCTCTGATTTTGAATCTAATATTAAAGAATTTATTACTTGGCAAAAGAATTTTAACGCTATGATTGAAGAAAAATTGCTTAAGATTGATGATTTGGCTAGGAACATTGATACAATTGCTCTTGATGTTGATTCTTTGAAACATAGATCTATTCCACCTAAGCATGATATTAATGGCTCTCTCAAAGCCATGAGAATTTCCATTGATGATTGCAAAGAAAGAACCGCTAGGATGCGTGCTAAGAAATATGCCTTTATAAGACCGTGTTCTTCTAGTTGCTATGAAAATAAAGATGAAGATCTAAAAGTTATTGATGTGTCCCCTATTAAATCTTTGTTTTGCAATATGAATCTTGATAACGATGGGACTGAATACAATCCACCTTTACCTAGAAGGCGTTCCAAGAATTCAGAATTTGTTGATCTTGATGCTAAATTTGATAAAAGTGGGATTGAAGACATTAAAGCCCTAGATGTTGCTAAACCCACTATTATGGATTTCAAGGAATTTAACTATGAAAATTGCTCTTTGATTGATTGTATTTCCTTGTTGCAATCCGTGCTAAATTCTCCTCATGCTTATAGTCAAAATAAAGCGTTTACTAAACATATCATTGATGCCTTGATGCAATCTTATGAAGAAAAACTTGAATTGGAAGTTTCTAACCCTAGAAAAATTTATGATGAGTGGGAACCAACTATTAAAATTAAAGTTAAGGATCATGAATGATATGCTTTATGTGATTTGGGTGCTAGTGTTTCCACGATTCCAAAGACTTTGTGTGATTTGTTAGGTTTTTGTGATTTTGATGATTGCTCTCTAAACTTGCACCTTGCGCATTCCACTATTAAGAAACCTATGGGAAGAATTACCGATGTTCTTATTGTTGCAAATAGGAATTATGTGCCCGTAGATTTTATTGTTCTTGACATAGATTGCAATCCTTCATGTCCTATTATTCTTGGTAAACCTTTCCTTAGAACGATTGGTGCAATTATTGATATGAAGAAAGTAAATATTAGATTCCAATTTCCATTAAGGAAATGCATGGAACACTTTCCTAGAAAGAAAATTAAATTACCTTATTAATCTATTATGAGAGCCACTTATGGATTGCCTACCAAAGATGGCAATACCTAGATCTATTCTTGCTTGTTATGCCTAGCTAGGGGCGTTAAACAATAGCGCTTGTTGGGAGACAACCCAATTTTATTTTTATTCCCTGCTTTTTACTCCTGTTTAGTAATAAATAATTTATCTAGCCTCTGTTTTGGTTGTGTTTTTTGTGTTTAATTAGTGTTTGTGCCAAGTAGAACCGTTGGGAAGACTTGGGGAAAGTCTTGTTGAACTTGCTGTAAAAAACAGAAACTTTAGCGCTCACGAGAACTGCTGTCATTTTATTTGGAGAGTGCTATTTAGTTAATTCTTTTGAAGATGATTAATAGATAAATTTCTCACGTCCAGAAATTTATTTTAGAATTTTTGGGGTTCCATATATTGCGCTAGCTACAGATTACTACAGACTGTTCTGTTTTTGACAGATTCTGTTCTTCATGTGTTGTTTGCTTATTTTGATGAATCTATGGCTAGTAAAATAGTTTATAAACCATATAGAAGTTGGAATACAGTAGGTATAGCACCAATATAAATAATTAATGAGTTCATCACAGTACCTTGAAGTGATCTTTTATTTTCTTTCGCTAATGGAGCTCACGAGATTTTCTACTTTAAGTTTTGTGTTGTGAAGTTTTCAAGTTTTGGGTAAAGATTTGATGGATTATGGAACAAGGAGTGGCAAGAACCTAAGCTTGGGGATTCCCATGGAACCCCCAAGATAATCTAAGGACACCTAAAAGCCAAAGCTTGGGGATGCCCCGGAAGGCATCCCCTCTTTCGTCTACTTCTATCGGTAACTTTACTTGGAGCTATATTTTTATTTACCACATGATATGTGTTTTGCTTGGATCATCTTGTATGATTTGAGTCTTTGCTTGTTAGTTTACCACAATCATCCTTGCTGTACACACCTTTTGAGAGAGCCATACATGATTTGGAATTTGTTCAAATACTCTATGTGCTTCGCTTATATCTTTTGAGTTATATAATTTTGCTCTAGTACTTCACTTATATCTTTTAAAGCACGGTGGTGGATTTGTTTTATAGAAACTATTGATCTCTCATGCTTCACTTAGATTATTTTGAGAGTCTTAAATAGCATGGTAATTTTCTTAAAATCTTAATATGCTTGGTATACAAGATTAATAATACAACTTTCTTATGAGTGTGTTGAATACTATGATAAGTTTGATACTTGATAATTGTTTTGAGATATAGAGATGGTGATATTAAAGTCATGCTAGTTGAGTAGTTGTGAATTTGAGAAATACTTGTGTTGAAGTTTGTGATTCCCCATCAGCCGGCAGGAGACCTGCAGACTATACCCCTTTCGTGGCCATTCGCAGTCTGGGGGCTGGACATCCTGGGCCCGTTTCCTTGGGCGCCAGGGGGCTATCGCTACCTCTACGTCGCCGTGGACAAGTTCACCAAGTGGGCTGAAGTAGAGGCCGTCCACACCATCCCCGCAGGTTCCGCGGTCAAGTTCATCAGGGGCATTGTGAGTCGGTTCGGGGTGCCGAACCGCATCATCATAGACAACGGGTCGCAGTTCACCAGTAACCTCTTCAAAACATACTGTGCTAACCTTGGAACGCAGATATGCTACGCTTCGGTGGCGCACCCCCGAAGCAACGGCCAGGCCGAGTGAGCCAACGCGGAGGTCCTGAGGGGCCTCAAGACCAGGACGTTCAAGAAGAAGCTGGTGGCATGCGGCAGAGGTTGGTACGACGAGCTTCAGTCCGTGTTGTGGTCCATCCGCACAACCGCGACCAAGCCGACTGGAGAGACCCCGTTCTTCCTGGTCTACGGAGCCGAAGCGGTCCTCCCTCACGAGGTCAGATGTCGCTCTGCGCGGGTCCTGGCGTTCGACAAGGCGCAGCAGGACGCCATGCGGGGGATGGACCTCGTGCTGGGGGAGGAACGTCGCTGAGAACCCGCGCTGCGAGCGGCGAGGTACCAACAAGCGCTGCGATGATATCACTGCCGCAACATCCACCCCAGAACTCTCGAGGTAGGAGACCTCGTGCTTAGGCGGGTTCTCTCCAGGGAGGGACTGCACAAGCTCTCTCCCATGTGGGAGGGCCCGTTCAACGTTGTTCATGTTTCCAGGTCCGGCTCCGCGCGCTTGGAGACTCAGGAGGGGGTGCCGGTCCAGAACGCATGGAACATCCAGCACCTCCGGAGGTTCTACCCCTAAAAAGGCCCAGAGCCTGTGAAGAAGGCGAATGCCTGTGAAGATTATCCTTTTTTGAAAAGGCCCAGAGCCTGTGAAGAAGGCGAATGCCTGTGAAGCTGTCGCACTTTGGAAAAGGCCCAGAGCCTGTGAAGAAGGTGAATGCCTGTGAAGCTGTCGCGTTTTGGAAAAGGCCCAGAGCCTGTGAAGAAGGCGAATGCCTGTGAAGCTGTCACGTTTGGAGAAGGCCCAGAGCCTGTGAAGAAGGCGAATGCTTGTGAAGTTGTCGCGTTTTGGAAAAGGCCCAGAGCCTGTGAAGAAGGAGAGTGTCTGTGAAGCTGTCGCGTTTTGGAAAAGGCCCGGAGCCTGTGAAGAGGGCAAATGCCCGTGAAGCCTGCTTCCCCCAAGAAAGGCCCGGAGCCTGTGAAGAAGGCCAATGCATGTGAATCTCGCCACCCGTGACACTCTCACGTAATAATGAGTTGGGGTTGTACATGCCCCGGAGTCTCAGGAGCGCCGGCCTCAGGCCCTGGGGCTCCCTCCCACGCCGAGTGGAAGCACTTAGCTCCGCACTGGTGAGAAGACGTCGAAGACTAGATTAGGTGTCGGACGCGGCTTTTTCATTTGCTTTCCGCAGTTGGCTTGTTCATTCTCATTCGAAGTTTTATTGAAGCTGTTGCCGTCTTTGGCTTGTGGTTCTTCGACTTTTCACTCTCCTGCCTCGATTTCTCTTATGCAAGGCCTCGCGAGGGGGGCAGCCGAGCGCCCTCGCGAGTGTTCCTGTCCTAGTCGTTCAAAGGTTTCGCGACCTGGGTCCATTACAGGAGCACCCTCCAGTCCGTGCCCCACGGGCACCGCGACACAAACACAGCGCCTGGGTCGGTCGCCCCCCGCGGCTGGGGACGGGAACTATCCACTCGCGGGCACGTAGCCGGAAGGCACGATAACAGAAGCAAAGCGATGATTAACAGCAATAACCCAAACACGCCCCCACGGGGCTCCACACTACTATCTTTTTACGCAGGAAAAAGGAAAAGAAATAGCAAATCAGGCGCAGCTCGCCTCACACCGGCCTACAGGGAAGACTCGAGCTGCCTCCGGGGCTCAGGCAGACTCCCTCTCGCGCTTCACCAAGGCGTGACGGCGGGCAGACACGCTACCACCTCCCAAGCAGGTACGACGGCGTGGAGGCTGACCGCGGCTACCGCTAGAAGAGTCGCCGCCTGAAGAAGAACTAGTGAAGCTTGGGGAACCCTGAGCGCCGCCAATCACGCGAGCGCTGTCCTCTCCATCATCGCCGGGGCTGGGTTCCCGGCCGCGGTCGTCGTCCTCAGGGCAGCACCCTGCGCGGCGACCATCTTCCCCAAACACCCTCACGTAGAGGGTGGCATCTCCGTCAAACTTCAAGTGCAGGGTGCACCGATGGCTCAAGCCACGCGTGCGAGCAAACGTCTGCCAACCGCGGGTCAAGGCCAGGCTCCCGGCTGCGGAGACCTCTAGTGAAGCCCATGAGGCCCGGCCGCAGCAGCCGTCTGCCTGAAGCCAGAGGCCGCCCGGGGTGCCGGCCGGGAGCTCGCCGAGGAGAAGCGAGGGGGGATGAACTGGAAGGGCGCGCGCCGATCCGTACTTATAGCCGGCGAGGGCCAACCGTCGGCCCCCACGATCATAGGTAATCATGACCCGCTTTGCATGCAGGGACTTATCCAATCCGCGCAGTTGCGGAGGCGCCGTGGGGAAGTGGAGACGCCCACGTCCAATCAACCGCCACACGGCGCCCATGGCCGTAGGCTGTTAGGGCCCGTGGCGCTTCGCTCTTGCCCTTTCGCCTCCCTGCACGGCCAAGTCCGGGCGCGCCTTGGGCCCGGGGGCTACTGTCGGCGTTCTGGGAACGGGGGTCCCCAGACTTGCCTGCCTGCAGCCTGCGGCGTGGCTCGAGGAGGGGCCCAGCACGGCCCATCTCCATCAACACAGACCCAAGACCCTTGCGATGGGTCAAGCCTCACGGGGCGGACGACACGGAGCTTCCTCAGGCACGGCCTCATCAGGCTGGCTCGCGAGGAGGCGGAGAGATTAAGGCGGGGTACCTCACGAGGTGCCCGTGACGCAAGCCATGACGACCAAGGGTGCCAGGTGGGCGCCAGCCCGCACAGTGTCCTCCTTTCCTCTTTGGTGCAAAGGGAGCAAGCGCAGGCGAGAGCATCAAGCAAAGGCACCCGTTTCGGTGCAACAAGACCAAGACCGGCCCAACGGCAGGAAGGAAGTCATTGTGGAGCCCAAGCCAGCGTCACCGCCAGAGCCTTTGGCAGGCGAGGACCAACTTTAGTCAGTATAAGTGTACCAGATGTTCCCCTTCAAAATGGCCAATTGTTGGCACCCTTCCCGCTCAATATTTGGGAAGAGGCCCAGGGCCTTTGCCTATAAATAGGACTAGCCACCCACAGGGTAGAGGAGAGATCGGATCGAAATCGGAGAGAGAATCGGGAAGAGAGAGAGAGAGAGAAGGGTGATTGAACTCCTCCAAGCAGTTCATCGCCCCAGCCAAGAACAGACCCTCGCGAGGCTATTCTTCCTTGTATTGCTCATCATCATCAGCCCAAGAGGCAATCCACCACACCACACACTGGAGTAGGGTATTACACCACAACGGTGGCCCGGACCAGTATAAACTCCGTGTCTCTTGTGCTGTTCTTTCCATAGCTTAGATCTTAGCGCGGCGGTGGGGCACAGGTAGGTAGAAGGCGAAATCTCCGCGCGCACCCTAGTGTTCGAACCTCAAGGGTCTGCCGGAACCCGAGATCCGACAGGAGGTGGATGAGGGACGTCGAGCTATTGCGGTGGACGACATCGTCGGGGAAGAGGCTCCGGCTGGGCAGTGGTGAGGTGGCAGACGGAGGAGGGTGGGGTTTCGTGGCTGGAGCCGAGAGGTTATGGCGGCCTGGGATTTCGAATGGTGGAAAGGAGGCGATGGGAGGGGGGAACCATGACTTAGGGACGCGCTTGTCCAAAATGTAGGGTGTGTTACAAAAGTACCCCCACCGATTTGAACTAGCGGCCCTTTCGGCTCTGGGTTAGAAGGGGGATTTCGCGTGTCGGGATTTGGCAGTTGGAGGGAGTTTTCGCACGTGTTGTAATTTCGGGATAGCAAGGCGCGGGTTGTGAAGGCGCCAGTTTTGGGAGCATGATATCTGAATGTTCAGGATATAACAAGGCGTGGGTTGAATTTTAGGGACAAGCCTAACGTGTAATATTGTACTTGTACGTACCAAATCAATTCACACTTCCCTCAACGAAAAAACCAAAAAATGGGCCATTTGCATTTCTGTCCCTAACTCGAACCACCTAATCAGATATACCCCTAATTTGAAAGCCTGCTCAAATTTGCCCCTCCACCATTAGGTGCCCTTACAGAAATGCCCTTTTGCGCCGTTATCGTCCGGTCAAACAGCTTTGACCGTCCTAAAAAATAGCAAAAAAAATTAATTTTTGTGAGATTGAAGATACTCATGTGCGCAAGGTGTGTGCAAATTTTGTGCTATTTGGACATTCCAGGAGCTCGTGGCAAGGAAAAACAGTTAATCTGCACGCTTGTGAATAGTAAATTTGAAATAAAATAGCAAGAAAAGTCAAAAAAATATGATATTTTTTGGCATCAAAGAGGCTTGGGTGCACAAGGTGCTTGCAAGTTTTTGTGATCAAATGACATGCGAGGAGCTCTAGCAAGAAAAAATAGTCATTTTTCCCAAGTTTTTTCCCGAGCTAAATTTTGTTTTTTTTCTCCACAAGCCCCTCCAATGTCCAAACACAACAAAAATTTGCACGCAGCTTGCAGACCCGAGCCTCTTTGATGCCTCATATTTTTTTGAATTTTCTTGTTATTTTTTGAATTTACTATTCTCATGCTTACACATATATTGTTTTTCCTTTGACACGAGCTCTTGGAATGTGCAAACAACACGAAAATTTGCACGCACCTTGCGAACCTGAGTATCTTTGATCCCACAAATTTTCAGGTTTTTTAGATTTTTTGCTATTTTTTAGGACGGTCAAAGCCCTTTGACAGGCTTTGATCGGACGGTAACGGCACAGAATGGCATTTCTGTAAGTGCACCTAACAGCGAAGGGGCAAATTTGAGCAGGCTTTGGAATTAGGGGTAAATCTGAGAGTGGGAGCAAATTAGGGGAATAAATGTAAATGTCCCAAAAAATAAAACTATTCACACCACACAAAGAGAGAGTCTTGTCCCGTTTTACTATACAAATGCTATTCAAAGCTACTCCCTCATTCCATCTATATAGGGCCTAATGCGTTTTTCGAGGCAAACTTTGACCAAATATTAGAGCAATAATATATGACATGCAACTTACACAAAGCACACCATTAAATTCGTGTGTGAAAGGAACTTTCAATGATATAATTTTCACATTGTGCATGTCTTGTACTATTAATCTTGTCAATAGTCAAAGGCGGTCTTAAAAAACACATTAGGCCCTATATAGATGGAAGGAGGTTGTATGAATCCATGTTATGTCCAATTAAAAAATTTTGCTGGCTGTATAATGCATGTAACATACTCATACCAACATTTTAGTGCGTTTCAAATTTTTATACTACCGCTGCAATTCGAACTGAATTTGAATTTGTTTCTCTATTTCAATAGGAATCTATAATCATGATTGTTGCCAACTTCAACCATCATTTGTGTATTACCTTAACAACACACCACATGATTACTGTAGAGATAGATATGAAATATGTGTACTATACGAACTCGAATTCAATTTTTTGAATACACTTGATGTTGATTCCAAATAATAGTACATTTGATGTACTAACTATATATTCATAATCTAAACCATGTTCCATACGTACACCGTGTTTATCACACAAAGTATATTGCCCCGCCCGCTACATTATGACAAGTATTTAGCCCTGAGCTGCAAAAGCCACACATTGGCCCAAATTATAATCAATGTTCTATATATATTATATGTAGTACTAGAAAGATGCCCATGCATTCCACGGAACATCAACATGATCAAGGGGAGGCCTTATTTGCAAATATGGAGAGGGGTGTGGGTATCTTTTTTCAAAATTGTCATAGTTTCCTTCCTATCTGTCAGATATAACCGGACGGCCTATATTGCAGGATGGCAGGCACACCATCATCAACAACTCTGTTTTTTATAAGAGTAGAGATAAAATATATTATATGTAGTATAACATGTTCATAACCACACCATGTGTATCACCGTTATATATATTCACGCATGCGTTGGTTTAAAACACTAAGATAAATTCTTTAAATATCTGAATTCGCTTTTTATAATGAGTTATGATCTCTATTCGTCTTTTACACCCACACAATCCTCTTATCTTTGTAGCTAGCACTAACTTTCTCTCGTGCATGCACACGCCCAGATCCCTCTGACCCTCCCTCAGCATTCTCTAGCTCCATCGCGCTAATTAGTCTTTTCACTTTAGGTTGTTCAACCACGGTGTGTGTAGGGCCCCCATCTCCTTATTTATGGCACACATCGATCAATATGCCTCTCTAGCCAGGTGTGCCTACCACAAACACAAGCTTCCCCTCTTCTCTTCTCACCGCCATGCCTCACTCCCACCACTCTTTTCATCGATCTCGTACTCGCACACTCCTTCCCCCTTGATATAGTATGCCTCTCGCACCACCTCCTAGATGCATCCCTCTCTCTATCCTTCTCCCCGGGCCTTATTTGCTTCAAACACATACATGCATGTATACTGATCGATCTCCCTACATATGTCTAGGTCGACTTTAACTATTTCCTCCCACCCATCGATCGACGTACATCACAAGTTATGTCTCTCCTTTCTCTGACAAAGGACGATTGATCTTCCTATGTAGTTACGTCTACTTACCACAGCCATATCGTCCCCCTCATCATTCGTGCATGCCTCCTGACCCGTCTCTCACACACACGTGCACAGATAGGCAGCCATCCCCTCTCTTATTGATATTGCAGGCGTGCCCTCCGTTTTTCTAGCAAGCCTCTCCCACCATGGGCGGATTCAGGCCCCAGGAAGAAGGGGCGGTGGCCTGGGGCGTAAGGCCCATCTCCTTTGTATATTTCAACATTGTATCTACAATAAAACGCTACAGTCAACTAAGCTGCCTGGGCCTTGGCCCGGTTCGCCTGGCGCCTGGCCCATTCCTAGGTCCGCCACTGTCTCCCACCATTTGTTAGAAGCAACTCCACTACCATCCCCTCCAACACTCTAGCTCTGTCTCTCTCCCAACCTTATTACTCTCCTACACATATGCATGGATGTCGATCGATCTCCCTTAATACATAAGGTAGGCTTCTCTCCTCCTCCACACATATACCAGCCATTGTACCTCTATAATTAATTAGGCCTCCCCCCACCACACACCGATAGTCGAGCGCTGTAGGTAGGTATCCATGCCACAGAGACAAACTGCACATGTCCCCTCTCACGTTCCAGTAGGCCAGCCACTCTATATCTTTGATGTGGGCACACACAAATTCGATGGCACTCTTTATTGATCGCGCGCACACACACACACATCATCTCTCTCTTCGATTCTATGGATACCTCAAGCCGATGATACCTCCACTCTCTTCTCATGGATCACCCCCTCTATATATATGATATATCCAGGACTCTATTTCACACACATTGCATATGTTACACTTTTG
>NC_041384.1:433999105-434078120 GCF_002162155.2 Triticum dicoccoides | reverse complement strand
AAAAAAACATTCACAAACCCACACACTATATATCTCTACATTTATATCTCTCTCACACAACCCTACCTAGGTGGTGTACGTACACAAAGAGAATAGGTGCACGTACTCCTGCTTCGTGCCCAGTCACACCCGCGCGGGTACACGGTGGAGCTCATTTCTGTACGAAAATGGCAGCCCACGTGCTAATTTGATCGCGTGTAGCGGTTGTTTACCTACGGAGGTCGTGTATCACGTGTGCACGAAACAAAGTTCGACATCATACGTTGGAGCGTTATTTTTAAATAAAGTTATATCGCTCAATGGCACATACACAAAATATAAAATGATTTTTATGGAGAAAAATGTAGTCCCCTCCACTATATACAATGGATCCTGCCTGCCTGGGTTTGTCTCTCTTAAAAGTATCTCACACAAGGCGGCGGTGGCCTCTCTCTCTCCATCCGTTGGTCACTGATCTAGCCGCATCCCGTCCGCCGGAAAAAGGGAGGATGTCCATTGTTTCTCCGTTCGACGGCGCTAAGGCAGCACATCCCGATCTGCGGCACTCGTGGTTCTCTCTGACCAAGCTTCGACGCGGTAGGGCCTACGCCACCTGCTCGCTGCCGCGGTATGGGCAGATCCCGCCCGCCGCCGCTGACCTAGTTACATCCCGACGACCCCCAGGTATCCCCTCTGGCCTTGCTCCACTGCCTGTCTTCGCTTGTCGCTGCATGTGGAAAATCTTGCATGTGGATCTTCCATAGTTCTTTGCCCAAAACATAGCTCGTCCGGCATACTTTCCATATTGCAATCGCGTCCTCACACCATTTTAGACAAACACAACCGTGTTGTTATCTTCCCTTAGGACAAGGAATATGCTTCTTTTTTGTCATTGTATGTGTCATCAACTGTTATTGGCCAGTAATTGTTTCCTTTCTACCTCTTTTTTGCAAACAGGGCTATCCATTTCACCTCGTTGATATTGCGACCTTTTGGTGAACTGCACAAATCACTTTTTTCCTTAAGAGTGTTTTGTGCAGTTGTACTAAAATGTCACATAGGCAACGTCTCTACATTTCAGTGCGACTGCACAAAAGGAGATTGGTTTTGCTCTATCCTCCTCATCCAACTCCGAGCCTAATCCTCTCCAACTATTTGCTTAATCTTCTCCAACTAGTTAGTCTTAAGAGAGACTGCAAAGGTGACCAGCTTCTATTTGTGTGTTTATTGTTTCATCAGCAATCCTCTATTATCATAATCAAACTTAATATCTTTGGAACAGGGACGCTCAGCTCTATTTTAGTGGAACTGCTCAAAATGATCAGAATGTTGCATGCTCCAGACAGCTACTTTTTTCCAACATGCCTTGTTGATTTAGACAGAGCTGGGGGACGTTGCTGCCAATGAAAGCATGGATCAATTTTAATTTAACACCTTCTCACAACTTTGTCTTCAGTTGTGATGTAAATATTAGCTCTGATCTGCTAATCATTGAGATGCATTAGCAAGGAAGTTCGTTTTTTATTGTTTCAGAAAGAGCATCGATGGCAAGACACACGAAACAAAAGGTGAAAGCTTAGAGCATTGTACAATTTCATGTAGCTGGAAAATTATTTGCATAGTACATCAATTATATAAAAAATGTTGGAAGCTTGATAGCATTGCCAGAAGCCTCTTCAGCATCCGGGTCCATGTGCCATGCACAAAATTATACTCCTCCTTTCCTAAATATTTGTCTTTTTACAAATTTCAAATGGGCATATTTTAGAGTGTAGATTCACTCATTTTGCTTCATATGTAGTCACTCCTTGAAATCTCTAGAAATATAAATACTTTGGAGTATATTTAAGAACCGAGGGAGTAGTGCACAACCGCATGGGAGACTCAGCCCGGTCATTGCGCTGCATTAATAGTGAGTAATGAGCAGTCAAATCAAAGCCCCACCTTTCCCACTATAAGTTGCTCGAAAGAAGCAACCATCAATACGCTCTTCTTTGAATCCGCGCATACTACTCCATCTGTCACTATTTATAGAGCACGCTTCAAAAAAATCTCTAGGACCAAGGCAACTAGCGATCGGCCTGAAAAATAGCATTGGTAGTTATAGCACGACCTCTATTACTAGAGGAAATAATGCGCGCACACATGCATGCAGTGCTTCCACCCCGGGTACATACATGCATGCACTTACTCCACTCTGTAGTACATCGAGAGAAAATTATGGACTTGATTGCGGTTACCACGCTCTAATTAATTGAGCATTAAACTAAACACGTCTAAAGTCTCTCTGGTGGTGGAAATGCACCTATATCTATATCTATCTATACCAATATAAAAAGACCCAAATGGGCAGATCCAAACCGTCTCGGCAGTCAAATCATGTTATCTAGCGGTTCAAATCGCTCCAATGTTGAGCACCAAACACGTTTAATGCTCTAATTACCCACCACTGCCATTGGTTATAAACATGTTTTGACTCAACGCTATCCCTTGAAATCTGCCATGTAATTAATATCCTACCATTCCCGTGAAAAAGTATTTGATATCTTATGAAATACCAACGTGCAACAGATATATCTTACCTAATATAACGTGCAACTAATATCCTACCTAATATAAACGTGCATTGCACGTACGTTATTACTAGTTGAGAGAAATGAATCAGAATGAAGCGCGCCCTGTAAACTGTGACGGTGGGAGGAGTAGTATGAATGTGCAAAACCAAGTACATGTATGGCCAGTCGGTCAACGCACCTCCTCTTGGCATATCACTGACATGTGGTACCGAAGTGTGAGCAAACCGATCTCAATTGATGGCAAAATGGCCAACCTGCCATTCCTTGAGAGAGATGAGGAGCGAGAACACACAGATAGGCTCGCACGGAGGCCAAGATATATTCGAGCATGGTTGATCGATATCATCATTACATGTTCGATGTTTTTAAATACTATACTATTGGGCTGCCGTTTTCCGCTCTTCTCCCTTATAAATGCGTAGTTTATCAGAGACTAAAATAAAATAAGAGTATAGACGCTCCACCATGTGGTTCTAGTAGTAGTACTACTCGTACTACTAAACCTTGCGCTTGGCTCTTCGCCTCTTCGTGAAGTCGAACAATGATGGTACTATGCATGTTGGGTACTACAGTGTATGCCTCTCGCAATCTAACACCGAATGAACTGATGCATATCCATTGTCTGGGCGAGGTAGGTTGCATTAGTCAAAAGGCATAAGCGAGCTTCACCTTGTCCTACAAGCTTCTCCTCATTCTACGAGTTGACAGGACACACCAAAAAGTAGTGCTAGTCCATACTCCCTCCTTTCTGATTAACATGGCTTAATCTATTTTGCGGGTAAATGAGAGAGCTTTATTCATATATAAGCATTCTTAGGACGACCAGCCAAGAGACTAGTCACTAGGAAGCGAGGTACCCCGCAAAAAAAGAAGAAGGAAGCGAGGTGTTTCATCAAGCCAACTCTCAGCCACATTCAAAGTGCAGCAAGCACGGTTTGCACAAAGATGCGCCACAAGGTTTGCTGACCTGTTTACATGCTGAATAACAAAAAAAAGAGGAAATATTACCGAGCGCTCCTATTTGTAACAGGACATGAGCCATAATTAAGTGAGAATTGTGGCGAGTGTTCCATGCAATCAACTTCCATTATCACATGCGAGAACCCTCGAAGAGAACCAAATGTGTTGAAGATTGGTTTATCACATTTTTAAAATATAATAAGAGTGCAGACGCTCCTCCATCCGGTTCCTAGTAGTATAGTACATACCTCTATAGTAGTAGTACTAGTACTAGTAAACTTTGCACTTGGTTGTTCGTCTCTTCGGGAAGTAGAACAATAATAGTACTAGTATAGTGTATGCTTATTGCAATCTAACACCGAATTAACTGTTGCACGTCCACCGCCTGAGCAAGGGAGAGCTTGCATTAGTCAAAAGTTTCTCCTTGTCCCGCGAGCCACCACGCGCAAGCTTCTCCTATCCTGCAAGCTTCTCCTCGTTTGGCAAGTTGATGGGACACAACAAAGTAATGCTAGTCCATACTGCCTCCTTTCCGGTTAATATGGCTTAATTTCGAATGAGATAAATATCATGTCTATCACTGTATATTTGTAAAAATACGGTCGGTGGACTTCATAATACGCTCATTGTGCACAATATATACATTTTCTTGTGTTTATACGGTCACTAGCTCACCCTGGCTGAGTATGTGTGTGCATGCACGTGTAGGTTGAGCACTTGAGCGTGACCGTGTGTGTTCCCTCGTGTGCTCGGACATGCATGCATTAGGGCGTCGCACGCGTTTTTGCGTCCAAGTGTACGTGTGACTATTGCATGCATGCACGAGGTTGTAGTCCCTCACATTAACATGTTCATAAGTCAATGCTTTGTCAAAACGTTGCATGCAAGGTTTAATCATTCGTTGTTCACGCATGCATTCCCAATATTAATATGTTGGTAAAGACAATTTCTTGAGGAAAACGAGCCCATGAATTGAGTACAAAGGGGACCAATAAGCAAGAACGGAGGGAGTACCAATAGTGAACCAGAAGGAGGGAGTAGGTACTAGTAGTATAGTACTACGTAACAACGTGCAGTAACAAAATTCCTCTATGTGCATCATGTCTACGTGTCATGCAAGAAAATAGAGATAAGTACAAGTGAGACTCAGGAACGGTCATACACGTAGGGGAGTACGTGTAGGGGCCACTAAGGAGCAGTCAAATCACACAGTAAGTTAGTCGGAAGAAGCAACCATCATTTCACTCTTCAATGACACGTACGCAATATAAAATGGTTGATATGGAGAGAACAAGAAAACCACTAGATATACACTAGCAGGAGCCTAAGTTACAAGCCTGCTTGCTTGGGTTGCTCTCTTCACAAGCATAGAACGATGGTGGCCACACTGCTGGTCACATATCCGGCCTGATCCCGCCACTGGGGGAAGGGAACAATGTTCTACGTAGACGCGGTCGACATCGGCGAGGGACAAAACCCACAGTCGGTGCGTCCCAATCAGGGGTCCCCGCGGTATGGGCTGATGCCGCGTCCCAACCGCCCTTCAAGCTACAGCCTGACGTCCCAGGTAGTACATCTTCCTTTCAGAGCCGGCTTGCTCCACTGCCGCAGCTCCCCACGTAGCTCCGTCTCCATATCGATCTTTCTCTACTTCTAATGGCTTCTATTTGTGATGAGTTTATGTCTCATGAACTAGTTCTAGTACTATTATTCTAATCACACTTCTTCAATATCTTTGCCATCAGGGATGCTCAGCTCAGTTTTAGTGGAACTGCACAAAAGCATCGTATGATCCGAGGGTGCCTGTCATCTTTCCTTCGACAGGTTCTACCTTGCCAGGAAATTAAATCATGTTTAAGGTTTAGGGTTTAAGTCGTAGTGACCCCATCAGTAGTTATTCTTTTGTACACGCTCCCACAAATTTTGTCTTTAGTTGTGAATTAAATATTGGCTATGATCTGTGAATCATTGAGATGCATTAGCATGTGTGTTAGTTTTCCTTTGTATTTGATGGAATGTTGTAACGAGGCAACCTTGGAGCAGGAATGAAAATGGAGTGTAAATTTTCCGTATTTCCGGAGAAAAAATGGAAACGGAGAGAAACCAATGTTTCATTTTGTTGGATCACGCCATCGAGCAAAACAACATTTAAATCACGTCTGTCGCATTCGTGTCTCACCCTCCTCCATGGCTCCACCCCACATGGTCGCTCGGCTTGCCACTCACCACAAACCGAGTATACGATAACTTTCCCGTCTACTTGTCGATGGATCGTGCCATGGAGTACTAGCACTACTGGAAGAGATTGACGAGTTGGGGGAGGACAGCTAGTTGTAGCACGGACTCCCAAGAACTTTTTACATGCATGTTGTGGTCGGCTATTGCAACCTTTGAACCAGAGCAGTCACGTGCACCAGGAAGCGACGCGGGCGACACTCTCTCGGCCGGCGCACCACTTCAATGTCGGCGCCAGTGAGAGGTCGCGTCCGCTCTGGCCGGGCATGAGAGCAAGTACAATAAGCTTATGTAAGCGGGCTATAAGAGTTAAAATATTATATTTCTGCTGACATGGAGGGGAGAGAAGAGGAGAGAGAAGAGGAGCCGACTACAGAATAAGAGTCAGCTACAACACGTGCTCCTAGGAACTATGTGAGAGTGAGACATGGGCCATGCATTAATAAAGTAGCACATCTTTACATCTAACTATTGTATGTGCCAGCTATAACCTTGCCTATAGATGACATGGCAATATCATATAGCCACCAGCTGGCTGTACTATTAACCATGCTCTGAATGCGGCACTGACCGTTTCGGGCAGGAAGCACACGCGGGTGATGAAGAGGGTTCGGGTTGGTCAGGAGCGGGCGTGGAAGCGGTCTGGATGCCCGCAAACAAGAGATGTTGTGCCTTAATATTGCTGCATATATAATTAACAACGTAAATTATGTGCTAGTTGGACAAATATGACTGGAGATGGAGATGGAATTTTACGTAAACATGGATATGCATGTCTATGTCTATGTGTGTGTGCGTGGCGACTTTCGTGACCTGGAAGCGGGGGCGTGTTTTTTTGATCGACTTTTCTTTCTTGGAGCATTAAAAAATTGTCCGCCACTTTTTGTTACTTTTTTCCGGGAATGCACGTATTCTATTTAAAACCACTGCTATGGAGAGACTTTTTACTCCATTGTATATATAGCCTCTTGTTTGATAGGGTTTCTCGCGTCTCACTCTCTCACCCTCCATATCAAAACAAGATGACAGTGTCCACTCTATCTCTCTCCTCACCGGTGGTCACAGATCCGGCCGAGTCCCGTCCGCTGCAAGTGGTGAGGAGGTGCAGCATTGACGTTGCCGCCGTCGGCGATGGAGGAAGCCGATGTGCACCATCCTCTCGGAGCCGGCGCTGGCGCAGACGAAGGTCCTCCGCGCCCTTGTTCGCTACCGTCGTGTGGGCAGATCCTGCTTGCCTGCATAAGCGACATCTCGCCCACCTGAGGTATAACTTCTTGTACTGGTCCAGCTCCCCAGGTCGCTGCATGCGGGTTTTCTTCTATGCGACTACTCCCCAGCTCCCCATGTATAGTAGCTAGGGTTCGTCAGTTGGTCCAACATCACCTACTATTATAGAGGAAATGCCACTCGAAAAGTTGTCCTGATTTATACCTGGTGGAGGTATACATGTTGTTTCGACAAAAATTACATGGTGGTTGTGTGGTCATTGTCCATATGCTCCTATTGCTGCTGCGAATCTAATACTATCACTGGTTAAATGAAGAAATGCTTTTTTTCTCAGGTATCCTGAGCATCTCCAATAGCTTGTCTATATGGATATCTATACTCGTTTTCCACGACATGGGCCCAAAACAGGCGTCCAACAGCTTGTCTATATGGTCGTCCAAATATACACGTCCTCTAAATCGACCTCGACAATGTCCATGCCTGGACAATGTGAAGGCGTTGTCTAAACTTGGCTGCAATCATGATTTCTTCGTCTCCCCAGTGATGGCCCACCTGTCATGGTCCCTGTATATAGACGTTCTGATGCAAAACTGGACGTGTATATGAGGGAATCTTTTTAGACCATTGTCTATATGAATATATAGACATCCAAATATGCACATGCTATTGGAGATGCTCTTAGTTCCCATCAAGATAATCACGATGCTTCTGTTTGTTGGTGTACTTTTCATTAATTATTATTGACAATTGAGATGTCGTTGTTAATCTTGTCCCACTGCCAAAACAAAGTCACAACACTATATCCCTTTTTTATATTTTTATAAACAACGATGCGTATCTCCATACATGGGCATGTCTTCCTCAATTTTAGTGGAACTGCACAAAATTGGATGGCCATTTTTGTTCCGCCTCACTGTCCTCTGCCACGTGGTTCTTCCTTCCTCGAGCTTGATTAATGAGAAGAAACAGACAACAGTGAGGATTTGTCGAACTTCATAGGTGCCTCACCCAAACTTGATGCCAAATGGATGATGCATCACCATGATGACCTATCGATGCTCATGGTTGCGCCTCATGGTTGCGTCGGCTGGTGAAGCTAATCGATTTTCCACGAAAAACAAGTTTTCTTCCATCAGTACTCTTTGCTTGTTACCCACAAAGATGGTATCCTTCATCAGTTCACCTTGGTTGCGTTGGAGACGCGATCGTCTTTCACGTTGGTGCAATTTTATCGCACAATTGGCTATGAACCAAATGTTTCCTCGAAGAAGGATCAACGTTGGTACTGAGAGCATAAGTTCTGTATTGATTTCTAAGCCTTCTCACAACTTTGACTTCAGCTCCCCTGTAATTTTATTTGTCCAGCTATTAACTTTGATAAAAAAAATGGTGTGGACTAAAAACCGGATGGACATAGTATCCCTCCATTTTTATTTACTCTGCTTATTAGATTTAACTGAAGTCATACTTTGTAAAGTTTGACCAAGTTTAGGCCGAACACAACAAACCATAATTATTGAGAGAGGGCAAACTGTACATACTCTCAAACCTTTCTGATAATTGAAATTAAAATTCTTTATTTGTACACACTCTCACATGTTTCCAATAATTTGGCGGATGTGTGGTTGTTCACTTAAGGGAGGGTAGTGTACCGCACATGAAGGGCAGGAAGTGCGACCAGGACGCGTGGATCGTTAGTTCATCGGAAGTAGTAGTTTTCTTCACTGGTACGTTAAATAAAGAGTTTCGTTTCGTACTTACACAATTTAAAACGATTGTTATGGAGAGGATAAGAAAACCACTCCGCTATATATTAGTAGTATACACGGGTACTATATGGATGCAGCTTCATTGACTTAGTGCACCTGCCTTTGGGTGTATGACAGGTGGGCCCAAAATGTGGCTGGCCCACCTGTCACCCAGCCAAAGGCAGGTGCAGTTAAGGCACCGGAGCTCAGTCCGTAATACATTATATATGTAGTACACTATATAAGCTGGAGCATCAGCTTGTTCGGTAGGGTTTGCACTCTCCACACTCTCGCCGCACTACATATATATATATATATATATATATATATATATATATATATATATATATATATATATATATATATATACATGCTGGAAGCTCAGCGTTCCTTTGCTAGGGTTTGCTATATTCACATTCTCTCACCCTCTTCACCAGATCTAAACAAGACTGCGTTGTGGCCTCTGTCTCTCTCTCTCCCCCCTCACAGCTGGTGAAGGAGGCGTCCGGATCCTGTGGCACCTGGAAGGGGAGGAGGTGTAGCGTTCACTCTATCGCCTTTGGTGAGGGAGGCAATCCATTGCCGTCTGTGCTGTTCTCTTTCACCTAGGGCCTATGCGGGAGGGCCACGGACCCCTTCTTCCTCGCTGCCTTACGTAGTGTGGTCAGATCCGGCCTCCTACCGCACGCCTTGCCACATCTCGACGACCCTAAGGTACAAGTTTCTTTAAAATTGTCATTGATATAGCTGCATGCAGATCTTTTTCGATTCTATAGTCGAATCTAGGTCTTGGTTCGAAGAGGAAAGAAGGGTGCGGTGGGGTGGATCATGAATCTAGGACGTGGTTCAATGAGGAAAGGAGGGAGGGAAACTAGTATAGACTGGCTATCCAGCCGCTTTGTTGGTCGAAAAGGGAAAAAGGGGGTAACACAGTACCCACATCTATAAGGAAACGATCTCTTTGTTGAAATGGGAAAGAAACTAGGGGGTTGGGTAGTTTGTGCAGGACTAGATTTGCTGCCCTCACATAGGAAAAAGGTTCAAAGAAAACAAATATGGGACCAACGCGGATATGCTGCTTGGCTACATACTCTGCATCACCCATTTATGTGTGGACGCACATGGTGCTGGCATGTCCCATGTCCCATGTCCCATACAACTATTTTGCTGTTGTTAATCTAAGAATGCTATTGGAGAATTGAAGCAATGCCACTATTAAAAGTAAATTACATTCTTAACGAATGTTGTTTTAAGAGAATGTCTCTATTAATATGAATCAATGCAACCATTTTAGAAATGCTACTATCCTACTTTGTTTTCCATCAAGACAAGTTAGATGCTTCTTTTTATCGCCGTTTGTTTCATCCTTCTTTATTGGCTAATAATTGTTTCCTTTTTTGCCTCTGTTAAAACAGTGATATCTATTCAACTTGTTGCTATAGCAAACTTAAACATCACACCGGCAACTTTGCTTGATTTCAGTGCAACTGCACAAAACGAAATTGGATTTCGTATTCATGTTGGCAGATTCATAGGTAATCTTGTGTGCGTCATGACAAGTTGGTACTTGCCTTCATCCACATGATCGTGCAGTGTGTTTTGAGATGTTGTGCTACTTGCATTGGTACTATTTTAAATAAATGTTGAATTGAAGCTATTGTATTGCTCTCTTTTCCCATTAAGTAGTGAACAAAAATGGTACTAACCCAGACATGACGCTTGTTGATTTGTTACAAAAAACTCTGCATCACCCCCTTTATAAGTAGATGGAAGCACATGGTGTTGTTGCGCGCACCTGGAACTATTTATCTTTTTGTCAATCTAATATCGCTGGTAAAATTAAGCAATGCCACTCTCAGAATTAACTACTGAATCTTAGTTCAAAACTGCAACACTTGTTAGAGATTGGCGGGATTACCATTTTTGTGGCCGCATGTTTCATCCTCCTTTATTGGCCAGTAATTGATTCCTTTTTTGCCTTTGTTAAAACAGGGATATCTATTCAACTTGTTGCCATTGCGATATTTTGCTTCGCTACGTGAAACTCTTTTGTTTTAAGAGTGTTTTGTGCAGTTCAAATTGAATGTCACACCGGCTACTTTGCTTAATTTTGGTGGAACTGCACAAAAGGAGATCATGTATTTTCATATATGTGTTGGGATTTCTTTCAAGTCCTCCTCACGAGTTGTTTCAAATCTTGTTCAAGAAAGGTCAGTACTGACTTTCATCCACATGATGTTGTAGTGTGCTTTGAGATGTTGTGCTACTTGTTTTGGTATTGTTTTGGACAAATGTTGAATTGAAGCTATTGAACTGCTATCTTTTACCATTAAGTGGGCAAAAAAAATTCCAACCCAGACATGATGCTTGTCGCTTTGTTACAACAAACTTTGCATCACCCCCTTTATAAGTAGATGGAAGCACATGGTGTTGTTGCACCCACTCTCCCGTGGAACTATTTATGTTTTTTCTTAATCTAATGCCGCTGGTAAAATTAAGCAATGCCACCCTCATAATTAACTATTGAACTGTTTTAAGAGAATTTCTCTGTTAATATGAATCAATGCAACCGTTTTAGAAATGCTACTGTCATATTATTTGTTTTCCATCAAGATAAGGTAGATGCTTCTTTTTGTGGACGCATGTTTCATCCTCCTTTATTGACCAGTAATTGTTTCCTTTTTTTGCCTCTGTTAAAACAGGGATATCTATTCAACTTGTTGCTGTAGCAAACTTAAATGTCACATTGGCAAGTTTGCTTGATTTCAGTGCAACAACACAAAACGAGTTTGCATTTCCTATTAATGTTGGTAGATTCATATTTTATCTTGGTCGTCTCATGAAAGGTCCATACAGGCCTTCATCTACATGATTGTGCAGTGTGCTTTGAGATGTTGTGCTACTTGTATTGGTAATGCTTTTCCCATTAAGTAGTGAACAAAAATGGGACCAACCCAGACATGATGCTTGTTGCTTTGTTCCAACAAACTCTGCATCACCCCCTTTATAAGTAGATGGAATCACATGTTCTTGTTGCGCCCACTCTCCCTTGGAACTGTTTATGCTTTTTGTTAATCTAATGCCGCTGGTAAAATTAAGCAATGCCACCCTCAGAATTAACTACTGAATCTTAGTTCAAAACTTCAACACTTGTTAGGGATTGGCGGGATTACCATTTTTGTGGCCACATGTTTCATCCCCCTTTATTGGCCAGTAATTGATTCCTTTTTGCCTCTGTTAAAACAGGGATATCTATTCAACTTGTTGCTATTGCGACATTTTGCTTCGCTTAATTTTGGTGGAACTGCACAAAATGAGACCGGAGTTCCATATATGTGTTGAGATCTCTTTTAGGTCTTCCTCACGAGTTGTTTCAAATCTTGGTCTTGAAAGGTCAGTACCGACATTCCTAAGAGTTAAGTATTGAATCTTAGTTCAAAACTGCAACACTTGTTACGGATCGGCGGGAGTACCATTTCTGTTAGGGATCGGCCGGAGTACATGTTTAAGAAATGTATTGTTCAGATAATGTCTCTGTTATTATATATCAGGTACAGTGTTTTACAAATGGTACTATCCTGCTTTGCAGTTCTTTCTACATGTTTAACCAAGGTATTGTTAAGATAATGTCCCTGTTAAAATGAATCAGTCGCATTGTTTTAGGAATGGTACTTTTCTGCTTTGTCGTTCTTTATACATGTTGAAACAAGGCATTGTTAAGATAATGTCTCAGTTAATATGAATGAATCGCACTGATTGATAATTGCTACTCTCATGCTTTGTTTCCCATTAAGATAAGTTAGATCAGTAGATGTTTTTCTTCTAGGAGTACAAGTCACCAACTGTTATTTCTCAGTAATTGTTTCCCTTATACCTATTGTTGCTTACATGGATATCAAAATTAAAGCTCAGTTTTATTCTGACTTTGATTTTAGTTGAACTGCACAGAAGGAGCCAATGTGTCTAAGGCAAACTGCAGCATTAGTGGGTCCAGTTGGTCTTACCACTATGCAGAAAGAAGCAGTCATTGTTTGCGCTACATTACACAAGGAATGATCGAGAAGCTTTACAGAGTATTAGTAGACGCTGGTGATATGACTAGTCTATAGAGAGCATAGGCAACTGAGCAAAAAGTGCCCAAACAAGTACAAGAAGCCAGGACAGGACTCCAAATCTGTCATTGTCATTCTAAGCAGCAAGGATGGGGCGTCTGGGTATGGTAATCTGTTTACCGTACTTTCAGTTTGTTAGTCCACCCATTGGTGGGTTGACACCGGGGCCAATATTCATGTGTGTGCTACTGTCTCTTTGTTTTCTGGCAGCATATAAATACGAAATCCATAGGGATGTTCAGCTTGATTTTAGTGGAACTACACAAAATGTTCACATGGTTCGTGTCCTTCGTAATACTTCATCATGCACAATACATCGAATGGTTCTCTAATAATTCGTCGTCACCTTGAGCCATCGTACTATCAGATGACAAACTGATGAGAAACCCTGCCCGTTCCACAATCATAGGCATTACATATTTGGAATGGGAAAAGCTTGTCAAAGTTTAATCATTGATGTTAGCAAGAATACATTAGTTTAATATATTGGAATTGGAAAACCTTGTCATTTTTTTCTCATTGATGTTAGCCAGAAGACATGCATTTGATATTTTTGACTCGGACGCCCTTTGCTATGAGCAACGTCGATCGTTTTTTTCCTATTCCTATCTTCAGTTCAGAAGTAAATATTTACTCGGCTGAGATGCATAGTCACATGAATGTTGACTTATGTAAGGTATTTTAAGAGTTTGTTCTAAATGTTATCTATGTCATGCCAGGCCTTGTGAGTTTGATTGCAAAGTTGAGCTTGGAATGTTGTGGCATGCGGCATCACGAGCTATTCACCGTGCCTCCTGATAATAATGCTTCATACTGTTTTGCATGTTGATCTAATGCTCGAGATTTGCATGTTAAGAAGATCATCCTCTTATGTTGTTTCTGTGCTTCAAATCTTCAGTATCTTATGTTTCATCCATAGCCTATATGACAACTCGGGTAGGTTAGAGGTGAAACCATTTGATCTTCCGACCAACTCATCATCTTAGGCCATGATTGGATCGTTGTTTTCCAACCAAAACCGCTTGTAAAACTAACGCTTGCAAATAAAAGCAAATGGTCTTGGGCGAAGCGCTTGGTTGGTCGATTTCGACTAGTAAAATATACACTGGTCTCTCAAATTACACGCGTAACCCGCTAGTTTTACTTACGGACCTCGGGCCCTCGGTTTCATTGCGCATGTATTTTACACGTCGTTTCCGATGATGAGTAAATTACACTTGTATCTTAATACATGTGTGAAATAAACCAGAGCTCCGAAGCGCGGCCTTACCGTTTCATGCCGTCTCAGTCTCTCGAAGGTGCTCATAGGTGTCTGATGATCCTGGCTTCCTGAATGAGCAGCGGACGCTGTATCAGACCATCTGTAGGGCCCGCGAGGCCCTCTCCGTCGTCCTTTGAGTTGTTTCGCTCGCCGTGGCGCCGAGCATTGTCAACATGGTCAACGAACATGATGATTCAGGAGATTATTTTATTTTGACTAGATGACAGTAGGGACCCACTAGGGCCATAGCCATACGTATGCAAGTGCCTCCTTATTATGTACAACTATATTTTTTGCTTCCTCCTGGTTTCCTAACATCACGGTCCCACACCATTGTCAACCTATGTAGTCAATAAACGAGAGAATTGCAGAAGGAGCGGCCGACAGCTGGGACCAAGCAGCTCGAGCAGTATTTGTGTTTTTGAGGTCTGAGCACTTTGGAGTTTTTCTTGAGCAATGTTTTCGTTGTTGTTCAGAGAAGAGCAGGGTATTAACTGGGCAAGCTGTGGCCTGTCTAGCCCAGGCCAGATATCCAGCCCAGATATTAATTTTTTTCATGTTGAAAATGGCTACCCTAGCTATACTTTTTTTAGGAATACCCAGGCAAGGTCAACTTGTTATTCACCGCCCCGCTGGTCTCCAATCTTTCCTAGGAGGGATGCATTAGGCTTAACAGGAAAATGGGCTTTAATAAATATTAAATGGGATGTAATTATAAAAATTGGTCAATAACTATAAAAAATGCACCAAACACGTAATTAGTTTATAAAATATTATTTTTGGATTTTGAAAATTTTAATTTCATTAATTGTTGCGCGCGCAATGTTTCCTTGGATTTTTACGTAATACAAATTTATATTGAAGTTTTATTTAATTTGACTAGAAATTTCGTGATAAAAATATTTTGGATCCCATCGATATGTGGGAAATTTTTTTGAATTCTGTTTTGAACGGTTGGTTGAAATTATTAATCGTTGTCCTTGCTAGAAAATGGGTTGTACTTTTAACAAATTGTAAATGGGATGTAGTAAATTCCATTAGGATTCAAAAATGGGTTGTACATTCTTACAGATCGCAAATGGGCTATAAGTTCTCTACCACACACTTGTGGGCCTACTAAGTTGACATGTCCCCTAAAAAAAGTAAGTTGACGCATATGCAAGGCTTTGTCAACTTATAGTCAACACACGGTTCTACCAGCAGTGGTCGTTGGTTGTCCATCCAAAGGATGTCATGCTTCTACTTCAATCTCGGATATTTTAGCTTCAGCCGCCCAAAAAATGATTCCTCCCCCTGACATCTGGGCGCACCATTTCGAAGGCTGACCTTTGGGCCTACTAAGTTGACGCGTACCAAGGGTTTTGTCAACTTATTCATTATAAACGATTCTAGCTGCAGTGACCATACGATGTCCATCCAACGGCCATCGTGCTTCTTCAACCTCTGGTCTTCTTGCTCCAGACGCCCAAAGCAGCATTGGTCATGCCGCCTGCTCCTGCCTCCCATGGCCAGCTATGCTGCCGCAGAGGCCTCACCGCCCCCTACTACTCCACTGTTGGCCAGGCCATCCCTATACTCACCCACACCCCCTGTTATTCTATGGCGACGACAACCTCACACAGCAGCCTCACCATTGAACCCTCGTACTCCTCTCCGTGTGGGCATCCACTGTCACATCTTCCCTGGCTCCGCATCGTCCCCTTCCTAGGCCTCCCCGTCGTCCACCGCCCTAGTGCTCTCGGCACGACGTGGTCAACGTGGTCAACGAACGACATCCATCGGATGTGGACTGTACGTGGAAAGGCTGACAGCTGGGTCCACAGCCACACACAAGGAAATGCCTCCTTATTACATGCAAAATAATGATTCCTCCACCTGACATCTGGGACCCACCGGAAGGGCCTCTATATTTCGCGAAAAAACATTCCCCCCGCTGACAGATCGGACCCACTAGCTATCTCTTCGCACACAAGGAAGTGCCTCCTTATTACGCACAAAAAAATGAATACTCCCCCTTCTAGCTGGGACCCAGCATAGTGGGAGGCTGACTTGTGGCCCTACTAAGTTGACGGGGATGGAGGGCTTTGTCAACTTAGTCAATATGAACGATTCTAGCTCCATTGACCGTACGATGTCCATCCAACAGCCGTAGTGCTTCTTCAACCTCGGGTCTTCTTGCTCCAGCCGCCCAAAGCAGCGTCGGTCGTGCCGCCTGCTCCTGCCTCCCGTAGCCGGCTATGCTGCCGCGGAGGCCTCACCGCCCCCTACTACTCCCACCGCTGGCCAGGGCATGAGGCGACGACAGCCTCACACTGCAGCTGAACCAGTGAACCCTCGTACTCCTCTCTGCGTGGGCATCCATTGTCGCGTATTCCCCAGCTCCGCGTCATCCCCTTCCTAGGCCTCACCGTCATCCACCGCCTTGGTCCTCTCGGCGCGGCGTGGTCAATGTGGTCAACGAACAACTTTCATCGGAAGAGTACTGTACATGGAGAGGATGACAGTTGGGTCCACGGCCGCAGCAAGGAAGTGCCTCCTTATTACGTGCAAAATAATTATTCCTCCACCTAACAGCAGGGACCCACGGACGGGCCACCATATTTCGCGAAAAAAATGTTTCCCCCTGACTGCTGGGACCCACCAGCTACATCTTCGCACGCAAGGAAGTGCGTCCATATTACAGGCAAAAAAATGATTCATCCCGCTGACTGCTGGGACCCACCAGCTACATGTTCGCACGCAAGGAAGTGCTTGATAGTCGGGACCCACCTAGTCGAAGCGTACGTAGCGTTGTCATTCTGGTCGCCAACGTGTACATACATATGATCGGTCTGTCTGCAGGCTGCAGCGATGAACCGTGGCCGTGTAAGGAAGGGAACGTGTCGTAGTAGAGGCACGCACGTAGCATGTACACGTACGTACAATGGCCTGATACGTCTCCAACGTATCTATAATTTCTGATTGTTCGATGCTATTATATTATCAACCTTGGATGTTTTATATGCATTTATATGCTATTTTATATGATTTTGGGGACTAGCCTATTAACCTAGAGCCCAGTGTCAGTTTCCGTTCTTTCCTTGTTTTTGTGTAATGCAGAAAAGGAAAACCAAACGGAGTCCCATTGACCTGAAAATTCACGGAGATTATTTTTGGACCAGAAGAAGCTTAGGAGTATCGGAGATGGGCGAGAAGAGTCCCGAGGCACCCATGAGGATGGGGGCGCCCCCTACCTCATGGCCGCCTCGGGGACCCCCCTGACTGGTTCCCGACTCCAACACCACTTATATATACCCAAACTTCTAGAAAGAAACCTAGATTGGGAGTTCCGTCGCCGCAAGCCTCTATAGCCACCAAAAACCAATCGGGACCCTGTTCCGGCACCCTGCCAAATGGGGTAATCCCTCTCCGGTGTCCATCTTCATCATCCCGACACTCTCCATGATGAGGAGGGAGTAGTTCACCCTCGGGGCTGAGGGTATGTACCAGTAGCTATGTGTTTGATCTCTCTCTCTCTCCCTCTCGTGTTCTTGATCCGGCACGATATTGATGTATCGCGAGCTTTGCTATTATAGTTGGATCTTATGATGTTTCGCCCCCTCTACTCTCTTGTGATGGATTGAGTTTTCCCTTTGAAGTTATCTTATCGGATTGAGTCTTTAAGGATTTGAGAACACTTGATGTATGCATTTCATGTGCTTATCTGTGGTGACAATGGGATATCACGTGATCCACTTGATGTATGTTTTGGTGATCAACTTGCGAGTTCCATGACCTCGTGAACTTATGCATAGGGTTGGCACACGTTTTCATCTTGACTCTCCGGTAGAAACTTTGGGGCACTCTTTGAAGTTCTTTGTGTTGGTTGAATAGATGAATCTG
The DNA here is from genome assembly GCF_002162155.2 of Triticum dicoccoides. NCBI lineage: Eukaryota > Viridiplantae > Streptophyta > Magnoliopsida > Poales > Poaceae > Triticum > Triticum dicoccoides. The sequence goes on along the minus strand of NC_041384.1, from coordinate 434,060,140 downwards.
AGATTGTGTGATGCATATCGTATAATCATACCCACGGATACTTGAGTGATATTGGAGTATCTAGGTTACATTAGGGTTTGGTTGATTTGTGTCTTAAGGTGTTATTCTAGTACAAACTCTAGGATAGATTGAACGGAAACAATAGCTTCGTGTTATTTTACTACGGACTCTTGAATAGATCGATCGGAAAGGATAAATTTGAGGTCGTTTCGTACGCTACAATAATCTCTTCATTTGTTCTCCGCTATTAGTGACTTTTGAGTGACTCTTTGTTGCATGTTGAGGGATAGTTATATGATCCAATTGTGTTATTATTGTTGAAAGAACTTGCACTAGTGAAAGTATGAACCTTAGGCCTTGTTTCAATGCTTTGCAATACCGTTTTCGCTCACTTTTATCATTAGATACCTTACTGTTTTTATATTTTCAGATTACAAAAACCTTTTGTCCACTATCCATATTGCACTTGTATCACCATCTCTTCGCCGAACTAGTGCACCTATACAATTTACCATTGTATTGGGTGTGTTGGGGACACAAGAGACTATTTGTTATTTGGTTGCAGGGTTGTTTGAGTGAGACCATTTTCATCCTACGCCTCCCACAGATAGATAAACCTTAGGTCATCCACTTGAGGGAAATTTGTTAGTGTCCTACAAACCTCCGCACTTGGAGGCCCAACAACGTCTCCAAGAAGAAGGTTGTGTAGTAGACATCAAGCTCTTTTCTGGCGCCATTGCCGGGGAGGTTAGCGCTTGAAGGTATATCATTAGATCTTGCAATTGAATCTTTTAGTTTCTTGTTTTATCACTAGTTTAGTCTACAAGAGAAAACTACAAAAAATGGAATTAAGGTTGCCTCGTATGCTTCATCTTTTTTATGTCTTTCGTGAAAATAAGGATTCCGATAATTGTGCCAAAGTGTTAGAAGAAGAATGTATTAAAATGTTTGGCAGTAAATCTTTGGATGATAAGCATGATTGCAATGTTGTTAGTATGAATTCTTTGAATACCCATGATACTAATGATATGCAAAGCCACAAGCTTGGGGATGCTATGTTTGATGAAGATGATATTTTTTGTCCCCCAAGTTTTGATGAGAATATTTATTATGATGATAGCATGCTCCTATTTATGATGATTATATTGATGAAAGTGGGTTTGGAAGAGTGTCTACTTTAGGAAGTAATGATCCCACTATTTTGGAGGGTGTTGAATCTTATTGTGATAATTATGAAAGTGGATTTGGAGAGGTCATGACTTTATTTAGTGATGAATCCACTATTTCGGAAGAGGTTACAATTGATTATGAGAACAAAGTTGCTATCTATGATGACTATTGTGATGACATGTATGCTATAAAGAACAATGATAACCATGATATTTGTCATCATGATTTTAATTTTCAATCGGATGCCTCACATGATAGTTATTTTGTTGAGTTTGCTCCCACTATTATTCATGAGAAGAATTTTGCTTATGTGGAGAGTAATAAAATTTCTACAGCTTGTACATCATGAAAAGAATGCTTTATGTGATAGTTATATTGTAAAATTCATTCATGATGCTACTGAAAATTATTATGGGGGAGGAATATATGCTTGTAGGAGTTGCAATAATATCAAGTTTCCTCTCTATGTGTTGAAAATCTTGAAGTTATCCTGTATTTTACCTTCCTATGCAAGTTGACTATTGTTCCCATAAGTTGTTTGCTCACAAAATCCCTATGCATAGGAAGTGGGTTGGGCTTAAATGTGCTACGTATATTCTTCATGATGTTCTCTTTATGTTTCAATTCTTATCTTTTATGTGAGCGTCATTGAAATCACCATGCCTAGCTAGGGGCGTTAGACGATAGCGCTTGTTGGGAGGCAACCCAATTTTATTTTTGTTCTTTGCTTTTTGATCCTGTTTAGTAATAAATAATTAATCTAGCCTCTCTTTAGACGTGGTTTTATGTTTTAATTAGTGTTTGTGCCAAGTAGAACCTTTGGGAAGACTTGGGTGAAGTCTTTGCAATCTTGCAGTAAAAAACAGAAACTTTTGCGCTCACGAGATTATCTGCCACTTTTTATTGGAGAGTGCGTTTAGGTTATTTATTTCATAATTTTTGGAGTGACAGAAGTATTCGAATGATACAGATTACTACAGACTGTTCTGTTTTTGACAGATTGTGTTTTCATTGTGTTGTTTGCTTATTTTGATGAATCTATGAGTAGTATAGGAGGGTATGAACCATAGATGAGTTGGAATACAGTAGATATTACACCAACATGAATTTATAATGAGTTCACGACAGTACATAAGTGGTGATTTATTTTCTTATACTAACGGAGCTTACGAGTTTTCTGTTAAGTTTTGTGTTGTGAAGTTTTCAAGTTTTGGGTAAAGATTCGATGGACTACGGAATAAGGAGTGACAAGAGCCTAAACTTTGGGATGCCCAAGGCACCCCAAGGTAATATTCAAGGACCACCAAGAGCCTAAGCTTGGGGATTCCCCATATGTCATCCCCTCTTTCGTCTTCGTTCATCGGTAACTTTACTTGGAGCTATATTTTTATTCACCACATGATATATGTTTTGCTTGGAGCGTCATTTTTTTTGCTTGTTGTTTGAATAAAATACCAAGATCTGAAATTCTTAAATGTTAGAGAGTCTTCACATAGTTACATAATTATTCGACTACTCATTGATCTTCACTTATATCTTTTGGAGTAGTTTGTCATTTGCTCTAGTGCTTCACTTATATCCTTTTAGAGCACGGCGGTGGTTTTATTTTGCAGAAATAGATGAACTATCATGCTTAACTTATATTATTTTCAGAGTCTTTAGAACAGCATGGTAATTTTCTTGGGTTATAAAATTAGTCCTACTATGATGGGCATCCAAGAGGGATATAATAAAAACTTTCATATAGACTGCATTGAATACTATGAGAAGTTTGATACCTGATGATTGTTTTTAGATATGAAGATGGTGATATTAGAGTAATGCTAGTTGAGTAGTTGTGAATTTGAGAGATACTTATGTTAAAGTTTGTGATTCTCGTAGCATGCACGTATGGTGAACCATTATGTGGTGAAGTCGGAGCATGATTTATCTATTGATTGTCTTCCTTATGAGTGGCGGTCGGGGACGAGCGATGGTCTTTTCCTACCAATCTATCACCCTAGGAGCATGCGCGTATTACTTCATTTTGATAACAAATAGATTTTTGCAATAAGTATGTGAGTTCTTTATGACTAATGTTAAGTCCATGGATTATACACACTCTCACCCTTCCATCATTGCTAGCCTCTTCGGTACCATGCATTGCCCTTTCTCACCTTGAGAGTCGATGCAAACTTCGCTAGTGCATCCAAACCCCGTGATATGATACACTCTGTCACACATAAGCCTCCTTATATCTTCCTCAAAACAGCCACCATACCTACCTATTATGACATTTCCATAGCCATTCCGAGATATATTACCATGCAACTTTCCACCGTCTTGTTTATTATGACACGCTCCATCATTGTCATATTGCTTTGCATGATCATGTAGTTGACATCGTATTCGTGGCAAAGCCACCATTCATAATATTTTCATACATGTCACCCTTGATTCATTGCACATCCCGGTACACCGCCGGAGGCATTCATATAGAGTCATATTTTGTTCTAAGTATCGAGTTGTAACCCTTGAGTTGTAAATAAATAGAAGTGTGATGATCATCATTATTAGAGCATTGTCCCGTGTAAGGAAATTAAAAAAAAGAAAAAAAAGAGGGAAGAAAAGAGAAAGGCCAAAAAAAGAGAAAAGGCCCAAACAAAAAAAATAAAAAATGAATGAGAGAAAAAGAGAGAAGGGGCAATGCTACTATCCTTTTACCACACTTGTGCTTCAAAGTAGCATCATGATCTTCATGATAAAGAAGTCTCCTATTTTGTCACTTTCATATACTACTGGGAATTTTTCATTATAGAACTTGGCTTGTATATTCCAATGATGGGCTTCCTCAAAATGCCATAGGTCTTCATGAGCAAGCGAGTTGGATGCACACCCACTTAGTTTCTTTTTGAGCTTTCATACACTTATAGCTCTAGTGCATCTGTCGCATGGCAATCCCTACTCACTCACATTGATATCTATTGATGGGCATCTCCATAGCCCGTTGATACGCCTAGTTGATGTGAGACTATCTTCTCCTTTTTTTCTTCTCCACAACCACCATTCTATTCCACCTATAGTGCTATGTCCATGGCTCACGCTCATGTATTGCGTGAAGATTGGAAAAGTTTGAGAACATCAAAATTATGAAACAATGCTTGGCTTGTCATCGGGGTTGTGAATGATTTAAATATTTTCTGTGATGAAGATAGAGCATAGCCAGACTATATGATTTTGTAGGGATAGCTTTCTTTGGCCATGTTATTTTGAGAAGACATGATTACTTTGTTAGTATGCTTGAAGTATTATTATTTTTATGTCAATATTAAACTTTTGTCTTGAATCTTTCGGATCTGAATATTCTTGCCACAATAAAGAGAATTACATGGATAAATATGTTAGTTAGCATCCCACATCAAAAATTCTGTTTTTATCATTTACCTACTTGAGGACGAGCAGGAATTAAGCTTGGGGATGCTTGATATGTCTCCAGCGTATCTATAATTTTTGATTGTTCCATGCTATTATATTATCAACCTTGGATGTTCTATATGCATTTATATGCTATTTTACATGATTTTTGGGACTAACCTATTAACCTAGAGCCCAGTGCCAGTTTCTGTTTTTTTCCTTGTTCTGTGTATTGCAGAAAAGGAAAACCAAACAGAGTCCAATTGACCTGAAAATTCATGGAGATTATTTTTGGACCAGAAGAAGCCCATGGAGTATCAGAGATGGTCCAGAAGAGTCCCGAGGCATCCACGAGGGTGGGGCGCGCGCCACCCTGCCTCGTGGCCGCCTCAGGGACCCCCTTGACTTGTTCCCGACTACAACGCCTCTTATATATACCCAAACTTCCAGAAAGAAACCTAGATTGGGAGTTCCGCCGCCGCAAGCCTCTATAGCCACCAAAAACCAATCGGGACCCTGTTCCGGCACCCTGCCGGAGGGGGTAATCCCTCTCCGGTGGCCATATTCATCATCCCGGCGCTCCCCATGACGAGGAGGGAGTAGTTCACCCTCGGGGCTGAGGGTATGTACCAGTAGCTATGTGTTTGATCTCTCTCTATCTCTCATGTTCTTGATTCGGCACGATCTTGATGTATCACGAGCTTTGCTATTATAGTTGGATCTTATGATGTTTCTCCCCCTCTACTCTCTTGTGATGGATTATGTTTTCCCTTTGAACGTATCTTATCAGGTTGAGTCTTTAAGGATTTGAGAACACTTGATGTATGTCTTGCATGTGCTTATCTGTGGTGACAATGGGATATCATGTGATCCACTTGATGTATGTTTTGGTGATCAACTTGCGAGTTTCGTGACCTCGTGAACTTATGCATAGGGGTTGGCACACGTTTTAGCCTTGACTCTCCGGTAGAAACTTTGGGGCACTCTTTGAAGTTCTTTGTGTTGGTTGAATATATGAATCTGAGATTGTGTGATGCATATCGTATAATCATACCCACGGATACTTGAGGTGACATTGGAGTATCTAGGTGACATTCGGTTTTGGTTGATTTGTGTCTTAAGGTGTTATTCTAGTACGAACTCTAGGATAGATTGAACGGAAAGAATAGCTTCGTGTTATTTTACTACGGACTCTTGAATACATTGATCAGAAAGGATAACTTTGAGGTGGTTTCGTACCCTACAATAATCTCTTCGTTTGTTCCCCGCTATTAGTGACTTTGGAGTGACTATTTGTTGCATGTTGAGGGATATTTATATGATCCAATTATGTTATTATTGTTGAGAGAACTTGCACTAGTGAAAGTATGAACCTTAGGCCTTGTTTCAATGCTTTGCAATACAGTTTTCGCTCACTTTTATCATTAGATACCTTGCTGTTTTTATATTTTCAGATTAAAAAAAGCTTTATCTACCATCCATATTGCACTTGTATCACCATCTCTTTGCCAAACTAGTGCACCTATACAATTTACCATTGTATTGGGTGTGTTGGGGACACAAGAGACTCTTTTTTATTTGGTTGCAGGGTTGTTTGAGAGAGACCATCTTCATCCTACGCCTCCCACGGATGGATAAACCTTAGGTCATCCACTTGAGGGAAATTTGCTACTGTCCTACAAACCTCTGCACTTGGAGGCCCAACAACGTCTACAAGAAGAAGGTTGTGTAGTAGACATCACAGCCAGGGTGCAAGAAAGAAAATATGGTCACATACGTACATACGGGCGGGGTCTTGAATGCCTACTCGCGCATACGTATGGCCAGGGCTCGTGTACATGGCTGGGTCGGAACGGAGAAGCTGCGCCATCGTCGTGATCGTGGGGAGGCAACCGGCTGGGTCGGAACGGAATGCGCTGTCATGTTCATCTGGAGCCAACCGACTTGGACGGAATAGTCGATGGAAACCAGGCCTGGCATACCGTAGAATGGAGGAAATAGCCTTGTGTTCGACCGGCCATGGTCGAAACGAGATCATGTTCATCGGGAGGGGTCTGGCGTACCGCAAATTGGAGGAAACGGACCTCCTATGGTGGAAATGGGGTCCTGTTGATCGGGAGGGGTGTGGTGTACCGCAAAACGAAGGAAACAGACTTGTGTTCGAGCGCTATGGTCGAAACGGGGGTCCTGTTCATCGAGAGGGGCGTGGCGTACCGCAAAACGGGACTCCACGGGATAATTTTCATCTCCACCGCTGACCTCCTCCAGCCTCCACGGGCTACTATTCATCCACCGTCGACCTCCTCCAGCCTCCGCCTGCGACTGTTCATCCAGGGGTCCTGTTCATCCAGCCTCCACCGTGCGCTCCTCCACCCGCTATTGTTCAACCAGCCCTCTCCATGGGGTCCTGTTCAACCACCCCTCCATGGGGGTCCTGTTCATCCAGCCCTCCATCGGCTAGTATTCAATCAGGCCTCCACGGGGTCATGTTCATCCAGCCCTCCATGGGGTCCTGTTCATCCACCCCTCCACCGGCTCGATCGATCGGGGTACTGTTCATCCAGCGGCAATGGCCTCTACTACCACGGGATCCCGTTCATCCAACCCCCACCGGGAACTGTTCATCCAAACCCCCCAACAACGCTCACTGTTCATCAAGGGAAGGATGCAGCAGTGTTCGATCGGCTTCATTTAGCAGCAGTAGCGAAGGAATCACTCGATCGGGTTGAGTTAACAGCCATCAATCGATTGCTCGGGTTCAGTAACGCGTAGCCTGCATTGCAATCGCTCGGGTTCAGTTAGGCGAATGCCTCGCTCGGATTCAGTTAGAGCCCAACACCTCGCACCCACGCGCCTACGTGTATGAGAGAAATGTGCATCGCTCGGCCCCCAACCACCCACCGTAACCGGGAACTCCCTGATATTTTCCTCGCCCTTGCTTCTACCACGGTTTTCTCCATCATGGACGGCCCAAAGAATGTCATGCAGCTGCGTCTCCGGCCCGCCCAGGACGAAAAGCCCATTTTCTGCCATGATTTTCTATCATAGAAGTAGGAACCCACCACATCTTTGATGATACCGGGTTTTGTCACAATTATCGTCATTGAAGTGTCATAAGCATGACAGAAAAAAATTCGTTCGGCCCAAAATGTCACGGATGTGTCTTCTTTGTAGTGTAAGAAGAGATGCTTGGCTTCTTTATCCTGGCATAATCGGAACTAGACACTTCACGTACTCCATATTCTTCTTCAGAGGAGGATGATCCGGTTGTGCAAAGACAAGAGGACAACTAAATGCTAGCATCGTTGTTTGCTCGGAAAAAAGGGAAGGAAATATTTAAAACAGCACATATGAAGCACTTCTCAAGGACAATAGCACTTTCTCATAACAGTATCTAAACAGTAGCACAACACCAATAGAGATGACAAAGCTCAGTCATATGGATGATATCCGTAGGTGAGTACCAACCTTTGTCAGGAGGCTTATTGGTAGAGCATACAGATGAAGCACTTCTCCGGAACAATCTGTTGTTATCTACTGTGGTTGCCATGCTTACTACATATTCCTTGTCGGTGTCAAAACCGACAGATCTTGGGGTAGGGGGTCCCGAGCTATGGATTCTCGGATCAATGGTAACAAGAACGAAGGAGACAATGTTTTATCCAGGTACGGGTCCTCTTGATGGAGGTAAAACCCTACGTCCTGCTCTTGTTTATATTGATGGAGTATCAAGTACAGAGTTGATCTACCTCGAGACCATATATTGTGGTCTAAAACCTGAGGGTATGATGAATAATGTCATAAGGATCTAGCATATCCCTATCGACTAGACCAGCCTCGGCTTATATAATTCACCAGAGGCCTAGGATAACAAGAGTTCTAGCCGAATACGTCGGTGGAGGGGAGTCCTTGTCTTGATCACCAAGTCTTTTGGAATCTTCCTCGCGTGTACATCAGCTGTCCGAACTGGCCCATGAGTAAACGGCCATGGGTTCCTTGGCCCAATCCAACTGATCGAGAGACGACGTGGTGAGTACCCTCTGGTCCAGGACACCATCAGTAGCCCCCTAAACCGTTCTTCAAGTTGGGGACGCTCCTCGGTTCTTCTGAATTGTTCTTTGTCTTTGGTCGTCGGTCTTGAAAACTGGTTCAATAAATATTCACATCTTCTATCTTGAGGATTGCCGAGCTAAATCTAAAGATCTCACACGTTGGGTGTCTGACGAGCCCTTTAAGTCTTTGGCCTTTATCAATGCCTTGTTATTTTTATGCCACACCTCAGGTTTGAAGTGTTTGTCGTGCGGCAGTGTACTCTTGCATCTGATATCCAACGCTGGACTACATTCAAGGTATCTTTTGCAGTCGAGCACCAATGCTGGACCGCTTCCGAGCTCCAACGTCGGAATGTATCCGAGCTCCAATGTCGGACTATGTCCAAGCTCCAACGCCGGACTGTATCCGAGCTCCAACGCCGGACTATATCTGAGGTGTCATAGATCACCTTGGTTAAAAAAAGCTGAAGGAGTTTAGCCGATCTTAATGCCGGAAATTCCCTCTGTGAAGCCAGTCACTTGCATCCGAGCTATATCCCGAAATGCTTTCGAGGTGGTTCAGCACCTCCGTCATGGGCTGATTGTTGGCGTATTTTATTTTCAATGCGTGTAAATTTATTTGCTCTCAATATGTATAACTAGTAGCCCTCAAGGTGTGTGTCGGTCTAAAACCCGAGATGCATATGAAGGAAAACATAAAATCTCTGATCCTAGTAGCCCCTGAGACTCAGGTCGATTCGCGAAATCGGCCCGAGGAATAGAAACGCAGTGTAATATATTAGAGGCAATAGTGATCGGCGGACGGGCCCCTGAGAGAGGGTCGTGAGAAGTCGCCGTGATATATTAGCTTGAAGCTGGATAAGTCCCAGATGGTACTTATTGTTGTCCGAAGACGCGCTTGTCCATAGTTCGGTCATGCCGAACACTGAGCACTTTGAATTTTCTGCATTGAATAGGCAATGCAGTAGCCCTCGAGCCACTGGTCGGGTGGCAATAGCAGATCAGGGGATTGATGTGCCCCTTTAATATTTATAAATAATGAGCATGAAGCCCAGTAGCCCCCGAGCCTTAATGTGGGCACGGGTGGCCGAATTAAGGATTGATATCCGTTTGACAGAAAAATTTGTTGTGTTTAACATAAACTTCTCAAAAAGATAATAAGTTCTCTTAAATGAGATTAAAGCTGGTCGAAGTCCAAGCTTGCCAAGGTAGGCCCCAAGGGGTTGAAAAGATGGGTTGCAGTAAATGAATTTAACTCGCAATTTTTATGTGTATTGATTCTATGTATCCAATTACTTTACATCATTAATGCTCGGATCCGCATTGTACAAAACTTTGTTGACCGACCATCAGCTTCAACCTCGTCGGCCAGTAGCTGGGGAGTGTTTGTCCTACTTTATAAAGCCATTACAATGGCAAAGTTTTACGACAAACAAAGCAATCCGGCCATATGGTTTTATAAACAAAGGTATGCGGAGAGAATGTTATATTGCTATTAAATGTAAAAAACATCTTGCAAAGAAAATAGTCCGGCTATCGGTTCCTTTCTTTGGGTTGTCATGCTCATCATGATCATGAAACCTCACCTCCGATCAATCTGGGAGGAAAATATTGAGGATTCCGTTTGGGGAAAGTTCCCGAACTATGTGGTCTTTAGCGAACCAAAATTTTCACTTCCATCATTGCCGACCAATTATATACTTTAAGATCTCTAGTTTCGGCTTCATCCAGTCTGAGGTACTAACTCGGATGACCCAGTAGTAACAATCACAGAGGTGCTCCCTTTACCGCCTAGCCGAACAATCGGGAACGTAGGGGTAAGCACAGGAGCCAGGCAACCCAACTTGGCCAAAATCTTAAGTCAAATTGATGCCTATTTATGGCTTTATAACGATAATTACGGAAGGCAACGCTTGTATAATGAGTACAAATGCTGATGATATTTATTTTGACTCCGTTGCGACCGTTTATCATTTGAAAGTGGCCCATTGTCGGCTTCTACCCCTTTGTAGATGCTATGCAGGGTGTTTCCGTAGTAACAAAACAACCCTTAGCCAACGTCTCGGTGCCCGGAGGTGATTGTGTTAGCGGAAATAAGGCAATCAGATATGTGGGCTTTATAACTTTCACTTAGTCATAGGAGCTTTAAACTGGGGAAGCAACCTACTAGCCCTCGGTTAGTGTTCGGCTCCGACCGAAGTCTAGCCATTAACACTTTGGCCAATGTTATGAAAGGTCTATCGTTTATCATGGGGTAATCGGTATCGATCTATAGTTTGACACTGTCATCGGATCGCTAACCAATTTTTGCCCATTGTGACAGTCAGTTTTCGGCTTTCTCCACTGAGGTGCTTAACCATTCGAGCTGGAAGCACAATCGCAGTGGTTCTCTGAGGGAGTCCTGCATTAGGGGGTGTCCGGATGGCCAGACTATACCTTCAGCCGAACTCCTGGACTATGAAGATACAAGATTGAAGACTTCGTCCCATGTCCGGAAGGGACTTTCCTTGGCGTGGAAGGCAAGCTTGGCGATACGGATATGTAGATCTCCTACCATTGTAACCGACTTTGTGTAACCCTAACCCTCTCCGGTGTCTATATAAACCTGAGGGTTTTAGTCCATAGGACAACATATAGAACAACAATCATACCATAGGCTAGCTTCTAGGGTTTAGCCTCTCCGATCTCGTGGTAGATCGACTCTTGTACTACCCATATCATCAATATTAATCAAGCAGGACGTAGGGTTTTACCTCCATCAAGAGGGCCCGAACCTGGGTAAAACTTCATGTCCCTTGCCTCCTGTTACCATCCGGCCTAGACGCACAGTTTGGGACCCCCTACCCGAGATCCGCCGGTTTTGACACCGACATTGGTGCTTTCATTGAGAGTTCCTCTGTGTCGTCGCCATCAGGAAGGATGCCTCACCCCGTCTTTAAAGACGGCACCGTTGCTAAGGGAGCTTTGGCTGTCGGCCAAACCCTCCGGCTAGGTGGTCTTCTTATGACCGCCTGTTCGGCTTCTGCGCCGATGATGACCTCTCGAGCCATCGAAAACAATCTTCATGTCAGCTCGGAACTCGCCGAGCGGTGAGATTAACTCTCCCCAACTCACCCATCACGTTGCCGTGGTAGAGGAACAGTGCGGCGACCCTTCATCTATCTTAAGTACTAGCTACGTCCGGATTCCCGATCCCTCCAAGCCGGATACCCGCGGAGGGGATGATATCACTCAAGACCTGAACTTAGAGTCAGGTGACGGGCTGGATTCATTGGACAACATCCAGGAATCCAAATTTTCGAGTTCGGAAATTCCTCGGCCTCTGAGCCTCAGATTGGGTGAGGCTTCGGATTTAATTCCACCCACCCACCCGAACATAAGCGATCTATCCCAAATCAGGCAAGAGCCCGATGAAACAGTACATCATTACTGGGCCAGATTCCTCCTGGTTAGGAACGGGATAAGGGACTGTCGCGAGGAAGACGCAATCTCAATCTTCTGCAATAATTGCACGGACAAGGGAATCCTCAACGCCATAAGTCGCCGTGATATTACACGCTTCGCTGACTTAGCATCCATGGTACGAAAGTACTGTGCGACGGAAAGCGCCTGGAAAACCAAAATAAAGTTTTGGGACGATCCGGCCCTGAATACAAACCTAGTCCAAAATAAAAGGGTGCATCATCGCCAGACACCCGGGTCAAACACCAAAAAGCAAAAACCCTCTAAAATTCATAGTACAGAGGACGCCACACCAACTCACAGCCTTAGAGCATGTTGGATACTCCGGCAGGTGGCCAAAATTGGCGAAGATCTCCTAATTCTGGAGGCCACAGAAAGCCACCCTAGGGACACCAATACGGTATTAACAGTCTTCGAGACTTTCGCATCAAATAATATGCGAAAAAGGACACTCCACAGCCTTGCTGAAGTCTACCAAGTAGCAACAATAAACCCATGGAGTGACACGGCTATTACCTTTAATGCCAGTGATGAACCTAAATTCCGAACAGCCCGAGCACCAGCTGCATTGGTCCTCAGTCCAATAGTGGACGGCTTTCGTCTTACCAAGGTACTCATGGACGGCGGCAGCGGATTGAACCTCATTTATGAGGAAACTCTTCAAAAAATGGAAATAGACTGGAACCACATTGAGCGAAGTAGCACAACATTTAGAGGAATAATCCCCAGTCGGGAAGCGCGCTGTACAGGAAAAATCACACTAGATGTAGTGTTCGGTACGCCGGATAATTACAGATCCGAAGAGGTCAAGTTCCATGTGGCTCCGTTCAGCAGCGGTTATCACGCTCTGCTAGGGCGGGAAGCGTTTACAATCTTCCAAGCAATACCCCATTACGGGTACATGAAGCTCAAGATGCCCAGGCCTAACGGGATCATCACTCTCGCTAGTGATCCGGACTTAGAACTCCGCGCCGAAAACAAGACAGACGCACTGGCCCTCGAGGCACTATCCGAAGCCCTAGCGGCTGAGGAACTGACTGCGCTGCACTCCACGGTGAACAGGGACGATGTGGTACTCGACAAAAGATCCAAGTCCACCTCCTTTAAACTGGCGGACGAAATAGTCAAATTCCAGGTCCATCCAACGGACCCCAATAAAACAGCTTCCATCGGGGCACAGTTAAACCCTGATGTAGACTCCGCACTGCGAGAGTTCCTACGAGAGAACTGGGACATTTTCGCTTGGCACCCTTCAGACATGCCAGGAATCCCACGGAGGTCGGCCGAGCACAACTTAAATATCCTAAAAGGATTCAAACTTGTCAAACAAGCTCTTCGGCATTTTTCCGAACCTAAGGGATAGGCCATGGGAGAGGAGCTAGCAAAGCTATTGGAGGCCGGATTCATTAGAGATATAAAACATCTGGAATGGCTAGCAAACCTGGTGATGGTACCAAAGAAGGACAAATCCTGGCGCCTGTGCGTTGATTTTAAAGACCTTAACAAGGCTTGCCCAAAGGATCCCTTCCCCCTCCCACGCATCGATCAAATTATCGATGCTACCGCAGGACATGATTCGTTGTGTTTCCTCGACGCATATTCCGGCTACCATCAAATCAAGATGGCAGAATCAGACCAAGCCGCAACGGCATTTATCACACCATACGGCCCATTCTGCTTCAACACAATGCCCTTCGGGCTCAAAAACGCCGGCGCAACATATCAGTGCATGATTCAGACATGTCTGGCAAACCAGATTGGCAAAACAGTGGAGGCATATGTAGATGATGTGGTCGTCAAAACAAGACATGTCAAATCTCTAGTAGACAACTTGAGGCTCAGATTTGATAACCTCCGAACATACGACATCAAGCTCAACCCAGAAAAATGCATTTTCGGCGTTCCAGCTGGAAAGCTCTTGGGCATCATTGTATCCGGTAGAGGAATTGAAGCAAATCCAGCCAAGATCCGAGCACTGTCACAATTGGATATCCCAAAAGACCTCAAACAAATACAAAAGTTAATCGGATGTGTGGCGGCTCTAAGCCGCTTTATCTCCCGCTTGGGAGAAAAGGCCCTACCCCTTTACCGCCTCCTTCAGTGCACCGAACACTTCGAATGGACGGATGCAGCCACGGCCGGACTCGACGAAATAAAAGCCATATTGGCAACAAACCCAATCCTGGCCGAGCCAAACATTGGCGAACCAATGCTATTGTACATTGCAGCAACACATCAGGTTGTAAGCGCAGTGCTCGTCGTTGAACAAGAAACGGACGAACACAAATTCCCCCTTCAAAAGCCGGTCTATTATGTGTCCACTGTCCTCACTCCATGAAAATCACGGTACCCACATTATCAAAAGATTGCTTACGCGGTATTCATGGCATCCCGGAAGCTACGACACTACTTTCAAGAGTGTTCAATAATAGTAGCCTCGGAAGTACCACTTAACGATATTATAAACAACCGTGACACAATGGGCCAGATTGCAAAATGGGCCATTGAGCTCCTCCCGTTCGACATAACTTATAAGCCACGGCGAGCCATCAAGTCGCAAGTTTTGGCCGACTTCGTCGCAGAATGGACGGAGGCCGAACTCCCTAAAGAGTACGACAGATATTCAAATTGGATCATGCATTTTGACGGCTCCAAGATGTTGGCCGGACTAGGGGCTGGCGTCATTTTGACGTCCCCCACAGGAGACACAGTTCAATACGTACTCCAGATTATGTACACAGACTCCAACAATGCAGCCGAATATGAGGCCCTTTTACATGGTCTCCGGATGGCAGTATCCATGGGCATTCAATGCCTAGAGGTGCGCAGGGACTCGAACCTCGCAATATCCCAAATAAATGGAGACTTTGATGCCAAGGATCCAAAAATGGCAGCTTACCGCAACGCCGTCCTAAAAATGTCAGCTCGGTTCGAAGGGCTTGAATTTCACCATATAGCCCGGGAAAATAATCAGGCGGCAGATGTCCTGGCACGCATCGGCGCAAAACGCGATGTAGTCCCCCCCAACATCTTCTTGGAAAGGTTGTTCAAGCCATCCGTAGTATGGGAAGGAGAGCCGAACAATAACAGCCCAGACCCAACCGCACTGCCCGACACCGAACATTCTGACACAATCGGAGGCTCTGCCAATGAAATAACACCTTCAGCCCACGTAATAATGGCCGTCATCGCCCCGTGGACAGAACCATTCCTTGCCTACCTTACTAGGCAGGAACTCCCCGCTGACCAAAATGAGGCACGCTGCATAGTGCGGCGATCCAAAGCCTACAAAGTCCACGAGGGAGAGCTTTATAAGAAAAGCACTACCGGAGTACTTCAAAGGTGCATCTCCGAAGAGGAAGGGCGGAACCTCCTGGCTGAAATTCATGCCGGACTCGGCGGTCATCATGCTGCAGCTCGGTCCCTTGTAAGCAAGGCCTTCCGTACAGGCTTTTACTGGCCGACGGCCCAGGCAGACGCCCATGACTTAGTCCAACGATGCGCCAGTTGCCACCTCTTTGCAAACCAAAGCCATATGCCACCCACCGCCCTCCAAACTATCCCCATCACTTGGCCCTTCGTGGTCTGGGGGCTTGACATGGTTGGACCCCTTAAAGGCGGAACCCACAAGCAAAAATACTTATTGGTCATGGTGGATAAGTTCACCAAATGGATAGAAGCCAAGCCTGTTAAGACGGCCAAATCCGGACCGGTGATAGACTTTATATCCGTGGTTGTACACCGCTATGGCGTCCCCCACAGCATCATCACTGATAACAGCACGAACTTTACGGCCGACGAAGTAAAACTCTCGTGCACAAACATGGGCATCAAGCTTGATTATGCTTCCGTCTATCACCCACAAACTATAGGTCAGGTTGAGTGTGCAAATGGTCTTATCATGAGCGGCATCAAACCCAGATTAGTGCGGTCCCTCAAGGAATCTAACACGCACTGGGTAGAGGAGCTCGACTCCGTACTCTAGGGGCTACGGACCACGCCGAATCGCACCACCGGATACACACAATTCTTTATGGTGTATGGCGCAGAGGCAGTTCTGCCTTGCGAAATAATTCATGACTCACCTCGAGTGCACATGTACGAAGAAAGAGAAGCCAAACTCGATGGGCAAGACAGTTTGGACGCCTTGGAGGAGGAGCGTGACGTGGCAAAAGCCCGTTCCGCATTATATCAACAGCAGGCTCGAAGATACCAAAGCAGAGAAGTACGGGCCAAAAATTACAATGTTGGCGAATTAGTTCTACGCATGTTGGACAAGAAAAAGGACAAACTCAAGCCCAAGTGGGAAGGTCCCTTCATAATTGACCAAGTCCTGACTGGTGGAGCGTACCACCTGCGAGATGCATCGGATAACCGACTCGAGCCGAACCCATGGAATGCAGCCCGTCTCCGAAGATTCTATGCCTAGCGCCAGACTCTGTGTTCGTCTCCTTCCTCTGTCCATATTTTATATACTGTTTGTCTTACATTTCTCTCCTTCTCCCCTTCCTTTCTCTTATAACCTTTAAAGGCTCATCAAATGACGTGCTATTCGCACTCATTAAACCTGGGGGCTTCTTTTAACAGAAGCTTATTTATACGGGCTTCATGCCCAACACATGTGTTACACTTCCGCATGTACCTTTTATTTCACCATTATATGCATCGATATGACTTAAGTTTTGGCCAAGCTGGGTTGCCTGGCTCCTGTGCTTACCCCTACGTTCTCGATTATTCGGCTAGGCGGTAAAGGGAGCACCTCTGCGATTGTTACTGCCGGATCAGCCGGATGTGTACCTCAGACTGGGTGAAGCCGAAAGCTAGCGTTCTTAAGGGAATATTCGGTCGGTGACCTAAAAGATGATCTTTTCACTTATATATTTATGCGCCCCCAGATGCTTTTTCCTGCGTCTTTTTCGCAGAATGGGCATGCACTTTAGGGCATGCCTCCCAGGGAAAGGAACCCCTAACGGAACTATTCTCCCTGGAAGATGTTTCTTACTAACCATGTAATATAACATAACTAGTCGGGCACTTGTCTTTTCAAGCACTAATGACCCCTACGCCTGGTCTCCATGCATTCCCCGGTTCTTATATAACCGCATGAGAATTCAGACACACTCTGGACTGTCAGGTCCAGAGGCTGAAGCGAAAAGGTCGGCCATGACAAATGATCTACAATCCGGCTAGAAGGCATTATAAATGTCAATTAAATTACATAGTCATTCTGACTGATCGTATTCCTCTTCAATACCATCTAACAAGCTGTCTAATTTACAGTCCTGCTGGGAATACTTCGCGGCCAATTCTACTTGGCCGTACTAAGCTTATAGGGATCTCCTTCCCACGAGCCCCACAGGACCGACCTCGGCCATGTGGTTGGGGTCATCCTTGGTGTACCGCGTCTTCACCATGGCCCAGGCCTCTCTAGCGCCTTGACGGCAGGCCGATATCTTCCACAATTGGAAACGTCGCCGTGCTCCCTTTAGCTTCTCCGCAAGCTCTCCAAGACCTTCGGGCATGGAGATGGATGGCCACAGGGCCTGGGCGACGCCTTGCACTGCCTTCCGAACTCGCTCGAGCAATTGTGAGAGCTCGGGAAGAAGGTCACCCATAGAACTGGGCATTTCCTCTGCAGGACGACCTGTTAGCACACCTACAGACATTACTCTGTTAGTCGACTTCCCCGCTGAAATTTTTTTCAAAGGTTCCTTCAAGCACTTACTAAATATGCCGCGCCGAAGCCGCTAATTCTCCTTAACGGAGTCTGACAGCTGGGCACGAACATCTTTCAGGTCGATGCCCAGCTTGGTGTTGGCATCTTGGAGATCGTTCTTCTCCCGCCTCACCTTTGTCAGCACCTTCTCACCAGTCTTCAGCTGGCGTAGGAGGTGTTGCCTTTCCGGATTCAATCCGGCGCCATCTGCAATTTCATTTATCAGATTCACACCCATGTCGTGCTTCGCAAAATACTTATCTTCCGAAGTGTATATTACCAGAGGGGGTCTCCTTGGGCTCCCGTGTCGCGGCTAGTGCGGCCTCAAGTTGGGCTTTGCACTCTTCCAGCTCCTTGGACAGTAGGGAATTCTTTTCTGTAAGAACCTGCATAACAAATGATCCTTAAATCAGTTATTCTAACTGTTTCAAGTCTCGGGGGCTACTGGCATATATATATAATTTCCTTACCCGTATGTCTTTTACATATTGCTCCGTGGCTCTGGCTAGACCATTTTGAGCGGCACGGAGGTACGCATCTCCCGAATTAAAGGCATCTAATGCCTCTTGGGAGAAACAAGCATCGCGAAGAATTGTCCGGCGACGCCTGTGGTTCATGGCACTCTCCACCTCAGAGTGGGTGGCAGACAACCTGTCCACATCCTCCGCCGGAGGAGCGTCCGATGCGCGCCTTGTGTTCGCCCCCGCCTCCGGACCAGGCTTTGGAGCCTGGCTGGTGGAGGCGCGATTGGCAGCCTCTCCAGATATAGTCCGGTGAGGTTTCTTTGTCCTGAAGAGAGCACGAGTGTTAATATGCCTTGAAGGTATAACACCTGGATAAGGGGGCACGCCATACCTTTGCGCTGACGCCTCGGTCCGGACTGCACCTCTTTTCTGCACACGGGGCCCTCCGGCCCCTCGTTGGCTTGTCGCCGCAGGTTCGGCCTCCCGTCTCAAAAACCTCCCCTGCAAAGTTCGGTTGTAATCAGGAAACTAAAAACACGAGAGGGCGGACCCCTATTCGGGGTACTGGGACTTTGATCTCAGTTACTTGGGAGGCCGGGATTAGCCCTGGGTAATCAGCAGTAATGGCCAGCAAGGCGTTGTCCTTGCTCAATTGATGGAACACTCCATCAATCAGCTCCACAGATAAGTCCGGATCCTCTTGAGAGGCCGGGCCGAGGGACCGACCTGGGTCCTCGGGTTGTGGAGGAGGGCTGTTCATTTCTTTAACAGCCTGGCGCAGCTCCTGCGTTGAAGTAGTTAGACTGAATATTTAACAATGGGAATATAAAACGAATGGGCAGGTAAATATGACCACTTACCCAGCTTGGGGGATTGTACATAGAAATTCCACCCTTTGGGTTGACGCGAAGAAAATCCTCCTCTTCTCCCTTGTACAAAGTGGACAAGGTCTTTGTTAGAGCCGCAACCGAATCCGGCCCCTTACGGCCGTAGCGGGTGGCGTCGTCCTCCCCGTTGAAGTCCCACATGGGGTGGCCTCTGTACTGTAGCGGCTGCACCCCTCGCATGATGCATGCGGCCATGACCCCGATCATGGTCAGTCCGTATTGAGCTAACAATCTTATCTGGCCCATCAGGTAACAGACGTCCTTGTCACATTCCCTCTGAGGGCTCCGTGGACGCCAACTTAGGCGCTTCTTTAGTGGAGCACTGTCGAACTCAGGGAGGCCGATCTGGACAGGATCCGGCAGCGGGATGTCCTCTATGTAAAACCATTCCAAAGGCTAGTCCTCGGACGCCTTCTTTGGGGTTCCGGATAGATATCCGGTCCCGGCGATGCGCCACACTTCGGCTCCGCCCACTTGAAATATCGACCCCTTCTGAGAACGCGGCACAAGGCAGAATAGCTCTTTCCACAGCCCGAAATGAGCCTCAACACCCAAGAACAGCTTGCAGAGGGCTACGAAGCCCGCGATATGCAATACGGAGGCAGGCGTGAGATTGTGTAGTTGGAGGCCATAGAACTCCAGGAGCCCCCGGAGAAATGGATGGATTGGAAATCTGAGACCTCTTATTAAATAAGGGACGAGGCACACCCGCTCTCCTTTGGAGGGATTAGGGGTACTCTCCGCTTGCTCTCCGCCATTATAGATGGCAAGACCGGCTCGAATCGGGACCATATAGGCCGGGGGAGAAATCCCTTGGTCTGGAGCGTCACTAGCTCGCTATGCGGGATGGAGCATCTCTCCCAATATCCAGGATGAGGGCCGGAAGGGCGAGAGGAGGAGTTGCGACGGCTGGCCATGGTGGTATGGACCTTTGTCGGATGCGCTCTGATGAACACTCGCGAAGGGGAGAGGGTGTGGTTTGGATCTAAATCCATGTCCCTTTAAATGGGCGGCTCATTTACGCGGCTAGGGGTGTGGATGTAAAAACACTCAAACTTTTCATATTTGATTGACACGTGGTAGACGACCATTATTGGGCGTAGAAGCCGAGGAGCGCAACATTTACAAGAAACTAGACTTTATTCAACAGGTACACGGAATTTGGAGGAGAACCCGCCTTGCAATGCCGAAGACAATCTGCGTGCCGGACTCATCATCATTGAATCCTGGTTCGGGGGCTACTGAGGGAGTCCTAGATTAGGGGGTGTCCAGATAGCCGGACTATACCTTCAGCCGAACTCATGGAGTATGAAGATACAAGATTGAAGACTTTGTCCCGTGTCCGGAAGGGACTTTCCTTGGCATGGAAGGCAAGCTTGGTGATACGGATATGTAGATCTCCTACCATTGTAACCGACTTTGTGTAACCCTAACCCTCTCCGGTGTCTATATAAACCGGAGGGTTTTAGTTCGTAGGACAACATACAGAACAACAATCATACCATAGGCTAGCTTCTAGGGTTTAGCCTCTCCGATCTCGTGGTAGATCTACTCTTGTACTACCCATATCATCAATATTAATCCAGCAGGACGTAGGGTTTTACCTCCATCAAGAGGGCCCGAACCTGGGTAAAACTTCGTGTCCCTTGCCTCCTGTTACCATCCGGCCTAGACGCACAGTTCGGGACCCCCTACCCGAGATCCGCCGGCTTTGACACCGACATTCTCCCTTTGCACACCTAGCCGAACAAAGCGGGACATAGGAGGCAAGCACAGGAGCAGGGCAACCCAATTCGAAACCGATGCATATATAGCAATATCCGAGAAATGTTTTTGCCGAATCTCTAAAAGTGTCTGGCGTTGCACTGCGAGACTTATGCTGGAAACACACAAATAGTTTAAAAGTGCCATAGGCTTGGAAAATCAAAAAACTTAAGTAACAACTTTACGCCCAAACTAAATCAAGTCATTAGGTGCCAATCCAAAAATTGGTCTTACTTTTGTGCTTCTGTCATGCATTAATATGACACACCCAATCTCAAGACTTTAAATGGGCCAGCCTACGGCTGCAACCTCCTATCCCGAAGGTGGAGTATTTCTCGTTAAGCCAGTTTAGCGAACTAAACTCAAGCGGCCTTAGAGAGAAAACAGGCTATCCGGCTATTGACCACACACTCGAGTCGAGAAAGGAGTGGTAGAAAAAGACTTTGCAACGACTTAGAAGTAGAACACTTATTATAAAATGGCTCCTATAAATTTAAGAGCCCTAGTTAACACGGGCAAAGAAAAGTGGTTTCTAACGAACCTCATTTTTGACAAACATATTTTAGCATAAATATAATGTTTGGTCGAACCGAACAAGAATATAAAAAAACTGAGCATGGAAGCGACTTAGCTGGTTAATGTGCTCGGTGTCGATGCGTGGCCCGAGCTTACGGTGGGACGAGGTCCCAGCACCCAAGTGGGTCCCGAGGTGGCGGAGCGAAGAGATCGACACTCCGAAGTGGCGACATAGCACGACTAATGTGTTTGGGTGGAACCTCCAGTCCGACTGACGCAACGGAACAGGCCGGCAGTATGACGCCGAAGTCCGTGTTGTGGGTTAATGAAGTGATGACGAAGCCCCGGTCCAGCCGAGGTGGCGTGGCACATTGGTATGCCGAGGTGACAGCGCTGCCCAACCTAGATCATTTACCTGTGCACAGAAAATAGTGCAAGCCGGAGATAATAGTAATAATAATAAAATAAAATAAAAATATGTTTGAATAATTAATAATTTATGCAAAGTGAGTAATAAAAGAAATATGGCCCGTGTACCAAACACTCGATGAGGTAGATCTCTCTCAGCGATGCCGAAGTCCCCGAGGCAACAGAACATGTTGTTCTGGCAATTCGACCAACAAGGTGATCACGCGAGCTGATTTACGCCGATTGGGACGACGTCGTCGGTTTGCCGAAGAGACCGCATGACGCAGTCGAAGTCAATTATCTACACATGTCCAAAAAATAATACTATAAATATAGAAGAAAAACCTCGCATAATTAATTTACGCAAAAAAAATTCTAAAGAGACGTGACCTGGCTTCGAAGCCAATGTCGGTGCAGGGCGCTGGCGTGACAAAGCCTGTATTCACAGGGCAGTCCGAGTCCCCGATGAGGCGTTCGCCGAACTGCAGACGGGAAACTGACCGAACCATCACGCAACCATCGTTAATGCGGCCATCACTTGACAGACCTGTGTACAGATGATGAAACAAACAAGAGTAATAATTCTTCAGAAAAAGTAAACCCAAGCAAGAAAAAAATTCTAGGATTAATAGCACCTGGTTTATCTGTTGCGGCAATCTGAAGAAAGGTTACTCCCAAAATTGGGACTCGATCTGCACACCCATTGCCTGATGGGCGATGAAGCGACGGCATGGCGATGCTGGCAAAGGTTGGCTCGCCGAGGCAAAGCCACCAGTCCAGGTAATGTGACGAAGCTGGTCGGCTGGTGACACCGAAGTTTCCGGAGTAGGTTGATGAAGAGATGGCGAAGCCCCCGGTCTAGCCGAGGTGACGGAGCGGGTCGGTAAGGAGACGTTGCAGCCGCCATGTCAGACGAGGTGTTGAAGCAGTTCGGCGTGAGGGACATCGGCTTGAAGAAGCAACAATGCGGCCATGCCAACGCTGGTCGTGACTTGTGACGCGGTCAATGTCGGCTTAATGAAGTGACCATGCGACGATGCCGGGTTGCCCACTCCATGTAATCCATGGGGCGGCGATGTTGTTGATGATTCATCCTTCGAGATGTCGTACTCCTGTTCAGCTCGCCCAGATGATGACCTGAAGAAGTTGAGCTCAATTCAACAAAGCGACGACGTGTCTAGCATAGGTCGACAGCCATGGAGCAATGTTACCGGACTGGTTTGACACCAGCGTGATGGTGAAGAGTAAGTAAGAGAAGGCTTAAAATTTTATGTGGACGTGTTAAGAACAACACACAATACCCTATAAGAAAATTCCTTTAAAAAGGTTGTCTAATATCATGTTCATAAAGAAACATGAATTCTGGTCGGATCCATATTCGTATAGAAAATAGATCGGAAAATTGGTCCACTCATCGGAAGGTTCCCGGAGTTTGAACCATCGGATCGAGCTGGAATTTTGAGGGGTGGTAGATATAGGAATTGCACAGCAGATGAACGGTTGGATCTTCCAAAGGACCTCCAAGCTGGGCTCTAGAGACCACACCCTTAACTCGTCCGGATTCCTGTCCAGATTTGACAGGGCTCCGGTATATCGTAGAATGACGGAGATTCCTCCATCGGAACTCAACGATATTTTGCATGGTTGTTGTAGACTTAATTCCGCACAATTTCACTGAATAAATCGTCAAAGAGATGCTCGAGAAGGTGGTGGTGGTGGATACAAGTTCGTTCTTCAGAAAAACAGCACGGTCGCCCGAGGGCAATGTTGATGTTGAGCCCCCGAGCTCCATGAATGATTCCTCCACGATCATGATAGAGATCGGAGTTGAAGTTGATGAAGGCCCTCGTCTGAACATGACGATTGGAGGCAGGGCACAGTTCTCGGTCAAGCCAAGGTGACAAGTCAAGCAACGATGAAGACGCCGACGTTGCAGTTGATCTGTAGGCAAGCCATTGATCCTTTGCCAATCACACAGCGGAACACTCAATGAAAGCACCATTGTCGGTGTCAAAACCGACAGATCTTGGGGTAGGGGGTCCCAAGCTATGGATTCTCGGATCAATGGTAACAGGAACGAAGCAGACAATGTTTTACCCAGGTTCGGGACCTCTTGATGGAGGTAAAGCCCTACGTCCTGCTCTTGTTTATATTGATGGAGTATCAAGTACATAGTTGATCTACATCGAGACCATATATTGTGGTCTAAAACTTGAGGGTATGATGAATAATGTCATAATGATCTAGCATATCCCTATCGACTAGCCCGGCCTCGGCTTATATAATGTACCAGAGGCCTAGGATAACAAGAGTCCTAATCGAATACGTTGGTGGAGAGGAGTCCTTGTCTTGATCACCAAGTATTGTGGAATCTTCCTCGTGTATACATCGGATGTCCGAACTGGCCCATGAGTAAACAGCCATGGGGGTCCTCGGCCCAATCCAACTGATCGGGAGACGACATGATGAGTACCCTCTGGTCCAGGACACCGTCACTTTTTGATTAGTTTAATGTTTCCAACATCTTCTTGTGCGGTTCCACTAAAATATATGTTATCTTCAAAGAAGATCCTTGTTTGCACAAGTAGAGATAATTACATATTACATTAAGAGTGGCATCAAATCAGTGGCAAAACAATTGCTCGTTCCAGCCATAGCAATAAATTAAGGTGCAAAACTATATCATTACTTGTGTCATCACAGTTCCAGTGCTTGATTATAGCACCGGGAGTTGATTTTTGTTTTTCTTCCGCTTGTTCTTCCCCTTCATCACTTGGTTCAATAACAGACAAGCTTCGCCTTTAATGTAAGATTTGGCATGTCAATTAGAGAGCACAAGTATAGCACTAAACAACGACATTAATTTTCTGATGAAAGTGGCAAAATACAGGCCAATAGTTGTGAAATATCCTTATCTTACCTCAATGGGATATTATGGTGCACAGGCCAATAGTCTCCATTTGTATAGTTCACTAAAATCAAGCAACATTACCGTATAAGTAGCACAACATATGACAGCACACTACACAATCATGTGAAAGAAGGCTAGTACTGACCTATCATGACGTGGAATTCAAACAACTCACAAGAAAAAGATCTGAACCAAATTTGCCAACACGGATAGGAAGTCAGATCTCCTCTTGTGCAGTTCCACTAAGATCAAGCAATCAAGCAACATTGTCGGTGTGACATTTTGGTTGAACTGCACAAAACACTCTTAAAACAAAAGTGTTTTGTTTAGTGCAACAAAAGGTCACAATAGCAACGAGCTGAAGTAGATAACCCTATTTACACAAAGGTTCAAAGGAAACAACTAATGATCAATAACGGTGGATGACACAGAAGTTGTCGGATTACGGGTTCCGGCAAACCCTTGAGGTTCGAACACTGGGGTGCGCACGAAGATCTCTCTCCCCCGTGAGCCCACTCTCGCAACGATCTCTAAGCCTAGCTCGCCGAACCCAAAGAATAAGGGGCACAAGGGTTTATACTAGTTCGGGCCACCTTCGTGGTGTAATACCCTACTACAGTGTGGTGTGGTGGATTGCCTTGTAGGCTGAGGATGAACAAGTACAAGGGATGAACAGCCTCCCAGGGAGAGGTGTTCTTGAGCTCGATGAGCTCGTTTTTGTAAGGCTGGTCTGGATCATCCCCCCTTGCTAAGGTGGTGACTAGTCCTATTTATATAGGCCCCGGTCCTCTTCCCAAATATTAGGCGGGAAGGGATCCCAAAATGACCAATTTGAAGGGGGACAACTAGTACAAGTTATCCTGACAAAAGGGGGTCTTCGCCTGCCAAAGGCTCTGGTGGTGACACCGTCGTGGACTCCGCGGTGACCTCCGTCCTGCCGTCCTGCTGGTCTTGGTCTCGTTGCACCAATATGGAAATCTTTGCCTGATGCCTTGGGACTCCTCGCTTGCACTTGCCCCTTTAACACCAAAGAGGCAATGAGTACTCTGCGCCCGCTGGAGCTCGCCTGTTCTTGGTCGTCATGGCTCACGTCATGTGCTCCTCGCGAGGTGCCCCTTGCATAGATATCTCTGCCCCTCGGGAGCCAGACTAGGGAGGCTTCCCCTGAGGAGGTCTTGCACCGTCCGCCTCGCGAGGGTCTTGAATGGTTGCTGATGAAGATGGGTCATACCAGGCCGCTGGTGGAGTCACGCCCTGGGCCGCAGGCAGGCAAGTCTGGGTACCCCTGTTCCCAGGATGCCGACAGAAGCCAACAAAAAGAAGCATCTAACTTATCTAAATGGGAAAAAAGCAAGACAATAGCATTTCCCAAATGGTGGCATTGATTCATATTAATAGAGAGATTATATTAACAATAAAAAAATTTAAACATGTAATTTTCTTTTAACTGTGGCATTGCATCAATTTTCCAGCGGCATTATTAGAGGGTGTTTGTTTACAGGGACTTTTTGATGTAGGGACTAAAAAAGCCCCTTTCAATGCCATCTAAACCAAACATGAGGGACTTTTAGGGACTAAAAGTGGGCATTTGGGACTAAAGAAAGAAGACCCCGAGGGAGATTCTTTTTGGGACTTTTTCCAATAGCTGGCCCTGCCTCACATTGCACCTTATCTCTATTAGTTCATTACTAGGGGTAACATGATCTTTGAGCATGTCATTTAATAACCTCTAGCCCATGTTTAGTCCCTCGAACCAAGCAGGTAGGGACTAGGGACTTTTTAGTTCGGACTAAAAAAGTCCTAGGACTTTTTAACCGAACAGGGCCTTAGATTAACAATAGCTAAAGAGTTGCACGGGACAGTGGATGCACCAGCACCATGTGCATCTACCAATGTATAAAGTGGTGATGCACAGTCTGTTGCAACAAAGAACAAACAAACAAGGAGCATATTTGTGTTGGTCCCAGTTTTGTTATCTTTAGACACCTTTCCCTATGTGAGGACAACAAATCTAGTCCTGATCAAACTCTACAGCCTTGTCCCCCAAAACAAAAAGATCAGTTCATTACAGATGTGCATATTGCGTTTGTCATTGTTTTCCCTTTTCGACCAACGTAGGTGCGGGATAGCCAGTCTGTAATAGTACTTTCGCCCTTCCTTTCCTCTTTGAACAACGTCCTAGATTCATGCTATACAACTTTCCCCACTACTTTCCCCCTTCCTTTCCTCTTTGAACCACGTCCTAGATTCATGCTATACAACTTTCTCCACTACTTTCCCACTTCCTTTCCTCTTTGAACCACGTCCTAGATTCATGCTATACAACTTTCCCCACTACTTTCCTGTTTGATCCAACACCTAGATTCGAGTGCAGAAGCGGAAAAAGCCCACATGCAGCTAGAGAAATGCATGCGGAATAAGTAAATTATACCTTAAGGTTCTTGGGGCGTGGTTCGGTGGGCGACCGGAGGCCATTCTGCCCCTACAATGTACGACAGCGAGGAAGAAGGGGTAGGAGGCCCTCCCGCGTCGCCATTGGGTGAAAGAGAACAGTTGCGCCAGTAGTGGATTCCCTCCCTCGCCGACGACCACAGCGTTAAGCCTCCTTCCCTTCCCGGCGAACAGATCATGCCGGCTGTTTGACCAGCAGTGACGGGAGAGAGAGAGGACAATGAAGTTGTCGGCGTTCTGGGACCGGGGGTGCCCAGACTTGCCTGCCTGTTGCTTGAGCGTGGCTCCACCAGCGGCCCGGTATGGCCCATCTTCAGCAGCAGCAGCTCAAGACCCTCGCGAGGGGCCAAGCCTCGCGAGGCGGACGACGCCAAGACCTCCCTGGGGGCAGCCTCACTAGGCTGGCTCCCGAGGAGCGGAGATCTCTATGCAAGATGCACCTCAGGAGGTTCACGTTACGTGAGCCATGAGGACCAAGGCCAGGCGGGCGCCAGCAGGTGCAGTGTGCCAGTTTGCTCTTTCATGCTAAAGAGGCATGCACGGGCGAGGAGTCCCGAGGCATCGGGCAAAGGTTTCCATATCGGTGCAACGAGACCAAGACCAGCAGGATGGAGGTCACCACGGAGCCCACAACAGCGTCACCACGAGAGCCTTTGCCAGGCGAAGACCACCTTTTGCCAGGATACCTTGTACTAGTTGTCCCCCTTCAAATTTGGCCGTTGTGGGATCCCTTCCCGCCTTACATTTGGGAAGAGGACCAAGGCCACTATAAATAGTACTAGCCATCACCATAGGCAGAAGAGACTCATCTTGGATCAAATCCATTTTGTCCTCACATCCACAGCTCACCGAGCTCAAGAACACCTTTCCTCCTGAGGCTGTTCATCCATTGTACTAGTTCATCCTTAGCCGCGAGGCAATCCACCAATACTACAGTGGAGTAGGGTATTACACCACAAGGTGTCCGAACCAGTATAAACCCTTGTGTCTCTTGTTCCTTGGGTTCGTCGAGCTAGGCCGTGAGATCGTTGAGCGAGTGAACTAGGGAGAGAGTGTTCTTCGTGCGCACATGTAACACCCCGGATGTAACTTGCCATATTTGTAACTCCGACTCTTGCCATTTTTGTCTTTAAGTTATGAGATTCCCTTCGTGGTTGGGTTTTGTCTTCGTTTTGCATTTTGTTCATGTGCATCGCATTTGCATTCGTGTTCGTCTCATGCATCCAATCATTTTCCCCGTTGTCCGTTTCGCAATCCGACACTCCCACATGCACCGGCGCACCCCTCTTGTCTCTTTTCGTGAGCGGGTGTTAAATGTTCTCAGAATGGACTGAGATTTGCCAAGTGTCCTTGGTACATCACCGGTAGTCGACCTGTCAAATTTCGTTCCATTTGGAGTCCGTTTGATACCCCAACGGTTAACCGGGTAACCGCAAAAGCCTCTTTGGTGTTGCAGCCCAACATTCCTCCAAAACATCCCAATAACCCATCTAAACCATCTCCATGTCCTCCGTCATCGGATCATGATCGTGTGGGCAAAAACCGCACTTCATTTGGACACTCCAAACTCCCTCTACCTATAAATATGTGCATCCCCTCTAAAATCCGGGTCCAAACCCTAAAAAAATTATCCCCGCCGCCACCGGACGCGTCCGCGACGGCCAGACATGTCCGCCGCCGCCGACCGGTGAATCCATCGCTACCACCTGTCCCGCTCCGCCGCCACCTGCAACCGGCCCGTCGAGCCTGTTGCGGACCCGCGCCAGCCCACCGCCGCCCGTAGCGCACAGCGCGCGCCGCTCACTCCGTCGCCGCCACACATCACTGCCGCCGCC
Organism: Triticum dicoccoides; assembly: GCF_002162155.2. Lineage (NCBI taxonomy): Eukaryota > Viridiplantae > Streptophyta > Magnoliopsida > Poales > Poaceae > Triticum > Triticum dicoccoides. The sequence continues at coordinate 434,031,111 of NC_041384.1, read as the reverse complement.
GCCACCATGCATCACCGCCGCCGCTGCCGTCCTCCGCCGACGCCGCCCTCCATCCTCCGCCGCCGCCACGCCGGATCCGGTCGGAGTTCGTCGCCCTGACCCCAGCAGCGCTCCGCCCAGCCACCTTCCTCTTCTCCTGCCACCTCCCCGGCCAACTCCGGCGAGGTCCGCCGGATCAGGACGAGATCCACCACCCCCGTCAACCAAACGGCGTCCCGCGACCCGGATCCCTCCATCTCACTCCGTCTCGTCCCGCGTTGACTTTTCGCGAGGTGAAAAGTCACTAAGTCCCGGAGATCCTTGTAATTTTCATGACATGTTCATCATGTCGTATCTCCGTGACCGTGGCTCCAAATCATGCATATGACATGTTGAATTGTTCGTATCGTTGAGCTATTCATGTTATAAGCATTTACATGCATGTTACTGCCCATTATGATGCCATTTTAATTGATGCAAGAGTGCTATAAAATGTTAGATGCTGGTACTTATCAGATCATGATGATTTGTCTTTTTTGTTGCATTTGATGTGTGCATCATATGAGCATGAGGTCTACATGTTTTTTGAACTACATCATGCCATCTTTACAGGTGTGAAAGTCTTGTATTTGTGTGATCTTTGTGGTGACTAGCCCAAGCATGCAAACTAGGCTCCGTGATGTTGTTGTTTTCAGGGACTTAGGATTTTGCTAAGTCCTTTTCCTGCTGTTATTTGGATGCCATGTAAACTTGATGCTACAGCGAGATCCATGCTTATTTTGGGATACTTAAGTAAGGCTATTTTGAACATGTGGTTATGCGATATCCATGCATGCCCCTGTTTGCAATTATGGAGCGCTCTAGCATATCTTTTTCTTGCTCTACCTTTTCTATAAAATGTTCCTGGTAGATGGTTAACATGTTAATCAATTTTGTCATGGTTGTTGCTAGTGATCCATGCATCCTATGAACTTTCTCTTGCCATGGTTAGCTTCATGAACATGTAATCTTGCTATTGGTATGCTTATGTTGTCATGCAATGATTTGTGGTGAGTGGCATGAGCTCACAAAGTTGCAATGATAATTATGTTTATGCCATGCTCTATTTTTCTGCTAAGTCTGAAACTGTCATTAAAACTTGCTACGTTTACATGGGTGCCATCATATCTTCTGTGCCTTTTGGCTCATGATAAGTAAGGGACTTTTGATCTATGCTTTTAGTAGAATCATGCTATGCCTTTGTTTTCTATGATATCTTCCTGTAGCATGTTTTTTGCTTTCTCTAAACATTGCTTCTTGATGTTGTTTTTGACATGTTAGTATTTCCACCAAGTCTGTGAAGCTGATATCTTTTACACTTTTGCCATGCTTGTTTAAACCTGTTCTAGTGCGATTTAGCCGTAGCTCGGTGTTCATGTTTTGTGAAGCATCTCTTGTACATCACTGCCATATGCTTTGTTGCTATGTTGGAGTGCAGTAGCTTAGTTTCTTGTTGCATTCTAAGTGCCATCATGCTGTTAATTGCAGTTTTGCGGCATTCTTGTGATGCTTGCCATTTGCAAACCGTGCATCTGTTTCCGGTGATCTTTACATCGATTTCGACTAAAATAATCTCATCTTTCCGGCATCATACTTGGTTTGCCAAGTTGATTCCTTGATCATTGTTTCCCTTCCGGAGCACGCATATGCATTGTATATCATATCTTGCATATCATGCCATGTTTTGCATCATGTTGCTTGTGCATTGCACCGTGATTGATTGTTGTTCCATTGCTTGTGTTCTTGCTTTGGGTAGATCCGGGAGAAAAGTACGTGACCGAGGAACCTGTTGAGTACGCTGACAAGGATCAAGCTTTCGACAACTCTGAGAACTTTGCAGGAAAGATGACCATACCCTCGAAATCACTTCTATCTTTGTTTTACTAGTTGTTTGTTCTATCGCTATGTCGCGCTACCTAACCCTTTCTATATCATGCCTCCCATATTGCCATGTCAAGCCTCTAACCCACCTTCCTAGCAAACTGTTGTTTGGCTATGTTACCGCTTTTGCTCAGCCCCTCTTATAGCGTTGCTAGTTGCAGGTGAAGCTGAGGTTTGTTCCATGTTGGAACATGGATATTGTTCGGATATCATTATTATCTCTTATTTAATTTAATGCATCTATACACTTGGTAAAGGGTGGAAGGCTCGGCCTTATGCCTGGTGTTCTGTTCCACTCTTGCCGCCCTAGTTTTTGTCATACCGGTGTTATGTTCCTTGATTTTGTGTTCCTTACGTGGTTGGGTGTTATGGGAACCCCTTGATAGTTCGCCTTGAATAAAACTCCTCCAGCAAGGCCCAGCCTTGGTTTTACCGTTTGCCTACTTACCACCATATACCTTTCTCCTGGGTTCTGCAGACTCAAGGGTCATCTTTATTTTAAACCTCCCCCCCCCCCCGGGCCAGTGCTCCTCTGAGTGTTGGTCCGAAACGGGCAGCCTCCGGGGCCACCTCGGGGCAACTTGAGGGATGGTTTTACTCGTAGCTTGACCTATCTGGTGTGCCCTGAGAACGAGATACTTGCAAATCCTATCAGGATTTGTCGGCACATCGAGCGGCTTTGCTGGTCTTGTTTTACCATTGTCGAAATGTCTTGTAACCGGGATTTCGAGACTGATCAGGTCTTCCCGGTAGAAGGAATATCCTTCGTTGACCGTGAGAGCTTGTGATGGGCTAAGTTGGGACACCCCTGCAGGGTATAAACTTTCGAGAGCCGCCCGCGGTTATGTGGCAGATGGGAATTTGTTAATATCCGCTTGTAGAGAACTTGACACTTAACTTAATTAAAATGAATCAACCGCATGTGTAGCCGTGATGGTCCCTTTTCGGCGGAGTCCGGGAAGTGAACACGGCCTTGTGTTATGCTTGAACGTAAGTAGCTTCAGGATCACTTCTTGGTCACTTCTAGCTTCTCGACCATTGCATTGCTTCTCTTCTCGCTCTCATTTGCGTATGTTAGCCACCATATATGCTTAGTGCTTGCTGCAGCTCCACCTCACTACCCTTTCCTACCCATAAGCTTAAAAATTCTTGATCTCACGGGTGTGAGATTGCTGAGTCCTCGTGACTCACGGATACTTCCAAATAGTTGCAGGTGCCGAGGATACAAGTGCAAGTGATGGTACTGAACTCAAGTGGGAGTTCGACGAGGACTCGGGCCATTACTATGTTTCTTTTTCGGATGATCAGTAGTGGAGCCCAGTTGGGACGATCGGGGATCTAGCATTTGGGGTTGTCTTCCTTTATTTTGGTTCCGTAGTTGGACCTTTGATTGTACTTTGGATGATGTATGAACTATTTATGTATTGTGTGAAGTGGCGATTGTAAGCCAACTCTTTATCCCTTTCTTATCCAGTACATGGGATGTGTGAGGATTACCCCTCTTGCGACAAGCCTACCATGCGGCTATGCCTCTAAGTCGTGCCCTCACACGTGGGAGATATAGCCGCATTGTGGGTGTTACAAGTTGGTAATCACATCCATCCCCGACTTAGGAGCCCCCTGCTTGATCAAATCGCTGACGTTTTTGAGTCTAGAACAAAATGTTTTGAGTCTTAGCATTATACATATATCAGAGAGTAGGTTTCTTTTTACTCCTCAGTCCCTTCGTCGCTCTAGTGAGGCCTCCTGACGTAGAAGTTTTGACTCTTCTCTCCTCAAATTTCACAAAAAAATTAGGATCACGCGGGTATCTTGGAATCGTTTAGATAGTGTTGTGATGAGAATATTGTTCTTGGTGCCTCCTGACATTTAGGGGTTGTGGCAGTGTCCCGGGGAGTTGAGTTCCGAGGTGTTGTCGTCACAATTTTATCGTTGCAGTTCTGGAATACCTGAGTTCGCCGACATCAAAAATCTCTTTTATGCAGGCCTGGCGGAACCAAGCCTGTGTCTCCGCGACGCGCCCCTCGAGGTCTACCTCCGCCATCCTGGACTTAGCCTTGTCCAAGCGGGCACGGTGAAGCGCCTGGAGCTTATGGAAGTTGGCGCTCATGCCCTGGAGGAGCCGCTCTTCCTGGGAACCGCCGCCACCGGCGCTTGGTTCGTCAACGACCTCAAGCCCGGCAGCGGCAAGCACCTCGTCATCGAACACCTCCCCCTCGGCGGGCGCCCTGGTGCTCGCCGTCCATGGGAAGTGGGCGAACAGGTCGTCACTCACCTTCAGGTACTTGCCCGAGTCAGAGGCAGCGGAGGAGGAAGGATGGTCGTCAACCACCTCCTCCTCGACAGCGGCCTTGCCAGCCTCCCTGGTGGGCCCCTCACCGGCATCCCCGGCAGCGACCTCACCGGTCTCCCCGGTAGGCCCCTTGGCGGCGTCCTCGGCAACGCCCTTGGCGGCCTCCTCAGTGGCGATCTCGTCGGCCTCAGCCGCGACATCCCTAGGAACCTCCTCGATGACAGTGTTCACGTCCTCCTGGTCTACCAAGGAAGGATCTGGATACTGAGAAGGGAATGAGGCGAAGTCAAGACCAAAATTCGAAATAAGAAAAACGGGCGGGAACAGAAGGCAAAAAACTCACGCGTGCCAAGCTGGGAAGAAGTGGCCCCCTCCCACCAACATTCGGTGTCGGGACGGAGCCGCCGGCGCCCGGGTTCGCCTCCTCCTCCTCCATGCGCATGGGCTCGGTGCTTGGCGCCCTTGCCAGGGACGCCCTTCGGGGCGGCGTGGTTGATGGGGGCGGCGTGGTGGGGGTGGCCCTCAGTGGCTCCTCCTGCTACCGTCCTCCTCCTGCAACCACGGCAAGGTCAGCACCAAGAGATCGTGTCCCGGCACACGTTGATGGGGAGAGAGTGATGAACGCACACTAGGGGTTGCGCTGGGGCTTGGCCGCCCATCGAGGCCCTGGCCCTCTTCGCCACCCTATGGGCCAGCATCTCCATATCCCTGCGAAGATGAAGACAAGTCAAGAAAAGTGGCACGGTCTGAGGGGACGGAGATGACAAAAGACAAGATAGTTACTCATCCTCCGCATCCTCTTCCGCTGCCTTCCTCTTCCTCCTCAGGCTAAGGGGCCCGAGGTCGAAGATGACCTCTGTGTCGTTGTCTACGGGAGGAGGGGAAGTGGGTGGAGTCCAAGGACACTTGAACGAAGAAGAGGCAGTCGCTTTCTTCTTCGCCACTGCAGCCTTCACCGCCTTCCTCGCCGCCGCGGCCCTCGTCTCACACACAGACGCCTCCTGAGTTTGTTGCAGTTGTGCGGCCCTGCCGGGCCGGACCGGCTCACCAGAGCGGGCCCGCCGCAGGACACGCCCTCTCCCCGTGGTCGGGGGGTCGACAGCCTCGACCTCCTCCCCAGACAACTCATCGACCACATCTTCAATAAGAGGGGCCCCGGTGCCAGCGTTGCGGGTCTCCCCAGTAGATTCCGCCCACTAGGTGAGCTCCCTCTCCTCCGCGGCCGCCGCGGCCTCGTCCTCCACGCCGCCAGCACTGCCAGCCTCCTTGGCGAGTTTCGCCTCCGCCACCCAAGCGGCGATATAGTCTAGCTCCGCTTGGGTGGTGTCCCGGATGAGTAGCGGATCATCGCGGACGTACTTCTCCGACAAGGTGTCGAAGAACTTCTGCACCTGATCCGCCTCCCGCTCGGCCCAATTCGGGTCAAGGCCGTGCGCATTAAAGTCCATCATCATGGCGATGATGTGGTTTGGCGGGAGTTGTTGCTCAGTGGGACCACCCCGCGGGCAACCCAAACAGGGGGCCCTTGGCGACCTTGCCGGCCTTCGCAGCCTTGCCGGTCCTCTCAGCCCTACCATCGCGGTTCACGTCTTGCTGAAAAAGCCGCTGGCAGAAGTGGGCGTGCCCCATCACCGCGAAGTTGTGGTTCAAGCCGGGGCCAAGCCTCATGATGTCAGCCGCATTCCTGAAAAACCAGGCTGGCCTCCCCTTGTTGTGCAGTGGAGAGATTCGACGGTGGATGAAATCTGCCCCAATCATCTCTAGGGTGAATTCGGCAATGGTAAGGTGATGGATCCTGGTGGTGGCGACATTGAGATTCTCATCTTGGGCGTCGACATCGCCCCATTCATCTCTGCGAACCGGCAACGCCTGGCAAACCTGGCAAAATTCCTGTGGGTCCTCCTCCTCAATCCAGCACCACCGGCTCCGCCACTCCTCCCACCTCTCCTTTTGAGCGCCCTCCGGATATGTCCCCTTCTCCTGGGTCCTTGGGATCCAAGCGACACAACCAGAGATGGCGCCTCCCTTCTGGATCCGAGGATAGAAGTAGTGGCGGAAAAGCGCCATGCTGGGATGCACTCCGGCGAAGCCCTCGCAGAGATGGGCGAAAAGGGCCATGCACGCCACGGGATTTGGAGTGAAATCCAGAAGGTGGAAGCCATAGGTGTGCATGACATCATTGAAGAAATCGGAGAAAGGGGGGCAAAGGCCGCAGGAAAAGTAATCGAGGGAAAGTAGGCGAGCTGCGTCCGCCACACCACCAACTCACTCTCCGGCGGCTCCTTCCCCCCGGCATCCTTGGCCACTCCCTTGCCTTTGCTGGTTGTGGGTGCCATGGCGCCTGCGAGAGGTGAAGGATGAAGGACATCGAAGATGCGGCGTTGGCGAGTGAGCGCAAGAGCTTGAGGAGGAAGAAGGTGGGGACGACGGTTCTGAGATTGGAGAAGGCACAGAGGGTAAATGAGAAGCGCACCCGCGGTTATTCCTTTTTACGGGGAAGGCGCGGGCCGCCTCTTTACCATTTACTGCGATATGACGCATGCATGTGCAAACCGCCCCACACATGATCCCCCACGTCACGCATGACCCTCCATGACGTGCGTTCAACACGGGTCGTGGGGAAGCCCAGCGAGCGAAGGAGTTACTACAAGTAAAAATCCGCTCCGCCTGCCCGCGCACCATTCTGGGCCTAGCCCAACAACGCGTCGCACTTATGTATGGCCCAGGCCCAGGGGCTCTTGTCGGTGTACAAAAGTAGGGGCTCCCCTTTGTACCCCTGTACTTATGCACGGGCAGTCAGAGCCGTGGCCGTGGCCGCACTGAGCAGGGCAGAGGAGGGAAGTCGAAGCACGAGACAACCGAAGCAACACCAAGACCAGAGACACAAAGAGCAAGAGGGAGAGGTGGACTCCCTCGGAAAAACCCTTGCCAGGTTAACTTGCCCAATGCCAGCAGAGCACACCCCCCTTGAGTCGAGGGGTTTCAACGCCATCAACCACATTGGAACCAAGGCTCGAGAGGCACCTCCATGGTGGCATGAAGATCTTTGTGCAGATCATAAATACACAAGATCAGATGAGGACCAGAAGACGACGATCCTTGGCAAGGTCCTTTCCAAGGAAATCCACGAGACCCCCGGCAAGATCCTTGCCGGGGACAATCGCAGTGCCATGGAAAGACCCTTGCCGAGGACATCTGCAGGGCCGCAGCCAGGCCCACGTCTACCAAGACTCCACCACTACTCCCATGCAGCTGCTAGGTCAACCAGCTGGGCAGGCATCTGCGTGGCAGCATGCAGCCTCCACACCGACTCAGCAAGCACCTGTGTGGTGGCATGCAGATCTTCATGAAGACTCCGCCACCACGCCAGCCCAGCAGCCAGCCAGCGTGGCGCTAAAACGCCTCGTCAGCTCGAATGCATGTCGGAGCCAGGCGAGGTGGCGACAGCTGGGACAAGCTTCCTTGTCGTCCCCGATAAAGCAAGAGGGGCACATCGGCAGCGCATTAAATACGTTTGTCCGACGGTGACAGAGGATAGACTCAGCCACTATACACCTTTCCACCTCCTGTGTGCCACTGTGGCGACCCCAATTTTTGGCTATAAAAGGAGGCCCAAGGCACACTAGAAGGGGATTCGGATCTTTGGGACTAGACACACACCGTAGGTAGTTCAAGAACTCAAGAACACTCAAATATACATCAAAGCGGGACTAGGGTATTACGCGTCTCCATGGCCCGAACCTGGGTAAACGATCCTTGTGCTGACCGCCAGACCCTCTCTTTGCACGACCCCGTGCCCGCCAATCGTAGAAGGGATCCCAGTGATTCCATAGGTGTCGTTTCCACCGACATAACCTTGGTTTCATATCTGAGGGAAATACCTACCGACAATGTGATGCATCATGCCTTCCTATTTGGGGAAATATCGATGTAGCTTCTAGCGACATCAGGCATGGCCATGGGGAAGCTCCTGGACACGGCTAGGTGGCACGAGCTCAAGGAAACAGACGAAGACAGGGGTCCCAACTGCCAGAGCGTGCGCAATGGCATGCCGCCCGCGTGGTCATCGCGTGAACCCGTCGGTGACACATGCTCTGGTAGTCCAAATCGTGTCTTCACGATAGGTCTTTCATCAAATAGAGGCAAGGAGCAAAGAAACAAGGTCAGAGGCGCATGAAATGACTGAACCTAGCTCAATGATAAAGCTACAACAAGGTGTTTGCTGGTTGCTGGAGGAGGCACAACTGGGTACAGAGGCTGAGCTTTGGGTGAGGGTTATCACACACTAAGAACACCATCTTTGCCAACTTTCACCTCAAATGGAGAAATCTAGGTGGCACTTGCTTCACAATGCACCATACTAGACAGAACTGAAGAAGTTGAAGTAGCACTCACATAAATGATTGCATTAAGATGAATTTTGGTGGAGGCTAGTAATATGGGCACATGAACACTCTGTAAAAATTTCATACCAATCAGAAACACCAAAATGGTACTTCCTTCAAAGAGGTCCTCTCTGGACGGAAACTTTAGAAAAATATGGATAAATAATGTCTTGATGAAATGAGCCCAAATTTGGCGGACGGAGTTTATATAGATAGTAGAATGTCCTGGGAAATTTTTAGCAATAATGAAGCAACATAAAATTTAGTTGCTTCACAACCTGAAAATCTGACCAGAAACCAAGATTTGATGGTGTGTTCACATAGCTAGATGAAGGAAGCTCAAAATTGGTGGAGAGTCCTCATTTGATCATATAAAGGATAATGCAAAATTTCAACTCATTTGGATACTCCTAGCTGGTACTTCCTTCAACAAGGCTTCCATCTGACACAAACTTTGGAAAATTGCCGAGGAAGATTGGCTAGGAAAATAGAGCTGAATATTTGCATGAGGCAATGATTTGGATGATATATGATGCTCAAAAAGTTTAGGAGAAATCAAGAAAAGATAGGTGGCACTTCCTTCACAGAAGTCCACTCTGGACAGAAATGAAGAATGAATACTGGTGGATTATTTTTGAACATGGCAAGGAAGGGTTCTCACATATTTGGGGAGATATGACCCAAAATATTTATGAGAATTATTTGGGAATTTTAGGAGTGACAGAAATATAGGTTGCTTCACAACCTAGGGCATATAGGGTTATTCCTTTAGCAGAAAAAGGAATATTCCCAAGAAAAAGAATTTGAGTCTGGGCTAAGATGAAAATGACATGGTCTTGGGATAGTTTTGAGGATGACAAGCCACTTGGGAGCCTGAGAAGAGATGATCTTCCCAGGTTTCAGGACCACAGAGCCATAGAAAAGCAATTTCAAATAAAATCCCAAAGAAATTCAAATGAAAAAGAAAGGGCCAAAATCCAGGGTGTGACACATTACGTCTGTGACAAATAGGCCGTCAAACTTACCGACGCCTACTACTATTACTCCACCCTCGACCGCTATCCAGCATGCATCTTAAGGTATTATGTTCATAACAAACAAAGTAATGCTTGGAGCATGACGACATAATGTAGACAAAGTAAGACCAAATAATATATTCAAACCCCATCGTTTTACCCTTAGTGGCAATAATAGAAATACGTGCCTTACAACTCCTCCTGACATAGAGTAAGGACACCGCAAGATTGAACCTACTACCAAGCACCTCTGTCACTGAACATAAATCAACCTACTTGGCCAAAGAGCACAGATAGATCATAGAGAATTACAAGGCTATAAAAGCATGCATAATAAATCTCATAATGGACTCACAGTTCATCGGATCCCAACAAACATACCACAAGAATTACATCGAATAGATCTTCGAGGAGATCATTGTATTGAAGATCAAAAAGAGAGAGAGAAAGTCATCTAGCTACTACTATGGACCCATAGGTCCTGTAGGAACTACTCACACATCATCATGGTGCCAACAAGGATGATGAAGATTCCCCCCCCCCATGCTTTCCTCTCCAGCAGAGTACCGACGAAGGCCTCCAGATGGGATCGCGGAAGAACAACAGCTGTTGGAGGGGAATTATAGTTTCGAGTCTCACTCTGGTGCTATCTAGATTTTAGGGAATTTATAGGCCAATAATTAGGGCAGACATATACACGTAGGAGTCACAAGGTCACACGGCGCACCCCCCTGGGTGTGCGCCCTCTGAGCATGTGGATCCCTCGAACGTTGTCTGGTACGTTCCTGAAGCATCTAGGGTCTCTTCTGGTCTAGAAAAAATCATCGTAAAATTTCATCGTGTTTTGACTTCGTTTGGTATGGTTTTTCTATGAAACAAATAATTAGCAAAAAACAAAAACTAGCACTGGGCACTAGGTAAATAGGTTAGTTCAGAAAAATGATATAAACTTGCATATAAAGTATACAAGATTGTTAATATAGTAGCATGAAATAATAAAAAATTATAGATACATTGGAGATGTATCAATAGGCATTGGGATTCCCCAAAGAGGAAGGGTGAAGTAGTGTAGTAGAGAAAAGTATTTCCCTGAGGTGAGAACAAAGTCTTATCAAACCAATAGGAGACACCAAACAAACAAGATAACCGGTACCTGCACACACACAAACTAATGCTTGCACCCAACGACGGGAAGGGGGTTGTCAATCCCATCGTTCTCGCCAATTGCAAGGATTAAATATGCTAGTGATAGATAAATAAAATAAAATAGAAAATAAAATAAAAATAACTAAATTGCAGCAAGTATTTTTAGGTTTTTGTAAATACAAAATAAATTCACCCATGGGCCATAGTTTCACTAGAGGCATATATCTCATGAGTATAGTATGGTGGGTAAACAAATTATTGTTGGGCAACTGATAGAATGGTGCATAGTTATGATGATTCTTCATGCCACGATCAATATATAGGCATTATGTTCATGACAAGTGGACTCAAATCCATCTGCATCTACTACTATTACTCGACCCCTCGACCGCTATCCAGAATGCATCTTATGGTATTAAGTTCGTAATGAACAGAGTAATGCTTGGAGCATGATGACATAACACTACTCCAGGATGGTCCAAACACGACACATGAATCAGAGACTCTTCGACCAAACTATGTGTGATGCATTAATCGCAAATGGAGTTGTGATAAAACTATCACCAATAATACGAACCGTTTGAGATGCCAGATACATCAAACATGATTCAGATTAGAGTTGCATGTGCGATACGTGGCATATAGTTGATCCATACAAACTATTTGTCATGAGCCATAACACGGAAACTGTAACGCCCAAGATGCGACTATATCTCCCACGTGTCGAGGCACGACTTAGAGGCATAACCGCATTTAGGTTTTGTCGCAAGAAGGGTCATCTTCACACAATCCCATGTAATGAACAAGGAAGTAAACAGTTGGCGTACAATCGCCACATCACACAATGATCAAATAATTCATACAACATTCAGTGTACACACAAAGTCCAACTACGGACGGGTCCAAATGAAAAGAAGATAACCCCAAATGCTAAATCTCGATCGTCCCAACTGGGCACCACTACTGATCATCCGGAAACGAAACATAGTAATGGCCAAGGTCCTCGTCGAATTCCCACTTGAGCTCGGTGGCATCACCTACACTGGTATCATCAGCACCTGCAACCGTTTTGGTAGTATCTGTGAGTCACTAGGACTCAGCAATATCAAAACCCGCGAGATCAAGACTATTTAAGCTTATGGGTAGGATGTGGTTGTGAGGTGGAGTTGCAGCAAGCAATAAGGAAATATGGTGGCTAACATACGAGTACAAGAGTAAGATGAGAAACTACGCAACGGGCGTAAAGCTAGAAGTGATCAAGAAGTGATCCTGAACTACTTACGTTCAAACATAACCCAACCGTGTTCACTTCCCGAACTCCTTCGAAAAGATACCATCACGGTTACACACTCGGTTGATGCATTTTAATTAAATCAAGTGTCAAATTCTCTACAACCGGATATTAACAAATTCCCATCTGCCACATAACTGCGGGCACGGCTCTCGAAAGTTTATACCTAGTAGGGGTGTCCCAACTTAGCCCATCACAAGCTCTCACGATCAACGAAGGATATTCCTTCTCCCAGAATAACCCGATCAGTCTTGCAATCCCGGTTACAAGACATTTCGACAATGGTAAAACAAGACCGGCAAGACCGCCCGAATGTGCCGACAAATCCCGATTGGAGCTGCACATATCTCGTTCTCAGGGCACACCGGATGAGACATCCTACGAGTAAAACCAACCCTCTAGTTTCCCCGAAGTGGCCCTGCAGTCTACTCGGTTCGGACTAACACTCAGAGGAGCACTGGCCCGGGGGGTTGAATTAAGATAATCCTCGGGTTAATTACTCCCTAGGCAAATTTTAGTTGTTATTAGGCAAATGTTAAAACCAATGTTGGGCCTTGCTGGAGGAGTTTTATTCAAAGTGAACTGTCAAGGGGGTCCCATAACCCCAACCGTGTAAGGAACACAATATCAAGAAACATAACACCGGTATGACGGAAACTAGGGCGGCGAGAGTGGAACAAAACACTAAGCAAAAGGCCAAGCCTTCCCCCCTTTGCCAAGTATATAGATGCATTAATTAAAGAAGAGATATTGTGATATCCCAACATATCCATGTTCCAACATGGAACAACCTACGAAGCACCTGCAACTAGCAATGCTATAAGAGGGGTTGAGCAAAGAGGTAACATAGCCAAACAATGGTTTGCTAGGAAGGTGGGTTAGAGGCTTGACAGGGCAATATGGGAGGCATGATAAACAAGTGGTAGGTAGCGCGACATAGCGATAGAGCGAATAACTAGCGAGCAAATCTAGAAGTAATATCAGGGGTAATGATCATCTTGCCTGAAATCCCATTAGGAAGAAGACCAAATGCATGAACAAGAAGACGAACCAACGTAGTCAAACGGAACCTCACAATCGCAACGATACCGAGAACTATCAATAAGTAGCACAACTGAAAATAAGCAAACAACATGGTAAACCAACAAGCATAAGCATGGCGTGATGCACAACCAAGTATGATGCATGTCCAGTTTAATGAGGCAAGGCATGGCAAAGTGCACAAACAACACTACAAGTTAAGTGGAGCTCAACATGTAACAAGTTGCATATTGATGAAACACCACATTCTATTATTTAGTTCATTCCTGGTTAGGTACTCAACAATATTAAATGTTGGTTAACATAGCAAGAGGTGAGGCATAAGTAAACTAACTATTTAGGCAAGTTTAAATGAGGCCGGAAATAACAAACAACAATTCCGAAAAATCCCCATATGCATATTATGAATTTGGTACTGTTCTTCCCTAAACCATAATTTAGAGTTGTTAAACATGCAAAGTAAGTGCACCATGTTAAACTATGCATTATTCCACCCCATTTACATATAAAGTTTATTTAATACAGAGTTATAATTATTTAGTTATGAATTAAGCCATTTTAGCATATGATTTAGCAAATTAAATTCAAACAGCATTTTAAACATTTTTAACATGGATGAAAGTAGCATATTATGAAACTATATGAAATTCTAAGCATTTCACATATATAAAGTTTTTACATATGATGCACGGTTCATGAGTTATTAAATGCATGAAGAACAGGGGTTTTCCTGTAAAACAGTAATTCTCTAGATAATTAGTAAAATTCACAGACAAGGAAGAAACACTACGGGCCGAATCTGTAAACTGGGCTGCACAAAAGAGGACTGAGGCGCTCATCACCTCGGACCTGCAGAAACTGGGTCAGATCGGAAGCTAGCCCGTGAGGCAAAGCGAGCAAGGCAGAGACGCGGTCAACACACGCGCGATGCAGGGGAACTTGGCGCGACTTCGGCGAGGACAGAAGAAGGCCGCCGGATCCAGGTGGCAAAGGAGGAATGGTGATGGCTCCACGGCTTGGCGGTGTCCAAGCGGCAAACAGAGGGGGCTTGAGTGGGTCGAGGTGGCCATGGCTCGGTTGCTGGTCCGGCGGCTCTCCTCGAAGAGGTGGCCGGCGGCGTTGCACCGTTGAGGAGGTCCTGGTGGCCTTGGTTACCGGCGACATGGCTGATGAGGAGGCATAGCGGCGCAGGGCTTAGCATGGGAAGGGCATCCTGAGGTGGGTATGATGCGGATGAAGGCACAAGCCATCAGGAGGGGAGTCCTGGTGGGGTCGAGGCAGAGGTGGCGTCCTCTGCCCGAACTGCTGCTGCTCGATGCAGCAGAAACAGAGGAGCGGTGCGGCAAACTTGGCGCTGGTCATCGTCGTTGGGTGCTCACACGATAGAAGCAGGGGACGGCATCGTGCTGGCTTGGCGGTGCCAGGCTTGAGGAGGCTGAGGTCAACGAGCGACGGCTCGTCTCCCTCGCAGAGAGACGAGGTCGACGGCGGCTATGCTGGAACGGCGAACAACGGAGGCACGGGAACAAAGGGACTCCGGCGCGGCAGGGAGCTCGGCGGATGGGGTCGAGCTGGAAGAGCTCAGGGCCTCAAGTGCTGGAGCAGAGGAGGCCGAGGCACCATGGCAGGGGAACTTGGCGGCATCCATGGCCGGGCGGCGCTGTTCGGTTCCTGTAGAGACATGGGAGAGAGAGGGAGCATGGTGTGAGAGAGTTCAGGCGGGAGGGAGAGAAAAGATGGGGCTGCAAGAGGGCTCCTGCTAGAGGTGGTCGCCGGCGGCGACGAGGGACTCGATCGGGAGCTCCTCTCCCGTTCCAGATCGAGGAGGCTTTGGCCAGAAGGTGGCCTTGATCCGAACTGGATCGAGCGTTATAGGAGGCTGGGGCGCGCTGGTGGTCATCAGATCCCCATCTAGCGGCCACAGATGGATGGGTGGGAGGCTGGATATGGGCCGGATTTGGTCGGTTGGGTGGGGATCGAGAGGTGGCGTCTGGTTGTGGTGGAGGAAAACCAAGAGAGGGCTGGTCCGGTGGCGGTGAAGGGACAGATCCCTAGGTATTAGGGTTTGTCCCAAATAGGCATGGAGGGGTGACTTAAATAGGAAATGGGGGCTAGGAGAGGGATTTGGGGCTTATCTCCGGCCGTTACATCATCATCAGATGGCTCCAGTCAAAGGGGTTTGGGTTAGGAGGGTCCGAATAAGAAACGGAAGATGTCCAGGATGATTGGGGTTGATCCGGACCCATCGGTCATGACTGAGCTGGTCGGGTTCTAGACAGCTTCGGACGAGCAAGCGAGGGGTTTGCACCATGCAGAGAGGCTCAAATGGTTGGACAACAAAAGAACAGTTGGTGTCAAAAGGGACAACGAAGGCAACAGGGAGAAGCGGGAACTATGGACGGATGCGAGTTTTATGAAAACATGCGGATGCGATGCTCATGGTGACATGATGAAATGCAACAACAACAAAATAAAAACACACGACGGCAACGAAGAACATGGAAGGCTTCTGGAGCGTCGATCTCAGGTCGTCACAACACTCCCCCACTTACAAGAGATCTCGCCCCGAGATCTAGGGATGACAACGGAAGAGGAAGAGAAGAGGTAAAACTAAGTTGCTTCTTTAACAAACGAGTGAAACCACGAACCTTGAGAGGTTGAACAAGTTGAAAGAAAGAATACAATGGAGATGAAAGAGAGTGCAAACACTCTGTTAGCAAAGAGGAACAAGGAACATTATGAGAACCTGGAGGTTGCAAAGACATGAATCAAGGGTCACGAAAGAATTTAAAACCACTCCGGTTGAAAAGAGAAGCAACGGATATGAAAAAAATTAGTCAGCACTCCGTTTGAACATCGAAGGAATGGAACATGAACTTGACAAGATGTGATGATAACTCGAAGAGAGCGGCAACACAATGACTCCGAAAAAAGAATAGAAGCTCAATCGTTGGAAAGAAAAGGAACAGAGTAGAAAATGCCAACTTCTGCCATAAATGAACTTGGAAAGCATCGTTGTAAAGAAGGGCTGAATGGAATTGTTGGAAAATCAACAACGAAAAGAACAAGCTTGTTGTGGGCTTATGGAAAACATCTAAAAATTATGAGGCGACAAACGGCCACTAACGGAAACTATTGATTTGAGTGAGAGCACCAAAGAGATGAAAATTTTCTTTCACTGTGAAAATAGGAGGAAACTTGGATTATCGATAGACACCACAATTAGCAACATTCCTTAGGGAAGGCTTTAAGTGAAATATATACCAAGATAACACCAACGAAGAAATTTTGGGTTGAAAAGATCTCGTGAACGAATTGAAAATGATGGGTTTAAAATATCCCATTCCTGACAACTTGTTAATCATGAAACACGAAGGAAAATTGTCAATAATGATAGAAGACCACCTCAAAAGATAATGAAGAAGAATTGCACTTCAAAATGCAAGATGAAGAATGCTTGAGCTCCTCCAATAAAAATCTTGTTGAACACTTTGAGAAGGAATTACATCCTTGATGAACCACCATGAAGAAACTCTCGAAGAACACCGGATAGATAAAAAAGATGGTCGCAAAGAAAGGAAGCTTGAAAAGAATAAGATGAATCCTTGCATTGATTTAGATGGAGCTTCGAAATGATATAATTTAAATAACTTGGAGCTCCGGTAAAGAAAGATGGAACCCTTCGAATCGAGGATTTATTCATCATTAACAACGGATTTGGCATACTACTTATTCTTCTTGAAAAGGATTGGAGATAGATATTGCGCAACTCACAGACCACCGGTAGGATTATGAAAGAACAAGTGAGTTGATATGATAACAAGAGAAGAGGAATCTTGAATGGTCCACTGTAAGAATTGAAAATGATTGAAGAAAAGAGAACGAATCGTCGGGAAGAATTAGAGGACGAACGAAGATACTTAATAGAATTTGAGAATGAAGAGATCACGAGCTGACTAAAGAATACTTGAATGAGGCACAAGAAGAACTGGAGAACGATGGCTGAATGTTGAGAATCAATATTTCTGAAATTATGGCCTTCGAATGATCAAGAGACAGAAGCAACTCCTGAAATGCTTCAGATGGGTATGAAAAGAATTCTCACAATCGAAAAAAATTATGAGCATGGTATCAAGTTTGAACTATGAACCTTCGAGAGAACGGACAAGATTTAGGAAAAAATCTTCGGTCTTCACATGCTGAGAATGACGATGAGAACCACCATGAAGAATTGTTGAGGCACTCTAGAATGAAGAATAAAAAGGTTGAACCAACGATGAAAAGAATTTGAAAGATCTTGGAGAAAGACATATGACTGATGATACTTCATTCTTATGCCAAACTTTTAAAAGAATTTGGGAATAACTCCGGAAAGAATTAGAAGAGTCAGGTAAGACCCCGGGAAAAGGCCTGTTGGTTATGGGCCCACTCAAGAGAAACACCATTGAAATGATTTTGAAGAGAGATTGCACCGGTTGAATTAAATGACTTGAATGAGATAATAATCTCCTAATAGCTTGAACGTATCTTGAATGAAAAGACAAGCCTTCTGAGATATCTTCAGCACTCCAGAACAAATGATAGCGAGAAATGAATGATTAAGAGGTGCATCGGCATGAGAAAGCATTTGAAACGAGAAAAGGAATATGATCAACACCGAAAGCTTAAATTGAATCCACCGGAGAAGAAAAGACAGTGAAGAATGATAAACTTGAAGCTTCCTTAGCATCTCATGAGAATCATCGGATAGGAACATTGAAGGAAAAGAATGAAGAGGCTTCACATCAATAAAATGGATACTTGATTAAGAAACATGAGTCCTTGAAGAAAAGGGTGGGAGGGCGGGAAAACAAAGGCAACTTGGGACGGATGGAGCGAACACCGTTGAGAAAACTGATAATTGATCTTGCAAATGGTAAAAATGGTAGGACCATCTTGACGAGAAGTGAACCGGTTGAAAAAGAATTGACATGATAATCGCAATGATCAAGAAGGACTAGTACTCCCACAGAAATATGACAACATCGCTTAGAAAGAGGCATGGAATCAAGATTTGACTTCGAAGCAACTCGAACACCATAACTCAAAACAAAACAAAGGATTTGACTTGCGGAATAAGCCAGAACAAACATATGATAGACCCCATATCATATCATGTGTCTATTGGAAAGAATTCCTATGTTATACTTGAATTCCCACCTATAAACTCCCAAAACTTTCTGGTTATGCAATCTGGTGTTGGCGATACAGGGAGGCACAATATATATCACACAACTAACAAGCCCTACGCTCCAATTGTATCCATCCGTCAACACATAACCAAGAAAACTCCGAAAATCATGTACGTCAACCATCGAAAAGCATCCGTTATACGAGCTTTGGCAATACTCCCAAACTCCTTCCCCAGTGTGGGTGGCATCGAGGTTATCTCACCACTAACTGCATAAAAGAGATTTTCGATGTCGGCAAACTCAGGTATTCCAGAACTGCAATGATAAAATTGTGACGACAATGCTACCTCTTGAGCACTGTGTTGGTTTTCCCTTGAAGAGGAAAGGGTGATGTAGCAAAGTAGCGTAAGTATTTCCCTCAGTTTTTGAGAACCAAGGTATCAATCCAGTAGGAGACTACACGCAAGTCACCATGCGCCTACACAAACAAATAAGAACCTTGCAACCAACACGATAAAGGGGTTGTAAATCCCTTCACGGCCACTTGCAAAAGTGAGATCTGATAGAGATAATAAGATAAATATTTTTGGTATTTTTATGATATAGATTGAGAGTAAAGATTGCAAAGTAAAACAGATTGGAAACTTATATGATGGAAAATAGACCCGGGGGCCATAGGTTTCACTAGTGAATTCTCTCAAAATAGCATAAGTATTACGGTGGGTAAACAAATTACTGTTGAGCAATTGATAGAAAAGTGCATAATTATGAGAATATCTAGGCATGATCATGTATATAGGCATCATGTCCGCGACAAGTAGAACGAAACCATTCTAAATCTACTACTATTACTCCACACATCGACCGCCATCCAGCATGCATCTAGAGTATTAAGTTCATAAGAAGAGAGTAACGCATTAGGCAAGATGACATGATGTAGAGGGATAAACTCAAGCAATATGATATAAACCCCATCTTTTTATCCTCGATGGCAACAATACAATACGTGCCTTGCTGCCCCTGCTGTCACTGGGAAAGGACACTGCAAGATTGAACCCAAAGCTAAGCACTTCTCCCATTGCAAGAAAGATCAATCTAGTAGGCCAAACCAAACTGATAATTCGAAGAGACTTGCAAAGATAACAAATCATACATAAAAGAATTCAGAGAAGAACCAAATATTGTTCATAGATAATCTTGATCATAAACCCACAATTCATCGGATCCCGACAAACACACCGCAAAAAGAATTACATCGAATAGATCTCCAAGAAGATCGAGGAGAACTTTGTATTGAGATCCAAAGAGAGAGAAGAAGTCATCTAGATAATAACTATGGACCCAAAGGTCTGTGGTAAACTACTCACACATCATCGGAGAGGCTATGGTGTTGATGTCGAAGCCCTCCGTGATCGATTCTCACTCTGGCGGAGCTCCGGAAAAGGCCCCAAGATGGGATCTCTTGGGTACAGAAGGTTGCGGCGGTGGAAATAGGGTTTCATGGTGCTCTCGGATGTTTTCGGGGTATATGAGTATATATATAGGAGAAATAAGTCGGTCATGGGAGCCACGAGAGACCCACGAGGGTGGGGGCGCGCCTGCCCCCCCTCCCCCCGGGCACGCCTCCCTGCCTCGTGGCCTCCTTGATGCTTCCATGACGTCCACTCCAAGTCTCCTGGATTGCGTTTGTTCCAAAAATCACTCTCCCGAAGGTTTCATTCCATTTGGATTCCGTTTGATATTCCTTTTCTGCGAAACACTGAAATAGGCAAAACAACAACAATTTGCACTGGGCCTTTGGTTAGTAGGTTAGTCCCAAAAATAATATAAAAGTGTATAATAAAGCCCATTAAACATCCAAAATAGATAATATAATAGCATGGACCAATCAAAAATTATAGATACATTGGAGACGTATCAAGCATCCCCAAGCTTAATTCATGCTCGTCCTCGAGTAGGTAAATGATAAAAACAGAATTTTTGATGTGGAATGCTACCTAGCATAATTTTATATGTAATTTTATTTATTGTGGCATGAATGTTCACATCCGAAAGATTCAAGACGAAAGTTTAATATTGACATAAAAATAATAATACTTCAAGCATACTAACTAAGCAATTATGTCTTCTCAAAATAACATGGCCAAAGAAAGTTCATCCCTACAAAATCATATAGTCTGATCATGCTCCATTTTCGTCACACAAGAATGCTCTCATCATGCACAACCCCGATTGCAAGCCAAGCAATTGTTTCATACTTTAGTAATCTCAAACTTTTTTCAACTTTCATGCAATACATGAGCGTGAGCCATGGATATAACACTATGGGTGGAATAGAGTATAATGATGGGGGTTATGTGGAGAAGACAAAAAAGGATAAAGTCTCACATTGACGCGGCTAATCAACGGGCTAGGGAGATGCCCATCAATTGATGTCAATGCAAGGAGTTGGGATTGCCATGCAACAGATGCACTAGAGCTATAAATGTATGAAAGCTCAACAAAAGAAACTAAGTGGGTGTGCATCCAACTTGCTTGCTCACGAAGACCTAGGGCATTTGAGGAAGCCCATTGTTGGAATATAGAAGACAAGTTCTATAATGAAAAATTCCCACGAGTATATGAAAGTGACAAAACAAGAGACTCTTTATCATAAAGATCATGGTGCTACTTTGAAGCACAAGTGTGGAAAAAAGGATCGTAGCATTGTCCCTTTTTATTTCTTTTCTCTTTTTTTGGGCCTTTACTTTTTTTATTTGGCCTTTCTCCCTTCTTTTTTTTATTTTTTTTATTTGGGACAATGCTCTATTAATGATGATCATCACACTTCTATTTATTTACAACTCAATGATTATCACTCGATACTAGAACAAAATATGACTCTATATGAATGCCTTCGGCGGTGTATGAGGATAGGAAATGAATCAAGAGTGACATGTATGATAAATTATGCATGGTGGCTTTGCCACAAATACTATGTCAACTACATGATCATGCAAGGCAATATGGCAATGATGAAGCGTGTCATAATAAATGAAAACGGTGGAAAGATGCATGGCAATATATCTCGGAATGGCTATGGAAATGCCATAATAGGTAGGTATGGTGGCTGTTTTGAGGAAGATATAAGGAGGTTTATGTGTGATAGAGCATATCATATCACGGGGTTTGGATGCACCGGCGAAGTTTGCACCAACTCTCAAGGTGAGAAAGGGAAATGCACTGTACCGAAGAGGCTAGTAATGATGGAAAGGTGAGAGTGCGTATAATCCATGGACTCAACATTAGTCATAAAGAACTCACATACTTATTGCAAAATTTTATTAGTTATCGAAACAAAGTACTATGCGCATGCTCCAAAGGGGATAGATTGGTAGGAAAAGACCATCGCTCGTCCCTGACCACCACTCATAAGGAAGATAATCAATAAATAAATCATGCTCCGACTTCATCACATAATGGTCCACCATACGTGCATGCTATGGGAATCACAAAATTTAGAACAAGTATTCCTCAAATTCACAACTACTCAAATAGCATGACTCTAATATCACCATCTCCATATCTCAAAACAATCATCAAGTATCAAACTTCTCATAGTATTCAATGCACTTTTTATGATAGTTTTTATTATACCCTTCTTGGATGCCTATCATATTAGGGCTAATTCTTAATTACCATGCTGTTCTAAAAGACTCTCAAAATAATATAAGTGAAGCATGAGAGATCAATAATTTCTATAAAATAAAACCACCACCGTGCTCTCAGAGATATAAGTGAAGAACTAGAGCAAAATTATCTAGCTCAAAAGATATAACTAAAGCACACAGAGTATTCTAATAAATTCGGATTCATGGGTGTCTTTCCCAAAAGGTGTGTACAGCAAGGATGATTGTGGTAAACTAGAAAGCAAAGACTCAAATCATAAAAGACGCTCCAAGCAAAACACATACCATCTGGTGAATAAAAATATAGCATCAAGTAAAGTTACCGATGGACGAAGATGAAAGAGGGGATGCCTTTCGGGGCATCCCCAAGCTTAGGATTTTGGTTGTCCTTGAATTTTAACTTGGGGTGCCTTGGGCATCCCCAAGCTTAGGCTCTTGCCACTCCTTATTCCATAATCCATCGAATCTTTACCCAAAACTTGAAAACTTCACAACACAAAACTCAACAGAAAATCTCATGAGCTCCGTTAGTATAAGAAAACAAACCACCACTTAAGGTACTGTAATGAACTCATTCTTTATTTATATTGATGTTAAACCGACTGTATTCCAACTTCTCTATGGTTCATACCCCCCGATACTAGCCATAGATTCATCAAAATAAGCAAACAACACACGAAAAACAGACTCTGTCAAAAACAGAACAGTCTGTAGTAATCTGTAGGTTTCGAATACTTCTGAAACCCCCAAAATTCTTAACTAAATTTTTGGACGTGAGAAATTTGACTATTAATCGTCTGCAAAAAGAATCAACCTAATCTAACTCTCCACTAAAAAAGGGCAGCAAATCTCGTGAGCACTAAAGTTTCTGTTTTTTACAGCAAGGTCGCAACCCCCCCCCCCCAAGTCTTCCCAAAGGTTCTACTTGGCACAAACACTAACTAAAAGCATAAAACTACATCTAAACAGAAGCTAGATGAATTATTCATTACTAAACAGAACCAAAAATCAAGAAACAAAAATAAAATTGGGTTGCCTCACAACAAGCGCTATCGTTTAACGCCCCTAGCTTGGCATAAAAACAAGAATAGATCTAGGTATTATCATCTTTGGTAGGCAATTCTTCCATAGAATACTTATGAACCTTGGGCGTTTCCTTCTTTTTATTAATGACAAAACTCCTAGGCAAGAAATCAAGAAATTCATTTGTAGCAAAAGGTTCCTTAATGATAGCGAAGAAGTTGGGGTGAACACTTATTGATTTGAGATCCGCATTTTCCTTACTAGAAGATTCACCCTTATTTTTAGGAACATACATTAATTTGGCAACCTTGGTAGTAGGAGGATTTGGAGTATTTTTCACGGATGAAAAAGGCAGACCCTCAATTGGTAATAATATCCTCATGTTTACCAATTCTTGTGGAATCTTGATCATTTCTTTCGTTAACTATAGGTTCTTTTTCTTTAAAAAAATTCAGAGTAACACCTACCTTAGATCCATATTGGGTGATTTGGTTGTGGATCTTTTTATCCAAATTTTCAATCAACTCCACAGAGGCAACTTTATTTTCGATAATTTCAAGCCTTTGCATCACATGTTCCAAAGTTAAAATAGTTCCATTAACCAAAAGAGGTGGTGGGCCAAACAAATCTATCATAGCATTATAAGAATCAAAAGTATGGCTACCCAAGAAATTCCCTCCGGTAATGGTATCAAGAATATATCTATTCCAGGGGGTGATGCCTACATAAAAATTGCAAAGAAGAATGGAAGTGGATTGCTTCCTAGTGGATCTATTTTGAGCATTACAAATTCTATACCAAGCATCTTTTAAATTTTCTCCCACCCTTTGTTTAAAATTAAGAACTTCAAGATCGAGAGTACTAACAATGATAGAAGGACTAGCCATGACTACACACGGCGACTGTGACGCCCCGAGACCGACGCGCCAGGTGTCTCCTAGTTATTCGCTGTTGTTGTCATGTCATTTGCTTGCGTGTTGCATCTTATCATGTCATCATGTGCATTGCATCATCATGTTTTAAAACTTGCATTCGTCCGGGTTCCCCAGTTCCGTTCATTGTCCGTTCTGAGCCCAGACACACTTGCACTCGCCCGCGGCACGTCCAAAATATTATTTTATAAGTGGCCGGAAAATGTTCTCGGAATGGGATGAAAGTTGACGTGCAGTCTTGTTATAGTATAGGTAGATCGCCTGCCAAGTTTCATCGCAATCGGGGTCCGTTTGATGCCTCAACGGATAAATATAGCAGCAATAGTAGTCGGTCTTTTCATTGGACGTTTTCGGTCCCCAAAAACTGTGCCGGATTGCATCTCTCCCCTCTCCTCTCAGCCTAACCCTCCTACAAAGCCCACTTCCACTCACCTGCAGCCCACCTACTCCATCCTCGCGACCGGAGCCATCAGATCGCGATCGGAGGGTCCGAAAACCCCCCTAAACCCCCTAACCCTAGACCTTGCCCTATATAAACCTCCTCCCCTTCCATTTTGGGCAGCTACCTACCCCTCCTCCTAAATTTCCGTGCCCCAATCATCCTCCAGCTGCCTCCCACCTCCTCTCCTCGAAATCCGTGTGTGCCTGCTCCCCCGCCGCCACTTCTCGCCGCCCCAATCGCCGCGCCGCCACTAGAACCCACTTGACCGACGCTCCCCTCCAATCATGCCTCCCGCGCCGCTGCGGCCCGCCTAGGCCCAGGACAAGCCCACGGAGCCCATCAAGGCCCGTCCTGTCGCTCGCGTCCTCCCTGCACTCCGTCGCCCGGATCCTGAGCGCCGCTCCTCCCGATCCAGCCTCCACGTCGCCGGTCGGAGGACCCCGCCGCCTCGACGCGTCCTCCGGTGACCGGACCTCGCCGGCGCGCCGCCATCTCTCAGGCCAGACCCGCGCCTCTCCCTTTCTTCTCCTATTTTCTTCCCCCCTCTCTCTCACCTGTTCCCTCTCTCACTAGGGACTGCCGCCGGAGAGAGCTTCCCGACCCACCGACCTCGCTGTCGCCGGGAATGAGGTCCCCGGGGCCAGATCCGCCCGGATCCGCCCAGGCCTTCCCGTCTCGCCTTGCCTCGTCTGCGCCCTAGAGCATCGCCGTTTCGCCGCTGCTGCCATGTCTCGTCTCGTCTCGGCAGGAGGTCGGGGACGATCCCTCCGCGCGTGGGCCCCGTCCAGCGCCCCATGGCCCCACAGCCTTCAAGGCCCAGCTTGCCCGTCGACCCACCTGACCGGCCGCCGGCCTGCCTCGCCTACTGGGCCTCGATCCACTAGGGTGAGCACCCAGTCCGCCTCTGTTTCGGCCCATATAGTTTTTTTAGGTTCTGCGTTTTTCCTATTTATCCAGAGATGTTAGTTTTGCAGAAAAAACCCTCATGTTCATACATTTAATATCTGACAAACCGTGCATCGGATTAAAATAAGTTATATATGAAACTTGCTTAGAATTTTGTGTAGATTAATAATTTGCCACTTTCATCTATGTTTAAAATGTTGTTTGTTTAAATTTGCTTAAATAACTTGCTAAAATGATTTAATTCATAACTAATTAACCGTAGCTCCAAATTTAATAAACTTTATATGTAAATGGGGTAGAATTTTGCCTAGTTTAACATGGTGGCATCATCTTGCATGTTTAACAACTATAAAAGATGGTTTAGGGCAGAACAATACCAAATCTTTAAATTGCATATGGGGATTTACCGGAATTGTTGTTCGTCGCTACCGGCCTCATTTAAACTTGACTAGATAGGTAGTTTTACTTTGCTTCACCCTCTTGCCATGTTTAACAACATTTAATATTGTTGGGTACATAAACAAGATCGAACTAAATAAGTCACGTGGTGTTTCGTCAATATGCAACGGAGTTGCATATTGAGCTCCACTTAATTTGTAGTATTGTTTGTGCACTTTGCCATGCCATCTATCATGAAACCGGACATGCATCATACTTGGTTGTGTATCATGCCATGTTCATGTGTTGGTTGTTTACTATGTTGTGTGCTTCTTTCTGGTGTTGCTTCTTCAGGTTGGTTCCGATAACGTCGCATTTGTGAGGACCCGTTCGACTACGTCTGTTTGTCTTCTTCATGGACTCGTTCTTCTTCCTTGCGGGATTTCAGGCAAGATGACCATACCCTTGAAATCACTTCTATATTTGCTTGCTAGTTGCTCGTTCTTCTGCTATGCCTATGCCGCGATACCTACCACTTGCTTATCATGCCTACCATATTGTTGAGTCAAGCCTCTAACCCACCTTGTCCTAGCAAACTGTTGTTTGGCTATGTTACCGCTTTGCTCAGCCCCTCTTATAGCGTTGTTAGTTATAGGTGAAGATTGGAGTTTGTTCCTTGTTGGAACATGGATATTTTGTTGGGATATCACAATATCTCTTATTTAATTAATGCATCTATATACTTGGTAAAGGGTGGAAGGCTCGGCCTTATGCCTGGTGTTTTGTTCCACTCTTGCCGCCCTAGTTTCCGTCATATCGGTGTTATGTTCCCGGATTTTGCGTTCCTTACAAGGTTGGGTTATAATGGGAACCCCTTGACAGTTCGCCTTGAATAAAACTCCTCCAGCAAGGCCCAACATAGGTTTTACCATTTGCCACCTAGCCTTTTTCTTTCCCTTGGGTTTTGCCGACTCAAGGGTCATCTTTATTTTAAACCCCCCCCCCCCGGGCCAGTGCTCCTCTAAGTGTTGGTCCAACCCGTCAGCCACCGGTTGCCACCAGGGGCAACTCTGGGCTGGCCTACCGGAAGTTTGGACAATCCGGTGTGCCCTGAGAACGAGATATGTGCAGCTCCTATCGGGATTTGTCGGCACATCCAGGCGGCTTTGCTGGTCTTGTTTTACCATTGTCAAAATGTCTTGTAACCGTGATTCCGAGCCTGATCGGGTCTTCCTGGGAGAAGGAATATCATTCGTTGACCGTGAGAGCTTGTGATGGGCTAAGTTGGGACACCCCTGCAGGGATTGAACTTTCGAAAGTCGTGCCCGCGGTTATGGGCAGATGGGAATTTGTTAATGTCCGGTTGTAGAAAACCTAAAGTTTATCTTAATTAAAATGTACCAACCGCGTGTGTAATCGTGATGGTCTCTTCTCGGCGGGGTCCGGGAAGTGAACACGGTGTTGGAGTTATGCTTGACGTAGGTTGTTCTAGGATCACTTCTTGATCATAGTTTATCGACCGTGCCTTTGCCTTCTCTTCTCGCTCTCATTTGCGTATGTTAGCCACCATATATGCTAGTCGCTTGCTGCAGCTCCACCTCATACCTTTTACCCTTCCTATAAGCTTAAATAGTCTTGATCGCGAGGGTGTGAGATTGTTGAGTCCCCGTGACTCACAGATACTTCCAAAACCAGCTTGCAGGTGTCGTTCAACCATGCAGGTGACGCAACCAAGCTCAAGGAGGAGCTTGATGAAGATCGTGTTCATTATGTTGTTCCGTTTCTAGTTGATTGGTAGTGGAGCCCAGTTGGGACGATCGGGGATCTGTGTAGCATTTGGGGTAGTCTTCTTTTATTTAGTTTCCGTAGTTGGACCTTGATTGTATCTGGTTGATGTAATGCTTTATTCATGTAATTGTGTGAAGTGGCAATTGTAAGCCAACTATGTATCTCTTTCCCTTATGTATTACTTGGGTTGTGTGAAGATTACCTCACTTGCGACATTGCTTTCAATGCGGTTATGCCTCTAAGTCATGCTTCGACACGTGGGAGATATAGCCGCATCGAGGGCGTTACAAGTTGGTAATCAGAGCCATCCCCGACTTTAGGAGCCCCCTGCTTGATCGAATCACTGGCGTTGTTGAGTCTAGAAAAATGCTTTGAGTCATTTAGGATTATATATATCGGAGAATAGGATTCTTTTTACTCCTCAGTCCCTTCGTCGCTCTGGTGAGGCATCCTGACGTAGAGTTTTGACTCTTCTCTTCTCAAATTTCACTAAAAAAAATTTAGGATCACGTGGGTATCTTGGAATCGTTCCGATGGTTTTATGACGAGAACATTGTTCTTGGTGCCTCCTGACATTTAGGGGTTGTGGCAGTGTCCCGGGGAGTTGAGTTCCGAGGTGTTGTCGTCACAATTTTATCATTGCAGTTCTGGAATACCTGAGTTTCGCCGACATTGAAAATCTCTTTTATGCAGTTGTTGGTGAGATAACCTCGATGCCACCCAGTACTGGGGCGGGAGTTCGGGAGTATTGCCATAACTTGTAACAGATGCTTTTCGAAGGTTGAGGTAAATGATTTCCGAAGGTTTCTTGGTTATGTGTTGAAGGATGGATACAGCTGGATATAGGATTTGCTAGCTTTGGGTGAGATATTATGCTTCCCCTGTATCCCCAACACCTGATTGCATAACCGGAAAGTTTGGGAGTTTATAAGTGGGAATTCAAGTAGCTCTTAGGATATCTTTCTGACAGATGTATGATACGAAATTGGGGTTCGACGTCTAGTGGTCCGCCTATCCACGGTTGGTTTTACTGTGGTCTCGTTGTGTCTTAATGAGTCCTTGGCTATGCCGACTCAGGGATGCTTCATATGTCATGTGCACTGCCTTGTACATGATGGTGTTGTATGATCGAGCCCGTGTAGGCCCCACCACGAAAACTTCGGACGAAATCTCTATCATATGTTTGTTCCGGCTTATTCTGCAAGCCAATCCTTTGTTTTGTTTTGATTGTGGTATTCGAGTTGCTTCTAAGTCAGGTGTTGATTCCATACCTTTCCTAAGCGGTGTTCTCATGTTCCTATGTGAATACTAATACTTCTCGATCATCGAGTTTGTCATTTAAATTTCTTCTCAACCGGTGAGCTTCCCTTCAAGTGGATCCGATCATTTCAACATTTGCAAGATCCAATCTCGGTTCTTTTCAACGGTGTTCATTTCATCCATCCCAAATTGCCTTTGTTTTCCCGCCCACCCACCCTTCTTCTTTGATGACTCAGATTTCTTATTCAAGTATCCTTTTATTGATGGGAAGTCTCTCCATTCTTTTCCGTCAATGTTCTTATCTGGTGATTCTCATGAAGATGCTAATGGAGCTTCTAGTTCATCATTCTTCGTTCTCTTTTATCCGATGAATCCAGTTCAAGCTTTGATATTGAGCATAGTCTTTTCTTTCTGCCCAATGCTTTTCTTATGCCGGTGCACCTCACAATCATTCCCCGCTTGCTATTCAATTGTTCCGGAGAGCTCAAGATATCTCGAAGATTCATGTGTTCACTCTGCTTTCGTTCAAGCTTTTTTCGAGGATGTTATCTCATTCAAGCCTTTTAATTCAACCGGTGCATTCTCTCTTTTAAATTGTTCAATGGTGTATCTTTTGAGTGGGCCCTAACCCACAGGTCTTTTCCTAGGATCTTACCTGACTCTTCTAATCCTTTCCCAGAGCTATCCTAAATTCTTTTGATGTATGACGTAAGTATGATTTGTCATCAGTCATATGTCTTTCTCTAAGATCTCTCAAATTCTTTTCATCATTGGTTCAACCTTTCCAATTTTAATTCCGGAGTGCCTCAACAATTCTCAGTGGTGGTGCTCGTCATCATTCTCAACATTTGAAGACCGAAGAAGAGTTTTCCTCCATATCTTATCCGTTCTCTCAAGGATCCATGGCTCTAGCTTCGTGTCATCCTCTCATTATTGTTTTCGATTGTGAGATATTCTTTTCACCCATCCGGAGCAATCCAGGACTCTTTTCAGTTTGATTCTCCTAAGACTGTCATTACGGGATTATTCATTCCAGCTTTCAGCTATTGTTCTCCAAATCTTACCGGTGCATCATTCAAATTTTTCTAATCAGCTCGGGATCTCTTCGTTCTCTTGTATCTAAATTTTCCCAAGTATCTTTGTTTGTCTTCAAATTCTTACCGGTGATTCATCTCTTTTCTTCGTTCATTTTCAATTCTTACAGTGGTTCGTTCAAGATTTCTCTTCCTCCTTTATCATATTTACTTATTCATTCTTTCCAAATCCTACCGGTGGTTCATTGAAGACCTTCCCAAGTTTGCGCAATATCTATCTTAATCCTTTCTACAAGAATAAGTAGTATGCCAAATCCATGCTTGTCATCAATCTAAATTGGTGAAGGACACGCATAACGTAATTCTTATTATTGTTTCATCCAAGTGATCTAGTTTCTTCTTCCCAGAGTTGTTCATCATATCACATTCTCGGTCTGAGATGCTTCATCTTTTCTTTTCCGAAGTGCCAAGTTTTCCGCATTATCACAGAGATCCATCTAAACCATTACAAGGTTTCACCTTGTGTTTTTAACTTCTCTTTCTTATCGTTATCCTTTTGTTTACCGGAGTCCTTCATGGAGGTGCTACATGGTGGTTCATCAAGGATTTAATTCCTTCTCGAAGTGTTCATCGAGATCCTTTTCTGAGGAGTTCAAGCATTCTTCATCTTGCAATCCGGAGTGCAATTGTTCTCCCTTATCATTTGAGGTGATAATATATCATTCTTCTTTCACAAGAATGGGATATTTAAACCCATCACCTCCTTCCTTGGAGTTATCTTGGGTTATATTTCACCTAAAACCTTCCCTAAGGAATGTTGCCATTGGGGTGCTTATCAATAACTCAAGTTTCCTCCTAGTCTCGCGATGAAGGATGTTTTCATCTCTCCGTCGCTCTCAAGCAAGCAATTGTTTTCATTTGTGGCAGGTTTTCACCTCAAGTTCTTGAGATGTTTTCCATAAGCCCACATCAACCTTATGCTTTCGTTGTTGATAATCCAACAAGTCCGTTCAACCTTCTCTTCGTAAGCATGCTCTTTCGAATTTATTTGTGAGAGTTGTCATTCTTCTTCTTCGTTCTTTTCTTTCCAACCATCTAGAGTTTCCATTCCATTCTTTCTTTTCTTCCGGAGGCATTGTGATGTTTCTCTCTTCTCTCGTCATCTCAAGTTTTGAAGATCATGTTCTTTTCGTGCTTATCCATTTAACCGGAGTGTCGTGTTTTCATTCAAGTTCTCTCATCTTATCAACTTTTGCCTCCCTTCTCAACCGGAGTGCCGTCTAAAATCGTTCTTACACATTGTGCCTTTCTTTCAACAGTTACGAAGGCAGTGCATTGTTGATTTAATCAACTATCCTCATCTTGTCAAGATCATGTTCGATTCCTTCCATTTACAGTCGGAGTGCTGTCCAAATTATATCATTCTTTTCCCTTCGCTATCTGGTTTAACCGGAGTGTTAATTCTATCATTCTCCTTCTAACCGGACTCTCATCCAAGTGCTTTCATTTTGCCAAGTTCATATTCCTACCGGAGTGCTTGCATGTACTTCTTGACTATTGCAACCCTTTTACTAATGTCTTTCAACCTACAGGGTTCTCGTGATGTTCCTTGTTCCTCTTTTCCAACGGAGTGTTTTCCACTTCGTTCATCTTCATTGTATTCTTTTCTTTCAATTTGTTCAACATCTAATGGTTCTTTGGTTTCACTCGTTTGTCAAAGAAGCAACTTAGTTTTACCTTTTCTCTTCCTCTTCCGTTTCCCTCGGGTGCCATCCTAGATCTCGGGACGAGATCCTCTCGTAGTGGTGGAGTGTTGTGAAGCCCCGAGACCAACGCGCCAGGTGTCTCCCAGTTATTCGCTATCGTTTTCATGTCATTTGCTTGCGTGTTGCATCTTATCATGTCATCATGTGCATTGCATCATCATGTTTTAAAACTTGCATTCGTTTGGGTTCCCCAGTTCCGTTCGTTGTCCGTTCTGAGCCCAGACACACTTGCACTCGCCCGCGGCACGTCCGAAATATTATTTTATAAGTGGCTGGAAAATGTTCTCGGAATGGGATGAGAGTTGACGTGCGGTCTTGTTATAGTATAGGTAGACCGCCTGTCAAGTTTCATCGCAATCGGAGTCCGTTTGATGCCCCAACGGATAAATATAGCGGCAATAGTAGCCGGTCTTTTCGTCGGACGTTTTCGGTCCCCAAAAACCGTGTCGGACTGCATCTCTCCCCTCTCCTCTCAGCCTAACCCTCCTACAAAGCCCACTTCCACTCACCTGCAGCCCACCTACTCCATCCTCGCGACCGGAGCCATCGGACCGCGATCGGAGGGTC